>NC_046194.1:9699469-10002500 GCF_011004875.1 Balearica regulorum gibbericeps | reverse complement strand
CATCTGTCACCTTAAAGTCCTTGAATACCATTACCAATGCAGCTGCACTGTACATGAAAGGAATACAAAATTCTCCTGGCTAAGTATCACCTATTCAAGGCTGCTCGGTGCTTCTGGGTGCTAAGGTATTTCAGGTATTTCTGAAATTATAAGATGCCCAGGCAGCTGGGCTCCTGCCTTCACCAGCAGCGAAGCTGGTTACTTTCTGAAAACAAACTTTGTTGGGGCTTGCAATTGGGAGGACCCTCCCTAAAAGGTTATTTGATGCAAGTCCCATGACAATTCTTAAAATTACAAGCTGCCAGCCAGATTTCCCAAGCCAATATGTTTCCAATAAGAAGTGCTTGTTTATTTGCAGGTTACCATTAAAGACAAGATTTGCATCACATTATTAAACTAATATTGCTGAGAATGATGTGACCAGAATAGCTATTCATGCCTTATGGCCATAAATGATTCATACTGTGCCCACCTCAGTCCCTCCCCCTGTACTACTTCATCTGTGCTGACATTTCTTCGTGAATATTTAAGGTAATGTTTGCTGTCATCTCTTGTTCAAAATCAAGCACAAGCACACTACAGCACATGATGGGCAGCTGCTATTCAACATACAGCATGCTGACATGCAATGAATGCTGGTTTATTTGTAAAAAGGAAATACTTGCAAGGCTGCTTTGGGGTGTGGGCTGTATAACTCTCACCAATAAGCCTTCAAAACTTTACCTGGAAAGTGAATGCAAATATTGGAGCCCTGTTCCAGCTTTTCCTTATCTAAGTACAGGAATGTTTGATGAGGTAGGAGTTAAGTGGTGGTGGTGTCATCAAATGTGAAGCGCAGCTGGTTGGCTCAGCCTCCGGTTGGAGATTCACCATCCCAGAGCATGAGCGCAAGCAACGGCTGAGCCTTTCAGAGAGCTTCCCTCAGTCCCAGGAGTCTGCCTGGGAGTTCATCTTTCCAGGAGGGCAGCTCTGCCGCTGCTGTGCCAGCACAGCTATCTGTGTGTTAGCCAAATAAATGACAGCAGAGCTCATTCCTCCATGACTGCGCTGACCTTGCGTGACAGAGTTGATAGCGAAAGACATTTCAAGATATTCCTGAATGGGGACACCAGGTCATTTGTTCTTTTATTGAAAAGACACCTCACTGCTTGCAGGGCCATGTACCATGCCACTGTTAAACCTTCTCAAGCGATAAATATTTATCTAAAGAAAATTCTGCGCAGCTATGTTTGTGCGTTCTCATTGCAACCTCTTGGACATATTCCTGGCTTATGATCGGGCTACCAAAACCAGTAGTCTGTCCCCAGTGCCTGTGGGGCTTGTGCTGCAAGAGACAGCACAAGCTTGTGCTGGGAGATGCATATGATGTAGGAGGGACGGGGCACTGGGGTTATTAATAGCACCCATCTTTGCCACACAGCTTTTTAGCAGAGCACTGCACCTGTGAAAGCAATCTCTATTGTGCTTCTGCACACCCTGGGTGAGGTATTGGAAATAATTCAGCCTGCAAATAAAGAGAGGCTTGAGGCAATTGGGCTGTCATACTCACAGGACACTGCGTCCTGCCGCATCCTCCCTCCCTCTGTCTGCTCTACCTAAAATCTCCCACGCACTCCCCAGGCTGAGTCATGGCTCTGCTCCCTCCTTGGCCATGGGATGTCTGCCAGAGCTGCGTGGAAATGAGATTGCTCTAGGGTGTTCCTGAGACCAGCAAGAAGGATGCTGAACACCCTCCAACTCTCCCTTGCATGCCATATCTGCTTTGTCCCTGTCCTCCAGCATCACCCTGGCACTGAGCTGAGGTTATGGTTCACCTTCACCAGGATGCATGGCAGTGAGAGGGAGCGGGTTCTGCCAGCTTTCCACAGTCTTTGTATGTTTTAGGCACTACAAGGAAATACCAACATTTAGGCAAAATACTGTAAGTGTGTGTGTGCCCACCTCCATTTTCTTACCATACCTCAAAGCTAGGTGGGAGCCGTGCTCCTTCCTCCTGGCTTGCTTTTCACTCTGTGTAAGTGGAAACTGGGGTGTCATGGGGCCATTTGTGATGGGGGGAACAGCTTCACTTCATCTCTCCATTCTTCCTTGGTTCATTTGTTGCAGTGACTCTTGCTTGGAGAGTGCTCCCTGCATTTGAAAAGCTCTCCCTGCTTATAAACCCCTGGAAACACCACTGTAAGTAGCTTTGCCTGTCACACAAATTATACCAGCCCATTGCAAGATTCATCACCTCTGGCAGTGTCAGAGCAACACCATAGCAACTTCAGCTGCAGGAAGAATCACCCAGCTACTGCCCTTGGGCCATGTTGGGGCGCAGACAGGAGCCATGCTGGTGACAGCCATGCTGAGACTGAGGACATCCTTGTGTGCCATTGTGACCATGGGCTCTGGCTGTAATGTTTCTGTCTGTTCAGAACATCCTCTAAATAAAATCCTGTGTATTGTTCACAATTTTTATATCTGGGGAGTCTCCTGGGAAACCTCCGTTATGCCTTTGGAAGAAAAGAAATACTGTAAGTGCTCCTAAGATTATTAATGATATAAACATCTCTATTGTGCAAACTCATGAATATTCACTCACATGAAGTTGGGCTTTTGTTATATTCAGCTCCTGATTAAGGTGTTGGACAAAGCAGACATTCTCCAGGATACTTCATATGTGTATTGGGGGGGGGGGGGTGGCTAAATAAAAACCTGCATCATTGCTGTAGTTGCAAATATTCATTTAGATCTATATGGGAAATCATGTTCTTCAAAACATAAAAACAAAAGTTAGGGGGATTTTGTGGTTATATAGTCAAAATAAGTGTGTAGAAATAGCTGGAAAATATTCTGGTGGTTGGTCTCAGCCTGTCTCCCTTTGAAGGGGAAATAGTGAAGGAACTACAGGCCAGTTTGAACCTGCAGAGAATCTAACAGGATGATGGTGCTCTACAGTAGAGTTTACAAAACATTATGTTCTGCTTAAAAAAATGTGCACTGCAAGCAGTGACATAGCAAACTTGCCAAACGAGAAGGAGAGTCTTTTACCCAAAGAGTGGTAAGACATTAGCACAGGCAACCTCCTCAGCTTCAGTGTGATTTATTCACAGTGCAATCTGCAAATCCTCTGTGCTACTTTGCTGGCATAAAGAGCCACCAAATGATGAAGAGCTTCAGAAGAGACTGAGTGAGGTATGCTGTGCCTTTTGGGGCCTCTCCCCATTGCTCGCCAGCCCCTGGGCAACAGCAGAGCTGGGCACTGCAGACCCCTGGCTCTGCTCCAGCTCAGCCTTTGCTGGCACCCTGTGCCATACAGCAAGGGAGAGCTGGTGCCCAAGCAAATGCGTGATAGCGCAGTCTGCTGGCAGCCTGTTCTCTCTACTACAGCTGAGATGTTTGAAAAATATCCCTGTTTGTTCACTGGAATGTTGGCAACAAAGCAGGGAATCTAGGGGAGCATCACATGGGGAATAATGACAGGCTAAATGTTATTTTCATTACAGCCACATTAGCATGATTAGAGAAGGTGGTCACAGTGCAAAAGGAATTTTCTGTCATCTCTCAGTTCTCTGTTACTGGAGACATTAATCCAAAAACAAACCCACCCCTCCTTCCCAAAATATTCCTCCATCTTTCATTCTCCTTTCCTGCTGCAGTCTGCGAGCCTTCAGCTTGCTGGCATGCTTTAGATGATTTTTAAAACACCATCAGATGTAGCCATGGATAGTTGGATAGTTAATACCTGTGGAAGTATTTTCCGTGCATAGGTTTCCCAGCACAGGGACCGCCTTCCTCACTACACACCACCTAAGTACAGAAATCTTCACCTGTAAGAAGGTCCCATGGCATTGTCAAGACAGAGCAGCTTTTGAGCACCATGCTTCACATCTCTAAAGAATCTGGAAAATGGGCAGAGGGTCTTCCCCCTTCAGAAAACGGAGAAAGAAATCCTCGAAGTCTGAAGGACAGAAAGACAGGGAGTGGGCAGGGGCAAATGGTGCCCAGGGAAATAATCACCCAAACTTAGGAAGCAAGAACCTTGAAGGAAACAGAAAATTGAGCTTGGATAATTTTCCAATTCATTAACTGTTGAAATGGAGCAAATTCCACACCTGGACCTGGCTTCATTAAATTGCAGATCTGAGTCACATTGACACCTTACTGCCTAAGCCCATACCTCTCTACCCAGACTAGGAAGCCGGTCTCTTAGCGAGGCAGTCACTCAGCAGTGCTGTCCCATTGCAGACATTCCCATCAAGCAACTCCGAGTTGCCCATCCAAGAGCCCAGCCTTTTGAACCCAACTCTGCTTTTCAAAGCCACAGCAGCCCATGTTAATTCATACCCTAATATCCTGGAGGTAAAGCAAGCATCATCTGCCTTCATAGAGCTAACATAGCTTGGAAACACTGCTACTCCTGCTCTTCGATGCCACTGGGATGGTCTGGAAATGCTGCACTGTGGCAGTGCTGGGCGGTGAGGAACAGACCCAGAGCACCAGGCTGCAACAGGACAGCTGGCCGTTAAATTGTGCAGCACGTAATCACCTCCATGATTCTGACAGCTCAAAAAGTTTGTGGCCAGGAGGGCCAAACAAAAAAAAAGAATTGATACACACTTCTAGTCACCCCCAGTAGATATTTACGTACCTGCATACAATGCCCACTTTCCAGCTGGGACAGACGGGATTTTAGTTGCAAGGAACTGAGATCAAGCTTAGCAGGATGCCCACACATTTCAGCATCCCACACACTTAATACTCATGATTGTTACAACATGGCAACTAGTCTGTAATTAGTACAGACGTTGCCAGAGCTGCCTTTGTATTACTTATGAGTCATGCTACTAAAATATTCTTTATTCATTATCCAAGTCCTTTTCATTTCAGTGCCAGCCATTACCATGTTGCAGGCTACATAGGACTCTGTCAGGCTTGTCAAAGCCAAGTGCTTTCTGATAGGGATCTTCATATTTAATCTGATGAAGAGTTACTTTACAAAAGAGTGAGATCAAAAAGGCTCATCTCTGCACAAAAGAAGAAAGAAAAACTTAAATGCATCTCAAAGTAAGGGATTTTCTCCTTGTTGCTTCTCCAGGCACACATCTACAGTTAGAAGAACCATTTTCAAACTTGCCTTAAATTGTTCTGTCAGTTAATTAAATATTTGTATTTTAATGCCTTTCTAGTTAACTAGCAAGGAAAAAGGCTCATGAAAAACTCAAACTGAACATGAAACTTTTTCTTTTTCATCTTTAATATGGTATAGGGAACAGAAAGGGGAAAATGTAGCTGAAATGAATTATGACAAGCAAATAGAAGTAATATCAGAAAATTCCTTTGGGCAGATTCTGTTCTAGGCCACTAGTATTTACTAAGATTTATTTTTTTATTCACCATGTTATTAAATCACTGGGTTGGAAAGTCCATGGGTCATTTCAAACCACTGTCTCATTGATTTCTTATTCCTAAAACATCCTTAATATAGGATTGTCATTAGAGCCAATGACAATGATCCCTTGATTTCCCTTGGCAGTGGGCTAATTGTCTAAATGCTCTTGCTGTTGAAGAGGAACACTGACAGATTAATTCGGGCCTCAAGATCAGGTTTGTAAATAAATGAGTGGGTAAAAAAAAAAATATCTGACATAATCAGAAAAGTTCCTATACAAAACACAGTAGAAAATGGGTGCCTCAGCTCACTGTTTCCCAGCTTGCATGCAGCCAGCAGGATGCAGGGAGCAAGCAGGGACTGCAGCACGGCAGGAGAGCATCCTGCTGCACAGCAGGGCCCTTGGGTGCTGAACTACTGCTGGTATAAAGATTGTACGTTTCGGTGCTTTAAGTTGTATCTATTATTTCTTACTGCTGGAATGCAAGTTGCAGACAGAGGTGTCTCCCCTGAGTAATATTTTGTGGGAATGGTGGTTTTATATTCAGTTAATTTCATAATCTCATCATGTTTTGCATTTCTAAAATCTTTAAAAGTTTTTCTTGAATTTTGCTATTCTTTTCAGATTTAGCTGTATACTTTAAAGACTTAGTTTTACCATAAAGTGGTATTCATTGTTTCATATTTTGGAAAATACACTCTTACATGCATCTGCTTCTGACACTGAGAGAGTAGCTTCACTTTATTTCTGAAGTTTCTTGAATCCCTTTTCAATGAGCATACAACCTGCAATAGAAGTCTCTACACTTTCCTGTTTAGTACATCTAACTGGTTAACGCCTTCTAACTTTACTCTTCCTCTTCTGTTTTCTACGCCTTTTTACTCCTTGCTAATTTACTTAGCATTTCTCTTTAGCCTTTGGAAACCTGCTGTATCTATGCTTCAAAGAGCAAGCACTTTCCCTCCCAGACCTGCACCAGAGCTGGAGCATGTTTTTTCTGAGCCATGTAAGCACTGGTGAAGGGAAAAGGCCAACCCTGGTACCTGTTGGTGCAATGCTGTGCCAATGTAACCAGATTACTGATGCTAGTGGTGCTTGAGACAGGCCTGTAACGCATTACCTGTGTCAGAGGAAATCAAACTGCAATCAAGAATAATATTTGAACTATTCAGTTTAGCAATCTAATTATTTCCCAGTTAGAAAGGACATGGCAGAAATGCAGTACAGAATGCTATCAAGAAGACAGAAAGAAAACTTCCAAACCATTAATCTAGAAATAAAATTAAAGTTCTATTTTTAAGCTGAATAATTCCCCCCCCCCCCCCCCCCCCCCCCCCCCCCCCCATCTGTCTTCTTCCTTTCAATAAAATCCCTGGGTGCATTCATTTCTGAAAGCACAAAAGCTTGGCAGTAGAATGTACTTACTGCCTTTCAGGAGAAACCAAACTCAGTGGCATCATTTTCTGCAAGCATTACAGACCTGGAAAAACACATCCACATCTGTATGGGGCATGGCACCAGCCCCTTCTCCCAGATCAAAACCCAGTGGCAGTGCCTTGACAAGGAGCTGAAAAGGCTGGGCTCTATGCTGCACGGAAACAGATGGGTGCAGATGACTTGCCCCACACTGGAAGACCCCAAATTCATGTCACACAGGCTACCAAACCCTGACACGTTGCAGCGTGGACTGAGCAGGTTGAGGGTTGTGTTTCTCACCTCACTCCCACACAGGGACCAGCCTGCACACGGAGAGGGTCTCTTTACCACTGGGAACAGTGCATTGGTACAACAAGGAGGGACAGGAGCAACGCAACTGGGATGAATCACCAGATGGGCAGCCAAAAAACTGCTGCTTTTACTCAGCTGTTTTCTTCTCCTTTTTGCAAGTGCTTTTGGCCAGTACTAAAAGCACACGCGCCTGGTTGAAGACCCAGTGGTCAGTTTAAGGCATCATTTGGCTTAAGCAAAGAGAGGTAGGTAACTAAAAGGTTCAGCTGCAGGAATAATCGCAACTGCTGTTTCCAAATTATGGCTGAAGGAGTTTAAAATAATGGAAAATAATACAAAACTACTTTTGAGAGCAAGAATAATCTTCTCTATAGCACTAACAGACACTAAATTGTAAATTTCTTCATTAACTCATCTTGCTACAGAAGAAATGGGGTTTCAGAGGGAATTCAGAAATCGTTTCTTCCACATGAAAAATTTGTGCACTTAATCTGTTGCAGTAAACCACCATTCTGAATGCTGAGGAGCTCTGTGTTAGCTGGATGATGAAACAGCATCTGCCTTAACTGCTTTTTTCTCCATCTAACTAGTAAAATATTTCCATTTCAGTGATGAGATGAAAAGCACAGTGGAGAAAATCACAGAAGAAGAGAAATGCCTGGTTTTCTAACCAGAGCTTTAGAGTGAAATAGCTGATATTGCCAGATTCAGCACAAAAGAAAATGATGGAGAATTCTTTTACAAAACTTGTTGCAATGAAAAAATACAGTAAGAGCATTTTGGAGGAGCGTATAGCACACAAGTGGGATTTCAAAACAACGTAAGGGACTTATAGAAACAGAGATACGTCTCTTTCATTTCCCAAATTGTAGACTTGTCTTGGATCTAAAAACCAACATTAACAATGGAAGGATTTACAGACGGGAGTCTGAAATCTGAGTCTGGTTTCCATAGACTTCCAGATACTCAGAATAAGAAGGTAATTGGAAACTACAGCCTCATAATTGTTCCTAACATTGGCTCTGCGTATTGATAGCGCCTACCCTACTGAAACTCCCTCCGCTAACACATGTGCAAGATGCAACCTGCATAGAAGGGGAACTCTGAGGACAGTTTGAGCTCACCCACTACACTTCTGGTGCAGCACAAGAGATATTAAGGACCCTGGTCTTCTTTTTTTAAACAGTGTCCCAGATACTGGGCTTTGACTCTTCTCATTTCATGTAGAATATGCTTTTTTTAAACAAATTCTGACTAAAATATTATTAAAGACTTTATCTAGCTGCTCCTTCCTTTTCCCCTCCCTCCAAATACTCAGTTCTTATATATTACACCAAACACCTTACTGCATATAAAAATATATTATTGAATTTGAAGTGAAGTCAGAAGAGCTTTAATTGCTCGGAGTCTTGGGAGGCCCCAGCCCCATCTGCAGCAGGAATGCGTTCAAGGATTCAGCCACTGAATTAATCCCATGGCTCAGTAGATGAATCCAAGGTTCAAATTGAAGAGGCTTGGAATAACTATGTCACCAATCCCAGAAATCCTTATGGTCAGTGGTGTCTGGCAGTGGGCTCACCCCACAGATTTTTTACTGCAGGGTTTTTACTGCAATCTTCTTCCCTGCATTAATTGCAGCGGTCAGTGCATAATTGCCCCACTGCTGTTGCACTGTGTACAAGGGAGCTGCGGACCAAAATTATCAGGAATAACTTAATTATTGTGCCAAGGCTTTGAGAGCCAAGAAAATGGATGACTGCAGAGCACATTTCTTTTTCTTGCAACATTTTGGCAGAGTTCTGAGCACAGAAAAGGCACCATTCCCAACAATCATTGCAAGGGGCAATTGCTATCCACTAGTTATTCTTCACGGTTAACATAATATTTTGGGCTTAGTCACAGAGTGGCAAGCTCTCTTGGCATTGCAGATGTTGTTTAGATCTTCTCCATAGTGCATGTAACACATGGAATTGGAGAACGGCACTTACAAATGTTCACATATTAAAGCTGCTATATACAGAGAAGCAGTAAATATTAATGTGAGGGAGCCCTGACTGAATCCTCTGCTCCTTTGGGGGAGTTTACAAAGCCTTTCTCTGCCTTTCAATATTTTATCTTGCTGGGACACAGTGTCTCAGCGAGGTAGTTTGTACCATTCTCTGGAGCAGTGAACTTTGTCCCCATAGGAAACTAGCCAGAGATATCAGACAAAGTAGGCATGCAGATCTGTAGCTTCATTATCTACTTTAGCAGCTACAAGTATCACAAGGAGAAATCATGGAGGAAGACATATGTATGTCTATAAATGGTCAAAAAAAGTAGAAAGCCACATTTGTCAGAATTTTTTGCTGTAATTAACTACATGTTGTTAAAAATTGGTTCCTGACCATACCCATCTGATCACTATTTATAATTTCAAAACACCGCCCTGCTTATACTCTGCACACTCTGCTTAGCAGTCATCTCGAAGCAGTCAGGATTTTCTCAGTAAGGAGAAATCAGAACATGCCAATTCATTTACCAGTGTGCTACAAGCTTTGCCGTGATCAAATTGCATCTACCCATCGGAGTTGCTTGAGTTACAGAAAGCACAAGATAGTGTCAGGGAAGAAAATACGTCTCTAGGAAAAAGTTACAGAAGTGATCTTGTTGGAAAGAGCTGAGCAGCAATGGATAATGAGAGTCCTTCTGAAATGTCAGCAGGTTGAACGGGGACTCTCAGACCAGTGCTGGTACAGTTCAGCCACCTCTTGCCATTTAAATGTTATCACGACAATTCCTGTAAGTTTCTAAATTGAAAAAATAACGAGCAGTACGTAGAAATTAATCATTGGCTTGTATTGGGAAAGCAGCTAGCCAAAATATAAAGGACCTTTGCAGTGTCACAGAGATATTTTTGACGTAGTAATGACTAGTGAGAAGGGTTCATGTTTGTCTCTGTTCTGCTGCCAGCCTAATCAGATCAGCACTGCTAATAAAGCATATTTCCCTTTAGCTGGGTTCGAGCTTGCAAGTATGTGTGCAGCTCAAGTCAGGGCAGAAAGAAGAAAACAGTTGCCCCCACTCTGCTCTTCACAGGTTTCAGGAGAGGGATGACACCGATGTTTAGGAAATCTAGGTTCAAATCCTAACCAAGATCCACAGAGGCACGGGCAATGGGGTGAGCCTACTGCTGAGCCCTGTTTCACCCACCTTTGCTGAGCTTTGCCTATGCAGAGAGCAGCTACTGTAGGGCTCTGCCCAGCTGTGCTTATGCAGAGGAGCTTAAGCAGCTCGGCATGGCCTTGGAGGAGTGGGGTGTCTGATCACTGATCCCACCTTCCTCGCTGTCCCTGGACTGCACCAGTCCCGCTTGGGCACCCTCCAGGCATGCATACTGGCTTAAATTGCCTGTGCATGAAATTCCCAGCAGATCTGATGTTTTCGTTTTATTTTATTTCCCTAAACCACTGCTAAGACTGGTTTTATCAAGTACTTTTTCATAGTCTAATAAAATACTGTTACCATTTATGAAGGAAAGCCAGATGCACAGCAGATGAAGCTGTCCAGGAGAGTGCTGGTGACAGCACTACAGATGCACTTAGATGCAATCAATTTATGGTAACAATGCTGAGCAAAGGAGCAGATGTGCCAGTCTCCCAGCTTGGGTTTGGATACTGCATCTCCTGACACCTTTAATCCTCCTTCTCTTTGCCATGTTTAGCTGTGAATTTAGCCTGTCACCAGGCTGAGGGTTATCCGGTGTAGACAGCAGCCACACCTTCCTCACCATGCACCAACGGTGAAGAGCACTTGATAGTTCTGTGTAGGTGCAGGCAGGCTCCTGCCATGCTTTGCTCAGTGAACAGATTCATTTTTTCTTCTTGTTAGCCCTGAGAAAGTTTACTCTGGCCTCCGTGTTGGGCTGGATGTCAGTTTGTATGATTACAAGGACTGGCTTACTGCAGAAAAGCAGGTATCATGCTGATTTTCTTCAAGTGTTCCTAAGTAGCCTTTCATACAAAATATAATTTATCTAGCCCACCGCTTCCCTGACAAATACATTTTCCCATATTTTTATTGCACAGCTGTAAATACATCACTTGGTATTGTACATGTAGAGCCTGCATAGAGATCTTTCCACCAGCAGTATTTCATCTTGCAAAAAGTGGAATATTGACAAAATATGTGGTCTTTGAGGTAAGGTGTGGTGGCCAGCTGGTCTGAACCCATCACTTCAAGGAGGAACAGTCCCATAGAAATTCAGGTGTTTCAGAACGATCATGCTACCTTGTCTCAGTTTTTAAGAATACCTGGCTGTCCATAGTTTTTATTATGCCTGAAGTTGGTAGTATGATGGACACCAAGCCTATTTGATACATTATTTTATGGCAGTGGTAAAATTAAAAATGACACAATAAATACTGTGCTTGTGAGTTATGGCATTTAGACTCATTGTGAGTCAACTTTGAAAAAGCAACTCAACAGGCCACATCACACCTTTGGGTTTTTACCTCTTGAGGGTTTCTAACCCCCAGAGCTGCCCTGTGCACCCTCCCTGACAGGACCACACTCAGCATCATTCCTCAGCTGGGCAGTAGCTGACTGTGCTTTGTAGTTTGTTCTCCCAAACACCTGGAAATGGATTTGCTCACAGAGAAACTTAACCACAGCACCTCCAAGTTGCACTGTGCTCAAAGGAGCCCCAGGGTGCATGACACCTGCTGGGACCAAAATGCCAGCAGGACATTCTGGCTCCATCTCCCTGCAGGTTTTGCTACAGCTCTGTCACCCAGGATTTCCCAAATACAGGGCTGTGATGTGGTCTCTTTGCATGCTTTCCCTTTTTGCACGCTTGCTAGCCTGAAAGAACCCTCTAATACGTATTCATTGAACTAAACCACCAGGCACCAGCATCTTGGTAAAAAATGCAGTTGATGCCTGGAAACAAGGAATTACCAATGCCATTAAGGGGATTTCATGTGCTTCATTGTCATTTCTGAAGATGAAGCTGAGTTGCCTATTTAGAGGGGTAACATTATGGGGTCACGCATAGTATATAACCCCCTGTAGCTGCCCCCTGACAATGTCACATTTATGAAGTCAAAGATTATTTTGCCTTTTGAGATATCTTATGCTAGTTCTAAGCACAGGAAGAAGAAAAAAAATGCCTGTTTTGCACATCACTAGCTATTAGGCTATGTCTGGTTACATCGCATCAGTTGATGAAACATAAACCAATGTAAGCAGACAAAATGTGACACAAATGTCACGTTGCATCAGATTTTAAAGGAGTTGGCAGCTTTTACACCATGGATGAAAAATACCAAGTTCAACCATCATACCTGTAGGCCTTCAGGATAAAGCAATGCTAGCCACCAACTGCAATCCATATTTTCATATTCTAATGGTGCATTTCTAGCTTATGAAATGACCATTTTTACTCTGTTATGCTCCTATTCCCTCCCAAAAGATGAGGGCTAACCTTCACAAAGCATGGATCAGCAGGGAATTCATCCACTGAAAAATGGATAAAACATAGAGCCTGTCTCAAAAAACCCACCAAAAATCAATAGCAACCTTTCTATTGATTCAAACAGGAAATGGATTAAGGTCTCCATGCCTCAGTAAATATTTTTACTGTATAACTAATTTCCCATTAGAAGGAAAAGCATAGGTTTTTTGTAGGCTGTGGGGAAAAAAAGCAGAGCAAATTTTATGTAACAGAACAGACAGATTACAAAGGAGAGGCAGCACTTAGGTGATGTATCAAGTGCTAATACTATGTTTGGTTTTTCAACGTTTTCTTCATTTTCCACTTACACAGAAATTTTACACTAAGGAAAGAGCAAGCCTGATGTTTGCACCAGCAGCAGGGCCATGACTCGTGTACATGCCCCTCCTAGCTACAGCTGGCACAGAAAACATGGTACCTGGACATCACAGAGCCCACTGGGCACCGGCCCCCTCCTCACTCAGCTTCTGGAGCAGAAAACAGCTCTGGGACCTCTGGAGCTTCCTTACCTGTGGTTTCTAAACCAGTAATTTCAGAGCCACATTGTGCAGGAGATACAGAGAAGCCTGACAGTCCTCTGCAGGAATTCCCCTTAGCCATGGCTGTAGCTTCTATCAATTACTTTCAGCAACCTGCAAGTATTTATTACGCAGTGGCTTAGTAGGATTCTGCCTTTACAGCAGATTATTGTCATGAGGTTGGAAACTCTTGTGCCACACTAATAAGATAACGCTCTGGTAACACAGTTGGTTAATAACTTTTGTTACAAACAGAAGCTGAATCAAAACTACAGAATTGCAGCCTGACAAAAGAAAGAAAACAGAAAATGGCCAGCATCAGCATTGCCTGCGTTCCTCACATATCACCTGCTCACCAGCACACCGCCGGCACACTGCAGCAGTGAGCTGCAGCAGCACGGGGAGGGCATGAGCTGGCTGAGGGATTTTGCTCCCCAAAATACATCACCTGGATGGTTTTCTTACATGCTGATTTTCCTCCTCTCACAATACCATGTATACATCAGAAAAATTTCCCTTCCCTGGTTTGCATGTCTTAGTGTGAAAGGAAAAGGACAGCTATCCCTGCAGGGGCAGGGATGCTGAGCAGTGGGTTGAAAGTGCTTGTCAGAGGTGGCAGGACTTAGAAGGACACCATCCAGGTCATGTGGTTCTCCATAAACTTTCAGTACCCTCCTCCTTGGTTTTCTGTCCATCCCATAATAATGCTTCAGGAGAGGAGTCGTGTTTAACACCCCTCTGCATACCAGCTCTTGCTCTGCCATGTCACTCAGTTTGCTAAGAATCTTCCCTTCCTACTTGGCGAGAGCAAAGGCTCATCTCTTTTTGCTTGCTTTTTTTTTCCTAAAGGCTCTAATAGCTCCACTCTCAGTCCAGTTCTGGAGAATGAGAGCACATGCAGGGAGATGCTGCGTGTGCAGCAGAGGTGCAATCTGATAATTGTTGAAGTAATGTTGAACTAAGATTTTCAGTATATTAAAAAAGGTACCTGTGCTCTTCTCCAGGCTCCCCGCAGTAGCTGCTGTCAAGGGCAGGCTGCACAGAAGAGAGACCACATCGCTGAGGCCAGCACTGCCTGGTGAGAGTTTGCCTTTTGTATGGAAACTCCGATAAAGGGCAGTCGAACAAATCAGTCATTTTCTCTGAAGTGAAAACATTTCTGGCTTATCCTCTTGATCCTTACGATTGTTATTCATCGTGTGCGTGAGAGCAGTGCCTGCGGAGGGACCCAAGCAAAGGTATTAATTCAATAATGTGTCCGGCAGTTTACCAGTAGTCTAAGACTCAAATTGCAAAACAATTCATCTTAGAACTTGTTTATAAGTGAAAAATAGATATCTCGAGGCTGGTAACCTTTTAGAAACAACCACTGTGACAGATTTTGTCTGACAGGTTTGATACGAGTTTTGCCTGCTGTATAAATATTGATGGGTTTAATGCTTAGCATTGCAGACTTAATCTGCTTAGCAGGTACATTTCCAGATCTAAAGCTGTGCTGAGTGCAAGGTCTCCCTGCTCTGATATGGTAACAATGCAGTGCAGCGCTCAAGGTGTTATTTAGAGTCATTAGTCCTTGAAAGGAAAAAGTTAATTGACAAGTGTTCACAAATGTTGTGTACTTGAGTGTCTCAGGGGAATTGCCCAATTAATATACTCTCAAACAAGCGGATATGGGATCATTAAGAACCTCTGACATGTTAAAGAAGGTACTGGGAAGGCACACGGACTCCTGTGATTGCATTGCCCTCGTGGTGATGGGGGAAACAAGCCACTCTGGCACTGTTGCTACTCTTCCATATTCCTGACAGATCCTCTGGAGATCTCCATGATCAGGACAAAAAGGAAGCAAAGAGCAGGATTTCAATGTGAGTGTTTATTTTTAGACTCTGATCTTTTGACCAACTCTTCCACTGACATAAAATAATATATCAAATAGCCTTGGTGTCCATCATACTACCAACTTCCCATCTCCATCTGTGTCCATGGAGGCTCGGAGCCCTTCTCCACCAGCCAGATACGTAATTTATAAATCCTTTTCTTCAATGTCAAAGCGAACTGCACAGAGGACATACAATATTGAGAAAGACCCAATTTTACTGACGCTATGAAGAATTAAGGAAGCAAGACAGAAAAAGAATATTATAAAATCTGTACATCAATTTTTTTTTGTTTTCTGGCTTCTGGACCGCTCCGGTTTGTTTATTCCACCCGTACATCTCAGTTCACTTTCAGATAACTTAGCTGATGAAAGTTTATTCTTACTTTTAAAATAAAGAATGTTTTAATGTAATTGTTGAAGTTAATAACCTGCCCTGAAAAATTTCTATTTTGAACCAGAGCTACTCTCAGTCGGTTCTGCCAAACCAAATTCTTTGACCCAATTTCTAAGAATAAATTCCCTCCTGAAAGCTGAATGCAGCCGCACCAAGCCATATTGTCCAGCCTGCTGAAACTGGTTTTTTATCATGGAAATATGCAGAGCCCTCCGCAATAGTGATGCAAATTAGGCTACTGGGGGTTTTTTCTTGGTTTTTTTGGTTGGTTTTTTGTTTTGTTTTTGTTTTTGTTTTGCCAAGGCTATTCTGAAATTCTGAGGTCAGTACTTAATATGGCTTGGTGACAAGGGAATTAACTGCACAAAGATCAGGTGATATTAGAATAGAAAAAAAAGTTCACTGGGAAAAAATAGAAACATTCAATAATGTATGAAGTATAGATGTGCCATTGTTTAAAGTAAGAAAGAGAGCTGGAATGCTATTTTTTACTTTTACACTGACAAATGCATGCAAAAAAAAAAAAAGAAAAGGACTTTTTGCTGTCTATTAACAAACGTTCTTTGAAAAAATTATGATCAGATCTCTATGATCAAACTTTAAAAGGTGTATTATATAGAACTGGATATCATATATTAACTACCAGTTACTTGCAACCACGCAGATCATTTCCCCCTGCCTCTCCTTTCTGTTTAGGCTGCAAACCTACATGTCATGGAGTGTATCTCACTGTGACCTCTTGCCCACACCATAAATCAACGGGTGGTTTCGCTGCTGAGCTCCTATGCTTAAGTAAAGCCCACTGCATAGTAATAAATATAAAATCACATAGCAGCTCGGTGCTGTAATCTTGATAGGACTCTGAGGAGGCTGTCATGAGAAGCGTTGTAGCCTGGTAGCAATTGCACCCTGGCACTCAGGATTTGTATTTCTGCTCAGCACTGGCTAGAGCAAGAGTCCAGTTTGCTTCAGCTAACGTAGATTAGGCCTCTTTAATCTCTCCTGGTGATATTTTTATATGCTGTTTTTCAGGGAAGATCATGATACAGGGAGAATACACGATCAGCCTTTCTAAAAAGGGCTTGATCTTGCAAACTCCTCAGTTTGCAAGGCCCTGGGGTACCCAGTGCAGAGCGAGGCCCGGCTGCACTAAACCAGAGATAAAAGGGGGATCTCAGGGAAGAGCTGTTTGCTGCCATGTCCCTAAATCTCTCTGAGCAGAGGGGGAGGCTGCAGCAGTGGAAGCCCAGGCTGTCAAAAAAGCAGAAATCGCTGCTCTCGCAGCTCAGCGCGTGCTTTAGACACGATAAGAAATATGATGCCCAAGTCTGGAAGGACACTGGAGTGATGAGGATTTACAGGCAGAATTGGACCCCTGGGAGAGGAATAGCAGCAGCACCGTAAATACTTGCTGCAGAAACCAGGTTTCCTGGCAGAGCCATTTACCTCTTTCTGAACGTGTAAAGACACAAAACAAATTCTGTCAATTTGAACATCTCATGAAACATGGATGAAACACCCTCTGCCGCGGTATTCCCATCCACACATGCTGGCACATGGCAGGACGAGGTGCAGGCTATACTCCAGCTACACCAAACTCACCCACTGCCAAGGATCCCAGCACAGTCACCCAAAAATTTGATTTGCTTGCGCTCTGCCTTGTCTCTCAGAAGTATTTTTTTCTGCTGAAAGTGTACAAATATATTTAGTAAAATGATATATCTTAAGATTAGAAACTTTGCAACTCCATCATTGCTATTTGCTTTAGAGAGAGAACATGTCTCTGAATCAGTGCAAAGAAGGGACTTTTATACTATTTGATTCAGAAAACGGTATTTGTATGTTTCAAAGAGAAATGTTTAACCATATTCAGATGGGCTAAAATGGTGCTAGAAGTTCTTGTCTAGATTTATCATTTTAAACAAAAATAGCTAAAAGTCTTCTTAATAAAACCAACAAAACAAGTCAGTTTTGAAGGAAAAACTGACAGAACTGTGGATCTATAGAACAGCAAAGATATACACTCACAATTCGAAAGAGAGAAAATACCCAACTTATTTTCAGTCTTTCTTTTAAGGGAGAAAGAGTTTTTTGTCTCCAGCTGTAGAGCAAAGACCTATTTCCAGTCCATCAAAGAGAGAAACTCAGCACAGACCTGGTCAGCCATGCAATCAATTTCCATTATTATTTTTTTCTGAAAGCAACAAGCTTCTGTGAAGCTGCATTTGTTCCATTTTTTTCTTGGGTATATGATTTTGCATTAATAACGAGATTATCAGTAAAATTTATGCACATACTGATTTCTCAGAGTGTCCTCTGTGTAACTGTGGGATTTCTTTCTCTTCAAACAGAAGAGGTCAATACTGAAAAGAGTGGTGCATACGTGATGGTCACCTGCTCTGGTCAGAGGTTAGATGGTCAGTCGAAGACACAGCTGAGACAAGAGAAAATATATATTAGAGGATCCTGCACAGCTGTATGAGCCAGTAGACAGTCTTAAGGATCTTGCTCAATTTGGAACAAGGTAGCTGCCATCATTGTTTAAATGACAAAATTTGGTTAGGACACTGGGAAGCTTTGCTTCCATATACTGTGCAGAATCCTGTCTGAATTTAGCTGATAGCAGCATCCATGCTTGATGGAAGACCTCAGCAGCAGTCCTGAGGACTTACATTTCCTCCAACCAACCAGAGCTACTCATCATGCATGAGACAGAGGAGAGCTCTCCTGGCATATGGGACTGGCATGATGCTACAGCTGAAGTACTGCAGGCGCAGCAGAAGGTCCTGTCAAATCAATATTTTACTTTCATCCAGAATCTAAGGACATATTCTGACCACTCTTATCTCCATGGCTTCTCCTTCTTTTGGAAACAAATGTTTACAACCCAGGGAACCAGAAAGGTATTTCTGCAGAACGGGGCCGATTAGCCAAACCTCTGCTGCAGGGCACAGCTCATTGAATTTTCTGTGCAATCCATTGAATTTTCTGTACAATCCCTCAAAAGCCTCTGGGAAGTCTCAGGAAACCTAAATAATGGGAAGGCCCCCTAATACCCAACCTAGTCCTTTTATTTCTAGAGTTCAACCACTTTGCTTTTAGCCTTATCACCCAATGTGGTGAAGAAGAGGGAAGCAGTCTTGGAAGTTTGCTTTGCATCAGGGTGACAGCATGGAGAGGCATGTGAAAGGCAGAGGGAAGCGCTCCAGTGCGTGGGCACACTCCTCAGCAACATCCATTTTCTTCTTCTCGCTTCTCAGGGGCCTGGAGCCCTCCCGGGTCTGGGCGTGCAGCGAGACTACATGAGAATAATTTGTACAGGAACTTGCAAAGAGCGAGAGCACCAGCAGGGTAAACCGCAAGAGAGAGCCAAGGAGAGGAGAGTATTTTGTGCATCGAGGTGATCTGGGCTGTGGTTTTACTTCTTTACCCTTGCTGGAGTGAAGATACAGTAACTGATTGTACCAGTGAAGAAGAAAACCATGGCAACAGAAACTTAGTTCGTACTTTAATTTATTGCCACCAAGCTATTTGCCAAGTGCCAACTCCCTGGGAAAAATGCATTTTTCATCAGTACTACACAGAAATTAGCATCAGAAGAATTAATGCACTTAATAACTGTCAAGGAACACTGAGAAATGTGCCTGAGACATGAAGACAACTGTATTTATGAGTCACTTCAACCTATAGCAAACATCAGCTAACTGGATAAATGTCACTACAAGTTTGAATCATGATTTGGTGTCATTTTAAATTTAAGTGAAGCAAGGATTTTCTTTATTTAGCTAATGCTGGAAGTGACATAATGAATAAAGGGCACAAGCTCCTGTTTGGCTGCAGATCTCTGAGCCTTAAACTTAGAAGAAGGTGAAGGCATTTCCCAAATGGAAATAAACAAAATAGGTCATAAACAAACATGGCTATTTTATACCCAGAGGAGAAAGGCTGTGTAACAGAGATGGAACTGGTGAGACCCTTTAGCCAAACATTCTTGGGACTTACACCATCTCGTCCTCCTCAATTTTCCTCCTCCATCTAAGCAAGGAGCCACTGAAGCCCATTGCCATGCAAGCATCTCCCAGCCAGAAGAGCTCTCATGAAGCACGTGCAGTCAGCCTGCTGCTATTTCACAGGTGGCAAAGCAGCAACATGGAAAATCTATGGGTGGCTATAGGAGATCCAGGGGTTAGTCCGCTGGGCTGAGTGCTCCCAAGCCTGCTCTGATGCTCCCTTCCCTGGCTTAACTCCAAGGTTATGCTCCTGCTATCCCACATTCCCAACAGCACAACTTCTCTGCATCGCATTGATATCTCCTCTCCCTCTATATCACAGTCTGCTAATTTGAAATGACAGAAAACAAGCAACCAGCTACTCAGAGCATCTCCAAGCTTTACATCCTTATCTCAAGAGAGTCCACATCTTGGTGTTGGCCCAGGGACAAAAAGAAGTAACTTTTTTTCCCCAACACTAATGCTGAACTACAGCTAATGCATTAATTATACAACACATGGACTTCAAATACAATGAAGATGATTACAGGTAGCATCACATTTCTATTAATAGTTTTGACGGAATGTCAATCTCTGCGCTTTTTTTTTTTTTTTTTAATATACTGCATCACCAACAGATAGCAACACCTACTGCCAGACATGTACTGCAGAACCGAGTCCTGGGTTTGCTTTCAGGACCTACAGAGACTTTAGGAAATTTGGGTTGTGATGGGCCTGTTTTCCCATCTGAAGCAAAAGCTTGTTCACACATATCTAGAGGACGGTGTTTTCAGACATCTCCTGATCTGGAGCCAGACTTCCTCCTCCAAATTATTAAACAGCATTTGCTTACACCAGAGGCTGTATTGCTGAAATTCATTCTGTGTATTAGTCTGTAAGCTGGTAACAAACTGACCGCTTTATTCAGCATCATGATTTTAGCAAGGAACATTATTTAGTACCAAATACAAAATGGCATCTTTACTATGAGAAAAATAGCAACTGATTCATTGTTCAGCTGATGGGAGGAATTACCTTCATTACTGCGTGATTCATCTTGATTCATCCCTCGCCTGGAATTGTGAAGTAATAGTTTAAACTCAGCTCAACATATCGGTAAGCTCTGAACTAATGGCAATCACTGGGCATTGCCATGGGCAGCTGATGGACAGAAGCAAAATGTGAGGATATCTCAGTTGCAGAGTAGCAGTACTGCTAAGATGAAAGCATAGTTATAGAAATGGATGATGTTTCCTCACTCAGGGTTCACTGTGGAAAGCCAGCTCTCAAGGGAGAAGGTAGAAAAAAAAAGCAAGTGAGAGAAAAGGAATAAAAATTGTATTGTAGGCAAAGCAAGATCTGTGCAGGGAAAGAGTGACAAAATTTGAACTGTTACTTGTACTGATGAGACAAATAGGACAGGACACAGTAGATCATCCTAAAATAGTGCAAAGCCTGCTTGCACATAAGGCAAGCAGAGGAGAGGTAACAAAAGGAAAAGCATGCAATCCAGAAGCAAATATGGGCATAAGGGAGTTAGAAAAGCAGAAGTACAAAGCAGATACACCAGGATCCAGTAACACTGAAAAATGTAAGATAGAGATAAGGAGAACAACAGCCAGGAAAACAACTCAAAGACCAGAAGGCTTCAGGTCCCCTCATGGGGTGCAGTAACAGGGGTGACCTTACAGGCAAATAATGGAGTATTGATCTGCCACAGAGCACCATTTCTTTCAGGATCCTGCTATGGCCTGGACAAAGGGCTGCGTGAGACAATGAGACAGTGTATATTGTTCCCATGGCACAGCTTTAGCATGTGCAGAATCATGGGGATTTCTAACACTATTCTAGCACAGGCTAGAAAGCATGCTGTGGTGCCAAGGGGAACACACGCAGGGCAGCCCTATGGAATGGACCAGATTATAGATTCACTAAGTGAATACTCTGAAACACTGTAATTGCTGTCTGGGATGCATTATTGCAATATGAGGGTTTTAATGGAGAGTTAAGAGCAGTGCTGACCTTTAAATACCCTACGCATTCTAAGGCTGCACTACATGATTTTACACCAATTATTTATTAGCATTATAAGTAAATGAGTTATTATCATTCATGAATTCTGTAACAGTCAATTTGTTTCTCTGCCCAGAGCCTTGAAGTGCCTATTTCACAATTTCTTAGAGATGTAACCATAGGAACTAAGTGGTTGCTAACATAAACCTTCATAATTAATGACGATAAGCTTTCACCCTATTGAGTGATACTGAAATGTATAGAGTTGATGAAATGTACCTCAAGGGCCATGGGACCCTGAAGGCGGTGGTACACTGACTTACTGTATGTAACACACTGCCTGAGTGAGTACATTGGCTCAGCTGTGCATTTTTGAAACTCTCACACAAAGAAGCGTGCTGTGAAATGGAAGACCAAGGCGGCAGATTTTCTGCCCTGGAAAGCAGAGATCCCCCTGAGCTGTAATAGAGAGTAAAGATGGTGCCCCCGACCCACTCCCTGAGCATCACAGGGGGATGGGAAATGGCAGCAGAGAGGGACTACACCCCGCAGGACCCACGCCCCGGATCGCTCGGGTAGCTGCAGTGCTGAGGGGTCATGCTGTGCAATGCAGTTTGGAGCAGCCCCCAGCGCTGGAGCCAACTCCCTTCCTGCAGCAGAGTACGCACCTCAGAGGAGATATTTAGCTGTAGATACCTCCTGCAAGGTCAAACACAAAAAGGCAGTCAAATAGCTTCTGTGGCAATCCTTCCTGTTCCTTTCACACTGGGATGAATATTTCCACTCTGTTCCCTTCTGAAGAGTTTTGCTGGTTTTTTTTTTTCCTAAGCATCTGGTGCTGGAGGATAGACAGCTCCACTGCAGATGATCATCCTCAAGTGGGTGTGTGGTTTTCAAGCAATAACATGGCTTTTCCTAAGAACCTATAAAGGGACACAAACACTCCATCGATGGAGGTGATAATTTTACATACTTATATAAGTCATGAAAAAATGCTTTTGCTCTTGCTTGCCTGTGACTGAGAAGGCACCAGACCTTCTTACAGGGAAAAAAATTCAGTAACCCCACAAATTAGGCTGGCAAACTGCTTTCTTGCCAAGGAGGGCATATTCACCAGAAGTGAGGTGGGGTGAACTCAGAGGGCTCTTGCAAATTGAGCCTGGCACTATGGGTCCAGAAAGCTCAGTGGTGGATTGCCAGATGGCCTGACCAGCCAAGGGGACTGCCTGTTTCAACATGCATTTAAAAAATGCAGCCCAACCAAGGTGCACTGTCTGCTTGCAGACTGGCTCTGCAGTTATCAGCAGTAGATCATAATACTCTTTGGGGAAAAGGGGGAGAAATGCCTATGAGATTCCCAGTACACTTTGCTTATGAACAACTGAGGCAGGTCCCATCAAGCACAGCCCAGGACAGTTCAGTGCAAACTGCACAGACCAGCTGAGGTGACAAGTGACTGCACAGGCTGAGAAGCAGCGTGTGTGCTCAGAGGCTGGGTCCAGCCCTGCTCCCCCATCGGCTGGGCTGGGAGTGCTGGCGTCTCTCTCAAGCTGCAGGCAAAAGACACAGGAGCTTTTGACAGTTGCGATAAAAGGCTCAGAGCACATCTTGCAAGACATCTTCATTTACTGCTTCAAGAGGGATATCTGCAAGGATCAAATGTCCCTTAAAAACCAGAAACAAATCCAGATAACTTTTGCCACAGCATGTTAGTGTGGAAATTAGAGCCATCCTTGCAAATGGCTTGGCTCTATCATAAGAAAATATAAGAGATTCTTCTTTTTTGAAATTCTTCCTAGGGCAATGCTGTAGAAGATAATGATTGTTCTCCAGTTTCAGAGATGGAAACAGTTACTTGCCTACAAGAAAGTGGAGAACACAAGAACGGTCACTTGGACCAAAAGTGATTGGGGTCCCTATGCTCCTGGGGAAGCTGCTTAGGGAGAAGGTGCAGGGCATTGCAAGCAGCAGGTGAGGGGCTGCAGGTACATCTCCCACCTTGCAGCATACAGGGAGCAAGGGGCTGCCTGAGCTGATGGGATCAGCCCTGCAAAGGAACAGAACTGAGAGTTTGCCATTTTAATATTTTCTGAAGGAAAACTTCTGAAAACGGTCACAGCAATAGATTCCTTTCATCTTTGGAGAGTGCTACTACAGAAAAGTTAAGTGCTTCGGGATAGTATAGGCTGGGTACACTTCCATGCATAGATATACACATAAACATCCATTTCTATCTAAGCTGTCTATATACGGCACCTTGCATTTAGAAACCCCCATTTTGCTTCTGTAGTGCAATAATCCTAACAATAAAGAAGCATGTTTGCATATTTGACTTCATTAAGTAAACTACACTGATCCTTTAAGGAGGCTGTTGGTTATCTTGATCATCAGAAACACTCAGAATCCTCTATATTTAAATGTATCTGTCTTCAATTTGGTATAGATACACAGTCACTGGCAGATAACATATTGTCACACAAGATAATAGGCTCCTGCTGCTAGATAAACACTTAGAGGAAGATGCACATTTGAATTTTTATTCCATTGGCTCTAATGAGATGCCATCAGCTCAAGTTTGGCCCCATATTTAGATGTCATTAAGAGAAGCTCTATACAATCATAACAACAATAAAAATGCTGCAAATAATTTTTAGAATCATTTCTACTGGAAACAGGCTTTTCTTGCAAGCACACATTTCTTTCCGGACTTCATGCAGTATTGTGTTGGCAGATAAGGAACCACATGCAGTGAGGATGGGACTGAGAGATCTTACGGAGTGACCCAAGAGTCGGCCACCTCGTGGGGGCCAGCTGCCCCCACCCCACAAGCCAGGATGCAGCCTGCATGCACATGGTAGCTATGTCCTCTGTCCAAAGCACTGGCGTCGTTGCATGACATGATGCTGGTGCATTTATATTTGGCATGGACATAGTGTACGGGTCTGGCCACCTAACCACACAGGCAGGAGAAGTTTGGGCCTGCCGAGAGCCCCTGTTTCCAGCGGTTTGAGCTCCTTCATGCTCTGGCACACAGGACACTGTCCATCACTCCCCAACAGTGGCTACTCGCTGCAGTGACAAAAAGGCTCAAACCAACCAGGTTTACTGTTTTTTCTCAATTTGTCTGCTTCATATGCTGCTGAATTCCAGTGTGTCCAGCTCCTCATGCCTTTCTTGGTGACCTCTGAGGATTTTGAGATCTCCAAAAGTAATTTTCTCCTTCATATTCCAGCAGGGATAACTTGGAGGAATAATAATTTGGCTATATATATATTTATATTTGTACCCTATCATATTATACTTTAAAAGACTGCCTCCGGGTACAAGAAACCACATTAAAATGTATGCAAACTAAGTTAACAAATGTCAGCTAGAGGTCCCAAACAGAAACTGTGCTTCTCAGCCCCCAGGCTAGAAATCTGAATAAACAGATGTTCTTTGCACTGTGCCCTGAAGGTTAAACTTAACCTTTGTTAGACAAACAAGGGACACTGATATTCTTTTCTAAATAAGAAGGGTTGATGGCATATATAATGGATGCTTAGACCATTTGACATATTTTAGGTCAAGGATATTAGCAGAGGAAGAGAAGTTACAATATTTCTAGCAGAGGAGAAGCAGACGGATTGTACACAATAAATCAATAAATCTAGAGGTCAGAGGCAGCCACTGAAGACACCATCTCCCTGTTTCCATACCTACTTTCTTTGCAATTCAGGGTCCACACCAGCTGGAGGGAGGATCTCCTTGGAGGAATGGCTCCCCTCCAACACCCTGTTCCTGGCAGGTTTCCAGGTTCACTCAGAGCAAGACCTAAGTTTTACTTACCAGTGAGTTAGGGCTTGAGATCTGGATGTGAGAATTCCACCAGAGATAAACCTTGTCAGAAGTACTACTATCCATAAGAAGCATTTCAAAAGCCAGACACATGCCCATGTTGCACATACCCCAGCTCAAGTTTTACTCTTAGCCCACTGATGAAAATCCATCTCTAAAGTCTTCTAATTTTAGACAATCTCTACCTAAGTACCCAATCTATTTTATGCATACCTCTCCAAAATCAATGCATGTTAGCAAGATCCTGCCTAAGACAGACAAGGACTTAGACACAAGGTAAGAATGATACAACATTTCCAAAGACATTTTTCTTATCGGCTCAATATGATGTTTACCTGGAAGGTATGTCCAGCCAGGTCTTTGCTACTTAGTTGCAGCGTCTGTATATCTCCTGAGCAGCACAGGTTGGCTTGCACCACGAGAATGGGATCACATAATTTCTGTGAGCCGCAGTCAGTGAGATGGTGCTTCTGTGGGCTCTGAAACCTCCACACCTTTGAGAAAGGCAAAAACATCATAATCACAAACTCAGTTCCACCTAGTAAATGCAAATTTATATAAAAATACGGTCATGTGCAGCTGCTACTCACATTTACACAGCTTGCATAGAAGTCATCATCTCTCAGCTCCTCCACACACAAGGGAACTGTTAAATAACAGATATGGAAAAAAAAGAAGAGAAGCTCTAAGGGCCTGGTGGTGCCTCTAGCTGATGGAGGAAAGGTTTACAGTCTAGTACTCACAGAGAGCCTTAAAGAAAAATTCCAGAATGACCTATAGAGAAAAATGTGCAACACTTTCCATGAACATAAAAATTGAAGAGAAAGTTGGGGAGAATCCTAGCCATTGTGGCGTTCTTTCCCCTAGAAACAGGAAAACTAAATATACTGAAAGACCATTTGCTTTCTCATAAGTTGGTCAGCAGGGTTTCCACTTTTTCTTGGGGTCTTTTTGGGCTTTGCAATATGAAATCAAGGCACATGTTCCTTTTTTGTTTGTTTGGTTGTTGGGGGGTTTTTTTTGGGCTGTGTATCTGCATTGCTTCATATTGCTCTAGGCTTTGCTGCCTTTTCCTGCCTGTGCTTCTGTTCTGCTATAACCTAGCCTGTACGTCTTTATCTGTGCATTCTTTTTTATTGTCTGAAAACTTCTAACCCATGTACCTATCCATCTTTCTAGCTCAGCAATAAATAATGTGAATATGAGCAGTCCATGTTCCAGCTGTAAAGTGCTGTGTGTAGTAGGGGCTGCCTCCCACACTTGATTGCTTTAATTTACCCGTTTTATTTCTCTTCGCATAACCGAGTGAATTCTTTCTCTACCCAGGCTATGTTTGCTGACCTTGGAGATTATTTTTTATGTGGTTCTTTCTTTACAGGATGCTTCAAGTTCTGCTGAATTAGTTCCAAATTTTCTCAAGGTCTACCAAAAGACATTCTTTTACTCTGTATTTGGCAAGGTAAGATAGGCTGCTTTTCTCTGCATGCCTGAATGCTCTGCAGGTGATGTACGAGAACCCCCTGGAAAATAGAAATGAGTGGCCCAGCTTGGCACAGCCATGATGGAACAGCAGCCCCATCCTAATCTAAAGGAAGATGTTTGGGACATACTCCTAGGAGCAGAGGAACAGTGTAGGTTTGAAGACTACATGGGCTTAGTTTTCAATGACAACCAGAATAAAATATATACCCCACTGCTGCTCACCATGAAGGACCCCGTGGCCAGAGGCTGGCCAACCCTACCAGAGCAAAGGTTGCAGAGCCAGGAGAGCCATTGACAATTACGTTCCTTGCTGCTTTGCTGAGTTACACATCACTAACTAATCTAGAATGACTCTCAAGGACCACCGTTATTCAACAGAAGGCAATCAACAGGATTTTTTAATGTTTTGCCATGTTGTTTCAAGAATAATGGATTCAGGTGCAGAGACAATGCCTTGTAAACTGTCTGCAATAAGATACTTTGTATTAGGAAAGTACAGAACTATGATTGTTGATCACCTAATTAAATTTCAGGCTAAGTTTGCTGTAATTTGACTTACTGATGCATTCTGAGTGAATCACAAATATTTTGATAAAAGAGGCTAGTATGACAACTGTGCACAATGATACAGAAAATAAAGGCCTTTTCCATGCCAATTGGAAATAAATCCAGTCATTTAAATAAAGACATGAATTATTTATGGCACTTCTGTAGCACAAAGATGCTGATGCAGACACTATCATAACAGAGAATATAAAAGCAAAAACTAAATATGTGACTTTTAACTGCCAATAATTCTGTACCATGTCTAAAGAAATAATAGTACCTTGTTTACTACGGCAGGCTATTCCCCCCCAACACACAGTGGACATGAGATTTTCTATATTACATTCATGCTATCAACCAGACTACATTAATATCCCCATACTAAACTTTTTCATCCTAAAGCTGAGTCTTTGTTAATGTTATTATATAGATAATGTATCTGTTGCCAGCCAGATATGCCCATTTCCATCATAAGCTTTACAATAGTTTTAATGAAAAGTCAGTATGTTGCAAGATTTAAAAAAAAAAAAAAAGAGTTGGAAACAATTAAAACCCACAACTTTCATAGCCATTTTCCATGGGAACAAAGTCTTCTATAGTGAGGGTAATTATTCCTTTTAAACCCTATCTTCCACTGTTCTGCACTTAAATAGAGACTGAACTCATCATCTCATCATTTAAACATCTGTAAATAGTCTAAATACAGGACATTATATCTGGATAAGAAATCTCTGCAAAAATGTTCATTGATATTTTGTGCAAATTAGAGTTAATTCCATTTTGTACATGACAGCATCAGAACTCTCTGCTTCTCACAAATGATCTGGAACGGTAGACATTTCTGGTACGTGGTGGCATTTTGACCGCCTTGATTGAAAATTGAGGGAGCATGGCTGATGCAAGGTGTAGTTAAATGTTGGTTAAAATCAGTAACTAGGCCTTGGTAGATTCAACACGGAATTCATGGAAATGGATGTGAACCGCACTACCCTTCTTCAGACACCCACTGCTAGGGTTGTATTATTTCAATTATAAGTTGCCCTGCAGCTATTAATAAAATAATAATAAAAAAATTATAACCTGAAGATGTTGTACTTGCTGCATCTGTAGCATTAATGATGATCTCATCCCATCTCATCTCATCCCATCTGTAACAGGGCATAACTTAAATAACATCCTTTTAAAACACAACTGGACTCTCTACTTTTAAGAGAAGGAATCAGTCGCCTGGTGCTCACACGAAGGCAGAGCTGCATTACAGGAGCATGGCAGCTAAACATAATTTCCAGAGGAGCTCTTAATTGACTGCACTTGTGGAAGATGCATCAAAATGTCCCAAAATGAGCACGTTGTTGCTTTTTTAATTTGCTGACAGTTTGCCCCCAGGTAAACCTCTAGCACACTAATAGTTTTTCTTGGCCAACATAACCAATATAGATTTAGTATCTTTCTTTGCTAAATAAGAGGAACATTTACAATAGCTGCTGGCTAGAAAATTAACCAAGTGAACTCTTCAATTTTTCTGTCCCTGTCTGTCTCCCTCATTAATTTTTTATGGAAATCAAAGACTAATTCCATCTCTCTGCTTGTAATCACATTCAAAACATGCTCATGACTCAGTAATCTACTTATGAACATTGCTGTTCTCTGCAGTAACTCTGCAGACTCCCACATTTGGGGCAGTCTGAATGCTCACACAGCTTGCAGTTGCCAACACGCTATTTTTTTCGTTGCTGTTTTTGTCGTCTTAGACTCTCCCCTCCATTATGAAAGCTAATGGGATGAACAGGAAACCAACCCATCAAGCCAAAGTTAGAAGTCATAAGAAGCTATTCAGCACACTGCAAAACCCTGGTAAGCAATTTCTGATGGCTTTATTCAAAAAGTGGAATTGCTGCTGGTGCCTTATCAAAGCAAGCCCTGCCTGAAAGGCCAGATGTGAAATCCCACACTTACTATCTCAATGCAAGGGAAGTCTGATCCAAATTTGATATTTTGGCTCAAGCAAATGTAAATAGCACATTTCCTCTGCATACAGAACATACCGTGGATGAGGTTTTATTTTAAAATTAAACTAGTTGCCAAGATGTTAACTTTCTGAGCTCTGTTCAGCATCATAATTACCTGCTTCAACCAGTAACCGGTTGCCTTCGTACAGGGGGCCATCTAGTTATTATTGCTCCTTCTACCCCAGTCAAAAAGCCTCTGGGGAGGAGCTGTGAGCCGGTATCCATGTCACCTTCCCACCAGCTACCAGAATAAAAAGTGGCCAATGTGAATTCACATTTAGTGGCAATACCATAATTTGTGTGCTCCTCAATGAGAAGAGGCAAAAGGCAGTGAAGAACAAAGGACAAGGAACTGCTCCAGGGGAGCACCAGGTCCACAGCTGGGCTCATCATTGTTACCCTTTTAGCTGCATTTTGATGGCTTAGCAACCCAGCTAATTTTACCTAAGAGAGAAATGGTGATGAACTTCTCTATTAAGCAAATGCACTTTTATTTATAGCCAGATTTTGGATCACAAAAATAAAAGAGAGGAGCACAGAGCTTCTTTTCTATTTTCATGTATAATCAGTATAAATGCTTTTCCACAATCAAAACATGCACCAAAATCGACTGTCTTGCAGGGTGCAAATTTTTTTCTGACTCTGTGGACAGCACAAAGACACTGTTAGTAGAGTTTGTAGCAAAATGATTTGAACATTTCTATTTGAAACCTTGCTCAGTATACAACAAATGTACATGTATGTATTGCACAGAGCTCTGGTAATGTATTCTAATGTTCTCTCATGCTTCCTGAGATCATAGTCCCCAGAGCATAATATTTTGGAAGAAGCTAATTTGTCATATCATCTAAAGAAAACAAGCACAGTCTTCCCAGCTCTGCTGACACAAGAACGTATAAAACCAGAAAGGATTTCTTTATTCCTAAAGAATGAGCCATGAGTTGCATAAAAATAAGCTTTGAGAAGCACATAAAAATAAAGACCACAAATATGAATGAGAGAGAATTCTAAACGAGACAGTTATTAGATCCAGGAAGGCAAAGAAATAATGCAGCAACATGTGCCTTCTTTTCAAAACTAATTCTGTTTGATTTGATATGTTCATTTTAGTGTGTTTACATCTAGGCAGATATTTGCTGAAGAGATGTGGTCATGGGGATGTGCAAGTGGGTCAGAATGACATGTTTCTGCAAGCTGAATCATATAATTTTTTAACAATTACCTCCTGGAGAAAGTGTAAGGACAAAAACATGCCGCTGCCAGCTAAGCAAAACCTCTCCTGAAAGTTCTTGTGCAGAACATACTGTACTTCTTTTTTTACCCTGTTTCTTTGTTTTATTTTTCCAACTACAGTATTTCCATATTAATCTAGAGCATGCTCATTTTAGGCTTTAAAACTGGGTCAACACACCCAGACAATTCACACCAAACTGCAGTTCCTGAGCACAGATAGGCAGAGTTGTCAAAATATTCTCATCACTGAGTAAATTTGTGCTTAGAGCAAAACCAACAGCCTGGAAAACACAAGTGCCCTGCAAGCTATCAATTAGCCCTTACATCAGGATAAACTTGTGTCAAGAGGAAATGACTTCCATTCTATGTGAAGAAATTCAGCTCTGCTCTGACTTACAGAGAAGGACTTACAGGGAAGGACAGTTTAGGAAAGACTCCACTTGCCTAGAGAAAGGGTATATTCTTGCTGTGCTGTTTGATAAGATCCTATAGGGGAGCTCCTGTATCCTCAGTGGGGTATGATTTTAGTCTGTGCATCTTCTGAGATTTCAAAGATTTCCCATTCCTCATCAAGATGAAACAAAAGTGCATTCAGGAGATATTTTCATAAAACACACGAAGTCTCCCCAGAGCAACCCAAAACTTCATGACTGTGGCAGCAGTTTGGATGCTGGGCTTTCCACGCAAACCCTTGGTCCAAGTCAGATGTAGTGGGGTGATAAAGCAGTTCTCCCAGACCTTGTGCGATTGCCTGCCCAAGGCTATTTGAAATTTAGGGGAAAATACTGTTTTTCAGGGAATAGGTATTTTCCAAAGAAAATATGCCTCAAGACATTATATTGCATAAGGTGCTAACAGCATCTTTAGATGAGCCAGGGATTGCACCTCATCCCAGCACATCTGTCAGGCTATGTGGCAGCTGGGTACAACTTCAGGGCTGCAGGCTCGGGGGTTTCTGAAAGTGTAGAGGGGTTTCTGCTCGTGCTGCCTGTGCTGTACTGGACCTTGGAGTTTCAGCAGGAAAATTTAATTTGCCATGTATTGTTAATCTTAGTAACCCTGCTTACATATCTGGTAGCGTGACCAAGGACCCAGTATTTTTGGAAGAATGAATGACATGTCAGAGACCAAAAAGCAGCCATAAGGGAAACCTCAGCATTGAGTGCAGTACGAACTCTGGTCTTTCTGGGGACGTCCAGATGAAAGCACCCAACACAAACTGTTCCAGTTCACCCCAAAGTCCACAGCTTTCAGCAAGGGTGACTGTTGCAGAGATACTGAGCTTTTCACCAGGGACACATGCCAAGCTAACAAAAGCTCTGCAATGCCAGTGCAACCTATAGATTAACTTATTTTCAGTGAAACTATCTCTCCACAACAACCTGGGTGTCTGAGAAATCCACCTTCCTACAAATACTCTGGAAAGCCCCCTTTTCCCCAGCTGGTCTCTCCTTGCTTAGAGCCTGCTAGGCCCATGAGCCCTTTGCTTCAGAATAACAAGAGAAATCAAAAATACTGAGATATGACATCACCAAAGCTGTAGGAAGAATACAACATTTTAAAAATTTGTCAAGTTTCTTTCATTTGCAATGGCTCAAATTGGATTTTGTGTCTTTTTTGAGCTTCTTTTACTGCCTCTAATTAAAGAATTCAATTTATTTGTCTAACATATGCAGAGATGCATTCCATAAAACTGTAACTGAACAACATTTTTTCATTAACTTTAACAAAATTGACATCTGTTGATTTTTTCTGATCTTTGCAACAAATCTAAGATAAGAAACTATTCAGAGCACTGTTTTCCCAGGTTATGCTTACCAACCACGCTTCTCAGCTCCATATCAAACACAGAGCCAGATGGTAATAAGCAGGTGAGCTTTTCCCCTCCTGTAGGTACTCACACAGGCCTACATAGGTAGTAATGAAGTCTATTTAGAGCACATGAATCCAATGCTCAGTGGGTGTTTCAGATGCAAAGATCAAACCTTTGAATGAAAGCGTTGGTAGAAAAATTAATATTAAAGACTGCTTCATTATTTCAAGTTATGAGTGTTGTATTACTAACTGCCCCAAGTTATGCTTAGATGGGAAAAAGCATCTTGTTCATGATTCAAAATGTGGCAGCACAAGCTAAAGTCAGAAATGTTGGCTCCATGGAAATCAACAGAAAAATTCTCATAGATTTGGGTGAAGCCAGGGTTTCCTCCCAAAATGCTGGCCACATCTCTACTTTCCTGTACTGATATTTTCCTGCTTTAGTATAATTTTTTCCTTTTCTTTTACATTACTTCCTCCCAACTTAATCCTTCCCCCAATTACGATGTCTTTTATGATGTCTCTTTCAAGGCACCACCTTGCCCCAGTACATCTTTATGTGCTTCTCTTTCTTTTCTCTTTTCTTTTTGCATCTTTTTCAGAGCCACTGAGAAAACAAACAAACAAACAAAAAAACCTTGACAATGCAGTGTCTTCCCAGCCAAATGAGGCAAGAGGAATCAAAACCCATGTCCCTTTTCCCAACCAAGGACCTTTCAAGAGTTTCGATCCTGCGAGGAGACTGAACTCACAGACCTGAAATTTGCTCAGATGTATTTTCCCACACTAGCCCTAATTTAGTGTTATTGGTTGTATGTGGCTCCCAGTCCCAGTCCTGCCTATTTAGTCTCCAAATAGCACTGCAACACATTTCTGGTTGAATGTCACAGGGACACCTCCATCTTAGATTCCAACGGGTTTTAATGAACAGGAGAATATCCCTTTTGAAACACACGGTGGCTTTCAGGCTACTGAATGGGCGCCATGGTTTAGCCCTGGTTGGCAACTAAGCACCACGCAGTGACTTGCTCATTCCCCCTGGCAGGACAGGCTATACCATGACAATGGGGTAAATGTAAATTGAATGCCTAAGATCAGTTGATTTAAAAAAAATAATAAAAAAATTTAAAAAGTGTAACAGGTAAACTAATTTCTAACAAGATACATTTTTCTAATAAGATACATATCCTCCCCAGTTTCAGTACTGCCAATATAGTGCTACATCTATTAGTATGGCACACAGGATGGATGGGTCAGAAAAGTTCAGTCTTAAATTTGTAGGAAAAATTATGCTGTATGTATTTCCCAGTTCTTGTTTGCGTTAAACTCTCCATCTTGAGATATGCAACATTTACCAGCTTACACATTTGACATTTCCTGCAGTCCTTGCTTTGACTGAATGCCCGTTCCCCTTCTGCTTTGGACTATTTCAGAGCTTGTTAACAAGGGAAAATAGAACTGGCCGGGAAAATAGAACTGGCCAGGACAATAAATTACATTTTGAAAAAGATCACAGTAGTGCAGACATGTTTCTGAGTAACTGGATCGAGAAAGGGGACAGCAATTGCAAACCATATGTTTAAAAGTACCTGGACAAAGTGACTTTGCATTACAAATTGGTCTTTGTATTTATTCAAAGGCATCGATTTGTCTTGCATTTATAGTTAATGGTTAATAGTTAATTCTAGTAGTAGTTAATAATATTCAATAACAGTTAACAGTTAAATAAATAACAATTAAAACAAACAATAGATAATATTTTAATAAATATTTTAAATTATTGTTTAATACAAATATTAAATAATGAAAATCAGTAATAGTTACTAGTTAATTCAAGTAACCTATTTAATGTTTAAGAGAATTTGTTTTCAGGACTACAACATCAATGAGCTATTGCAACATCATGATATTCCCAGGGAAGAATTTGCACCAGAGCTAGAAAACTGCTCACCAGAAAGTCATTACAAAGATTCAAAAACCCTCCTAACCCACAGGCTCTATCACACTATCAATCGATACACAACCCTTTCCATTAATACCAGTGAGGATTACTGCTTTAAAATGCTCTTGAATTGTTCTACTGTTAGACATAAGGAACCTGCTGGTGACACTGCGAAGCTCTCCCAGACCAGAGGCATGACATAAAACCGAGCCCTGTGGTCTCTGCACAGGAGTGTGTGCACAGGGGACGAGGGCTGCCAACACCTCCCGTTAGCTGGCCCCTAACCTATGTTGACAGCTAAGGCTTGTGATATCAAGCTCTATATTTTAGAGGAATGTTGGCCAGGTAATGCAATCCTGACACCTGCATTACAGCATTGTGCTGTGTCTTTGTCAGAGCTTTGCAATGGATAGAAACAAGGCTTACTTACAAAATATCCCCCACAGACAAGGGCCATACCCTGTTGGAAGTGGCTGGGGCTGCACAGCTCTATTGCAGAAAGTTTCCATACTGCCTAGGAATGAGGAAATTTTTAGCTGCCCAAAAGAGTGATTTTAAAAAGTTGAAAGTAAATTTCTAACTTTACACTGTTACCCAATGAAACAAGATGGCAGCCCTGTCTGGTGCAATGACCAACACAGCACTAACCTGATTTTTAAGGAAACATTCAGCATTTGTCTCCTCTTGTCATTAGAGAAGGAAATGAGATGGGCCATGCACGGCCTTTACAGCTGTAAGCGATGAGCCTGGGAGGCTAATTCAGACTGAGTCCTCTCTCCCCAAACCTCAGAGCAGGCTGGTGGATCTGAGCTCCGGCAAACCCCCCCGACCTGCCCTGACACGGGGGGCAGAGAGGTCTCTAGTGATGGGTTTCCTTTCCTCACCTCCTCTGCAAATTCCCACTGGGTAAAAACCGCCTCCATAGATTCCTTCCCTGCCCCAAGTGCTCAAGTCAGACTTCTGTCTCTTGTATACGGCTCTGCAATAAAAAACCAAGAGAGAGAGAAACTGCCTCTTGCTGAAGAAAAATCTGCAAGAAGGAAGAGATTAATGTGGAACAGCTGCACTATGGATTTTATGAATAATTTGCTGAAAATAAACTTTAATGGCAAATTAAGAACAGAGATTAGCTCTGCAGCTCTGTGTTCTCAGTGGGCAACTTGCACAAAAGTACACGACAAAACTGGAGCAGCTCGACTGGCAGTGTCTCCCCGGGAGCAAGGCAGAGATGGCCTGCCAGGGCTGCTGCCTGCCAGGGTGCGGGCAGGCAGCTGGCAAGGAGCTGCTTTCCTACAATCTGCTCAGCTCTGGGCAGGCTTTTGCCTTCAGGAGCTCTAAATTCAGTGAGCCCATTCAGGAATAAAAAGATGATGGCCAAGTGGATCAGCTTGGCTGCTCCTCTCCCCTCTGCATTACTCCCAAGAGGTGACGTGGGTTTTGGGCAGTGGTTGAACACTATTGCCCATGGCAGGGAAGACGCTGACTCTGCCCATTCCAGCCTTCACTCTCCTCGATGGATCTATTTTTCCCCTGTTGCATTCAGGAGGACACCACCAGTTCAGGGCCCCAGTTGCATCAACACCAAGCCTTTCAAGGCACTCCATCGATTTCAGTTCCCACCTCAGGTGCGGCAGGGAGCTGATAACTAGCAGGCAGCATGCACCCTACTGGCATTTTCTGAGCTCACAAGAACTCAAGTTCTTCAGTTTGCATCTCCTAAATACTCAGCAGCACAAAATCCCCTCTCCCTCCTGCTTTCCAGTCCCACCCTGGGACTTTAGCCCCTTCCCCAGCAGCAGGGCGCTGGGGACGTGGGTTCAGTGGTGTGACAGTCCCTTCCTGTAAGCAGCAGGAGCAAGGTAAGGCACGATCTGCCTGGCTCGTGGCATCTCTGCTATCTCTGGCAATCCCCTTTTCTAAGACTGTGCCTGGCTCAGTTTGGCCAGCAAACACCTTCCTGTTGAATCCCACAATTTTGGATACAGCACTGTCGATGCAGAGCGTGCCAGCTCCCCTCCTGCTACCCCATGCCCAGGGCCAGAGCACATGGGAGGTGCCTCCCCCTGGGAGCGCTGGGTCGGGTCCCTGGCTGGGAGGCAGGTGGAGGATGTCCCTGTGATCTGTGAATTAAACCCCTTGGCTCCATCATCAGTTTCTCCCATAATGGCTGGGCACTGACAGGAAGAGGGATGAAAACACCAAGCCATTCCTCCTCCTCTGAAAGGATAAAGGCCAATAAAAAATGAATATTGCCAGGCTGGCATGAATTACCACATGGGCTGACGTTCTGAAATGTCCCAGCTTTGCCAACATGCCTGACTGCTTCATGGACGTTGAATAAGATGACCCCAAACACAACAGAAACCACTTGTGTCTGCAGAAATGATGGCAATTCATTTTGTGGTTCATTCCGCCAGCTCTGATCACCGCTTTTGCTTCAGCTGAGAAAAGGCATTAATCTGCCTAATTTTTCTCTCTGTAATTCAGATCAGACAATCTCCATTTACTAAACGTGATTGATTAATGAATTAATTGCACAACATTCATTCCTGATACTAGTTCAGAACACGCAAGTCACTAAGAACCTCTATATGTGGAAGATAAGTTACAGATCATTCAGGATATTTTCAAGCTCAGTACCAGGGGAGGATTAAAAGACTGTTTAACCTTGTCCAGTCCAATTCTTCCTCATCTTACACCCTCAGCAACCATAAGAGATCACTGGAGTTGCACGGCCAAACGTGAAGGTCTGTTTGGATGGATTATTGCAGCTGGCAGAAAAATTTTCCCTCGTATTGTTTTATGCTTTTCTGAATTGTGTTCTTATTCCAAGAAGCACAAGAAGCCTTTTTTTTTTTTTTGTCTTTTTAAAACAATAATATCCAGCCAGCAAGTAAAACAAAAGTGTTTTCTCTTCAGCACTAAATTTTTGTCACTTTTTATGTTTGCTTGCTTGTTGAAAGAGAAAATTTGAAGAATTGCATAGTATATATCAGAAGAGATCATCACTGACAAGAGGCAGTGGTGGAAGCTTCCCAGCACGACTGGGAGCAGCTCCAGGCTCACAAGGAAATGCTCCTTTACTAACCCTCACAGACACACGGGGCAGATTGCGGTTGAGATACACCCTGATTAATGGAAAATCATTCCTTAAAGCCAATGAATCACTCATCAGGAAACACAAAGCACATCCAGTTCCTTCCAAACAGGAGGACGTTTACTTGCTGCTCAATAAGCTTTATTACAGTAGCTCCTACAAGTTTTATGTATGCAATCAAAGTGTCTACATCAAGTTTTGCACATTTTAAACACCTCCATAAAGAAATGTAAATGACCTTCACAAAAAAAGTCAATAAAGGCCAATAATAATCGAGTTTTACATCAGTGAGGCACAAATATTAACCATATGCAAATTGCACTGATAAATCTGAAAGGAGCAGGCGGCATCCACCGCTTTGCGTGGTCACTGGAGATACTGGGACCAGAGACAGCATCAGCAAAGACTCTGGTTGCCAGTCCTGCAAGGCAAGACACAGGGTAGACATGCGTCTCGAGTGGGGAAACTAAATGCAAACATGTTTATAGATCCCTCTTTAGAACTGAAAGGAGCAAAGCGGTAATTCAAATGTCACTTAATTTTTATGACTTCAACAGCCAAACAAATGCCCTTTCCCAGGATTGGTTAAAACTCCTCTAATGGCATTCAATTAGGAAAGGCATTTAATAAATCAATGCCACCCCCTGCATGCCTCGGGCTGACTGGCACCTCCATGCAGGTCCTTACAAGCTGTCCTGCTGAAAGATGGAGCTGTGAGCAGTCAGGGGACACACAAAGAACTTTCACGGCGAGGAGAGTGCAGCAGGTCCAGCAGCTCTCTGCAGCGCTGCCTCTGACTTATTGCATGGTCCTGCTGAACAACCCCTCTCGCCACGAGCCCGTGCGATCAATCACTGGTGGGAAAGTTTAGCAAAGTGGTCCCTTTTTTTAAATCTGGAGTGATTGTATAAAGATGTACAGGTAATCCCACAGCTCCTACACAAAAAAAAGGTTTGATATATCACTGTCTGCCACTACCCAGCAAAGGACCTGTACTCTCCTGTCTTCATGCACTTAATACAATACATTGTGCATCTAACAGCAATATTTTGGCTGTTTTTCTTTGCACTGCACTACAAACGCATCAACAGAGTAACAAGATCTACTTCTTTTGTAAGTATTGATAAAGAAAACTGAAAAAAAAAATACTGTCATTGCATTATTATCCCCTTCTTCAACTCTGCTCCTTCTCCCATGCTCCAAGGATGCAGCCATCTGACAAAGGAGGTGTTTGAGACAGAGACAGTTTACTTTCAGCATGTTGCCATGATCAGGGCTGTGGGGCCCTTGCCTCTCAGACCAGTGCTGAGGCCGTAAGAGGGATAAGTTTCAACAGCAGAAGCATCACCACATCAGACCACAGATCAGAGCTAACCTGCTTTATGTGGATATTCACAGCCAGGCCACAGGGAGCATGCTACCAACCTCACAGACCCACCAAAGACCATCCCAGGGCCAAGTTGCTGTATCCACATTAGAAGAGGACATTTCACATGCATTTCTGCTCCTTCTGCATGTTGTCATGTGCAATCCAGCAGGAGCCCACAGGACTTAAATAGTTGGAGCAAGGCAAGCAAGGCATTGTCTCTCCTTCCTCTGCAGAGAAAAGGCAACTACTCACCCCGCCTCATCCCATCCCACCCCATGGTGAGGATGGCCAAGGCAGTTTCTATGGCCATGCCTTTGACGGTATCAGCAGATCTATACAGTTAGATGCTGACAGCTTGCACTCAGGTCAGGGGCTGCAGAAGCAACGCAGCAGCATCAAGCCTGGGTTTTAGATAAACAATTTCCAGCCTGCCTCTAATTCCAGCCCTTGCCCCACTTAAAGCTGACTGAGAGGTGACACTTTGGAGTCACAGATCGGAGAGCAGTGCTTCCAGAGGCTGCCTGCCATCGCAGCACAGCCTCAATTGATTTTCCTTAGGGGTCTTCTGTGCTGCTAGTCTGGTCCTATAATTACATTTCAAAACAAAGTTACCTGTCAAGATGAAATCTACTTTCCTGATGATGCTGGTTTTCTCTTCCTTTTCATATTGCAAAATAATACAAATAGGATGAGAGAGCCTTTTTTTTCTTCCCCAGATCTTTTTTTTTTTTTTTTTTTCATCTAGGCTGCATAATTTTAACCTCCAAACTAGGTCAGCTCAGGGAGAGAACATTTAATTTAATCTGTTACAGTGATTAACAAATCTGCTATATCGTTAAAGATTAAATGTGAAGGGTTTACCAAAATATCAACCACTTGGTGTAAATGGTTCCTAGATGATGCTAAGAAAAAGCAGCCAGGATGCAGAGAAAGACTAAAGAACAGAGGCTGATAGAAGCTCATCAGGCTGAAGCGCTGATATTCTGGTCATCTTATCACTCCCTGGGATTTGAAATGATGTTATTCCATCCATTAAGAAATTCAGCACATTCCACAGCACACATAATCCTAATGCACAACATCAGTGATGGGTCAAGGGTGAGGAAAGCCTTGTAGACTCCAAGATTAAATACAGCCGGTCTTATATCTGCTGTTGTTAACTTACATCTTTTTAAAATTAATCAGGAAATGTAGCATTGAGTCCTTTAACATAAATAAGATTGGAAACAAAACCTTCTTCTTCCTCCTTCTCTTCCTGGCATTTGTGCTACCTAAAGATACAACCCCCAGGGTGAGCGGTTTTGGGGGTGCTTGTGAACAAGTCCTGGCATCTTTATTTTGGCTATAGAGCACTAAGTCTCAAGCACAGGACCACTGGCTGGCGACATTTAAGTGGGCCTGGGGTCCTGGCCGGCGCAGGAGGCTGCCCATCAGAGAAGCCTCATTCACTGCTGTAATTTTGCTTTGGCATCACTTCATTTTGGTTTGGCAGTCCTTGCTCTGTGGGCTTTTGTACTTTTTTCTTACTTGAAAAGAAACACTCCCTGTCCTATCCGTGGTCTGAAGGGTCAGGTACAGCCGTGGACAGACAGCACCTCTGCCCGCAGCCCTGCGGCCCCGGGGAGGCTGCCTGTAAGGGAGCACTGCCTGGACCAGAGCACACACCCGCTGGCTGCATCCTTGATTGAGTTATGGTAATGGAGAAGCATTTTATTACCCTTTTATTATCTTTGTTAAGAGTCTCAGCAAGGGAAATGAACATTCCTATGAAAAGCTTCACTATTATGCCCAAGTCAGGAAAAGACTTGTTGCAGCATACTCCCGTTGGTGTCTGTCCATGCTGCAGCCTCTGGTCAGGTGCAGTATTTGCTGCCTTCTCTCATTTGATATTCTGGCTCTCCTCATTGCCTCAGCATGTCTGAAATACTGAAACAAATGCGCTGAGAAGAGCCTGGAGCTCAGTCCATCTTCCTGCAAAACACACGCCTCCATCGACTTCAACAGGAAAAGAAGCTGACCTTTAAATCTTGTGTTGCAGGCCTTGGAACAACTCAGAGCTCTTTCTGTACAATTATTTTCAAGTATATTAATCATATACAACAATTCATGAAGTTTTTGTGTTAGTTCACTGCCTCCTTATTTCCGGAACCCCCTGGCAAAATCTCCTCCACATCTGGTGGTGTCTGGAGTATGGATGCTCTTCAGGTGCCGTCCTCATTTCTTGCCAGGGAGTGAGGGATGTTTTACACCTTGCAGTCAGGGATTTTGCTACCTTTGTAGATATGTTCTGCAAAATCCTCAGGTCCTTTTAGGACTAAAATTAAGCCTCCTTCATTGTGCGTTTAATTAACTTTTATTTGCTTGACATTTCATTTTTATTATTTTTAAGCAGTCTGAGGTTCTTGGCATTAAAAGCACATGTAAACTAATCCAACTCATAGACTATCTTCACAAAGGACTTTTTTCTATCACACCACTAGGAATATTTTTCTGGGGAAAGAAAGCAGCTGTAAAAATTCACCTTGATTATGTTGGTACAGCTGACACTGTGCAGGGCAATAACAGGAGGGGAGAAAGTACCTGCTGAGAACATGTGGAGACTAAATCAGACACATTATGCTTTTGGTTGAGTTCCTCCAGGTACCAGTAAGGGAGTGGAGTGACTGCAGAATATGTATTTTATTGGAAAGAAAGTGTTTATTGCCCAAGTGTTTTAAAACCTGATTTTAGGCTGATTCCCTAAGGCATCAAAGAGGAAAACATCTCTGAACTCCTCCGTCTGGTTACTTCCATGCTCCTCCTCCCTCCCTTCCCATTTTGGGCGCATTTGGGAAAGAACTTGGTGTTCCGAGATGTGAAGACTCTTCTGCCTCAGTGGGCATCAGTGGCCACACAGGAGAAGGAACAGGAGCCCGTCCTCACTGCGGGGAAGGAGCGGGGAGCAGCCAGGCTCTGCCAGCACTCACCCACCTCACCCAGGGCTCACTCGAGAGGAAACCTTTCACAGCAACAACACCCTCTCCGGTGGTCCCATCAGCTTCTAGCCTGAGCACGAATGACCCAAATAAGACAAACAATCAATAAAATTAATCAACTTGAAGAGTAAGCCTGGGGGAGCACAAAATCCGCTGCTTTCGATAATAATTTTATACATATATATAGAAATACACACACATATCTGAGAAGCAGAGGAAGAGTTTAGGAGAAATGTTGCATATCATAAAAAAATATCGAATCAATTAATATACTGGGCATTATCAAGACACCAGCTTGCTGAAGTGCCCTCATGAGAGTCAAGAAAAAAACACTACTTTTGCATTTACAGATCATCTCAACCCACAATGTTCCCCCTATCCATTTCAAAGAACTCTTAATTCAGCAAAGAGAGGAAACCTGGCACTTACTGCATATGAAATATTTTTCCAATGGCACAGTTGGTATATTGATTACATTACTTCTGTTTAAATATTTTAACACAGTCTTTGGCTAATGGAGTATTTAATTAAAGAGAAATAAACATTAGTTTTCAATTTATGGGTAAGGAATGCCCTTACCAGTATGGGCTGCAGGATATGATCCTCCCTGTCTTTGCAGATTTATCACTTGTACCAGACACAGAGGATATAAATAACGAGTTGCACCCACTCAGTCTTCAACACTTCATAATATTCTGCTGAAAAATCAGTGTTCTCTGAAATTCTACTCCTGAATAGCAGGCAACTTCTTCTCAGCAGAAATTAAAAATTGTTGGGAGATGAGCAATGGGGATACAGTTGTCATTATTTAGCCATATAGACAACATAGTCTATTTGGATGATAATAAAGCCAACATGCTGTTTCCTGAGAATAGAAAATAATGTTTAATAAGCATCGGGTTTGCAAACACCCATTTTATTCCTGTTTCTTTTTAATTAATTTTTGCTTCCATTCCTATAAGCTGTTGGATCCAAAGTGAAAAGTTCAATTTGCAAATTCCACTTCCTTACCGAAAAATGATATTCCAATCTGCATGGATGTGGAAAAGAAATATTCAAATGCACCACTGCAGACAAATGTGCTTTTTGAAGCCTTTGTTACCAATACCTCCACTGAACTCAAACTAATAGGGACCAACCAGACTTTTCTGCAGCCTGACAATAACTTCAGACCTTACCAAACCCAGAGTAGAGACCTCAGAGATCAGGGATGCCTCCTCCCCAGCACAGAGCTTGGGGTGGAAGATAGAGCTGAGCTCCTAAGAGAAAAGAAGACAGACTTCAAAAAGCAACTTTGATCAAGAGAGAAATTTGAGGATTATCAGCCACAAAGGGATCATCTTGGCCACTAATGGTATTTGAATGCAAACGCATACTTACACATCGTTTTTACAACATGACACAGGGAAGGGATGTCCATGGTCTGAAGTATCAGATATCCCTATGTGGACTGTAGGAAGGAGTCTGAGCCCTTCAGAGCTACAGCCCTTCTCCAGTGGCTCAGATCCAGGCACCCGCAGCTCCCTGCCCCTCGCCATCAAGATGTCCCCATGAGTCAGCGTCCCTGTGCCAGTGCTGAGGTAATCAGGCTGGGAAAGCTCAGAGCTGGAGAAAACTGGGGAAAGTGAAGAGTTACATAGGGTCAAGCCAGAAATCTCCACCTAAAAGACATAGCTGTTTTCTCTGAGGCTGTTCACCAAAAAACAGGAGCAGGAACCTCTCCCAAGGCACCCTTAAGCTTCGGGCATGCTATTTAACAGTGTCATCACAATATTTTGAGGGCTGTCACCTCTCCCATGATTCACACTATGACATTTCTACTTCTGCACTTTGAGACGTGTTTTCACCATGCCGGCAGCATGGCCCAGGTGTCTGCGAAGACCCTGGAGCTCTGTGCCTGCAATTCAAATTATTCTTCTTGTGCAGCACCTTGCAATTGTCAACATTGATTTTCAAAGCCTGAAGTGCAGCGTTAACCAGGAGCTGCTCTTTCTAAGGGATTTCTGCTGGCTGTTTTTCTTCTCCTTCTCTTTATTTGTCTCCCCTCAAACAGACCTTTGGGAGAGAGCGCCTCAGCACAGAAATGCTTTGTTTGGGTGCCAAATCCTCATCGCAGCAGGGTGTAGCTGGGAAGCTCGCATCCCTCTGCCAGAAAAACTCTTTGCTTTTCAGTAGCTCTCAACCCCCAGCATCCCTCTGGCAGCCAAAGGCAGGAAAGAGCAACCTTATTCCCACCCCAAACTACTTATTTTCCCCCCTCCTCAGCAGGCTTCAACTCCACAAGATGCATCCCAGCTCACAGGCATTACTGTGGTCCAGATCTCTCCCCACAGTATCTTCACACAACTAACCTCCAGTTTGCCACTCTGGTTCGAAACATAGTTTTTAAAATAAAAAGGAAAGCCAAGGCACAGAGGGAGAACGAGCAACCCAGCTCTTGATCTGAGCAAGCCATGCAGCACAGCCAGCCTGCCCAGTCCTCAGCACCATACCAGGGGATACATCTCCCCCCGTGCCTGCTGGCTCACTGCCCTCCTTTAGAGCAGATTAGGTATCCAGAAACAGAAGAGACTTTTTATTTGCTACTTCTCTGGAGAGCTCTTGAGTTGCTCTCTGAGCAGCACTCATTTAAGTGCTGGCATGGCAGCCATTTGATTTCTTTTTAAGCAATCAGCAGTGGAGGCAATTTTAGAACGTAGTTCTTGTAAGAACAATTTACGGCTGGGCAAATGCTGCTGTCAGCAGAGGCACAAAGAAAACTGGGAAAAGAAACTTCTGCCTCCCGAGAGGGGTGGCAACAGCAAAGGCTGTACCAGCATGGTGTGCCCCATGGCTTGTGATCTCCTCAGAACCGCAGCCAACCTCACAGGACAAGAGACATGGAAGTGGCATCTCATCCAACAAACCCCACTGAATGTGCCATGGGTCCTTGCCCTCTCAGAAAGCAAGCAGATTATTTGCCTTTCTTTTCTGCCTTTCCTTCATTGCCATTTCTTTCCTGGTTTTCTTTCCCCATCAAGGAAGCAAAACCTTCCAGCAGTGCATCAGGTCAGAGGGTTTTACCTCTTGCACCATGGACCATTTTCAGTCATGCTGATTGCTGATACCCTGGGGAACAGCTGGGTTGCAGACATGCCTGGGATCCTTCCAAGCACTGCTCTTGGGAACAAGAATCACACAGGGTAATATGGCACCGTTTCTGCTCTAGCAGCACTTTCTTTCATGCTTTGAGACAAACACGCTGTTCCCTGTTTCACACCCTTCCCATTCATTTGCCATGTGCTGCTGGCTGAGAGTCCAGCAGAGCAGCTTGTGGGTGGAAGAGGTCTGGATGCAGCAAATAAACTGGATTTTAGATGATTTAGATGATTCTTGGGGGATTAAGGGCAAATATATGCATATAGTTATCCATTTTACTCATTCTTTCACATTATTTTTAATGAATAACTATACATATGTTGAAAGACAAGGAAAAGTTGAGAAAAAAAATGAAAACTGCAGGAAGAGCTGGGTGTGGTATTCACGGTACAAGAAGGGACTGTTCCATGTGGCACCGGGGAAGGAAACAATACTAACAGTAGGATGAAGACCAGCAAGCTCCTCCACAGGAGTCCCACAACCCCTGGAACGAACAGACACTACCTGCAGAGCTGGAGCTGTCACTGCAGCTTTCTGAGAGATTTTAATCAAGCCGCTGCAGCTATTTTCTTCCAGAAACAATGCAAAGAGATTTTTAATCAACACATCCACCTGGGAAGGAACAGTACAGGAAAGAAAAATTGCCCCCACAGAACAGACATTAATGACCCAAGGGCATGGCCCCAGGGACTGGCCAGATCTTCTTGCACTTGCTAGAGACTCACTGACCAAGTAACCTGGTGCCATTTTTCTTCGCTTTCCTTATTTTCTGCTTTCATGACAGAAATCCCTGAAGGACAGAAGGTGAGGGGAGAATGGAGGGGAGTTTAGCTTTGGTAGAACACTGGTGTGCAACAGCACCATCCTAACCCTTCCTTGGGTTCATTCCTGTCTCTTCATTACTTGACAGCTTTTGGCTATTTTTAATTTCAGCAGGTAAGAGAGGACAGATCCTCCCTCCTCCTGTCCAAAAGCCTGACTTCTAAAAATCTGCGTAATGAGCTGAGAAAATAGACCTCAACATGTCACATACAACTCTGATCTGGGCTATGCTGGAAGAGACCTCTGCCAATGGCAGTGTTCCTCCTAATAAAGTTTTGTAATGATGCATTTGCAGCAAAAATATATCAGGCCCCAGGAAAGCACTGAAACGGCTTAAATCAGTGAGTCTCAAACATCCACATTTTCATGGCTAATAGCTCTGCGAAATGGAGCACACTACACCATAAAGCAGACAAAAATGCCCAACTCGCAATGCCCAACAATGAAAACCGTTTTGCAATTTCCCTTTCCAAAGGGATTTGGAGATCACACTCAGCAGAAAAGCCAGGGAAAAAAAAAATTAAGACCCTTTTTTCCCCTTGAAATGCATGGCCCTGGGGATCTCACCACACCTGGATCCATGCACTAACAGCGGTCACTTAGTGGTTTGTGAACCCAATGGAGGCACAAGCCTTGCCCAGTCTGCAGTGACCAGGCTCTGGACCCTGTTTTGGTGTGGTTTGGTTGTGGACATCCGTCCCCCATCCCCAGGCCCCCACGATTAGCAATTATACTCCTAAAACCACACTGGAGAATTGGTGTTTGCATAGCTTTTCCTCTCACAGATGTCTCTGGGAACAAGGAATGCTTTGTCAGGCAGTTCAAGAGGAGCTTTGCTTCTGCTTAGTGCCCTCATTAAGCTTATCAGTGAGTCCAAGAAAGATCTGGTGTTAGCTTCAGTCCTGCCCTTAGCACTTCAGGGGTCAAGGGAGTTGGCATCTCACACCAGGTTTGCACCAGGCTCTGCCAAGCTCTACTAGTGGTGGAATTTTTTAAAAATACACTTGCTTCTAACAACTGCCACATTTCTCTGCTGGCAAAATACGTAGCAGAGAGGTGTAGCACTAGCATGAATTGTATTTGCCAGTTGACCTTATTTTGCTCACTAAAACAGCTTTGAAACTGTGTTTGTGTTTTGCTACAGTGGCCAAATTTTTGAGGCAGACAAAGCTGAATTCCCAGCTCTGCTGGGGCGCAGGAGGGGTCTGGCTCTGCAGACCCTGGGGCAGCCTGGGAGGCTCTCCTGCTCCTGCCTCTGGTACGGCTCCTCCATTCCCTGGCTTCCCTGCTCTGGCCGATGGGGACAACTGACCTCAGATGGGTCAATTCGAGAGATGGTGTTTCACACTGCGTATTTCATCTTGCAGTTTGTATCAGCTAAAAGCTGCCCTTCTTGCACTTTTGAGAACTAAAATATTACCCAGCAAAACCCAAACATGACTCTCCGTTAATACAATCTAAAACACATTATCTTTTTAAGGAAGGCTATGAAGTGAAGATATATTTTAGTTCTAGCAGCAAGGACAGTTTTAATCAATGTTGAACAGTTCAGTTTCTCCCCTAACGCTTGATTAATGAGCATGAAATACCATCTACCTTATAACTACTCCCAAACACCTAAGTATGTTAAACAGCCTTTTGATTCTCTACAGTTTTTTGAGTGTGTGTGAAGCTGCAGCTGAATCCAATTTGTACCATCAGCAACTGGACTTACTCTGCATTTGTCACTGTTGGCATTACATTTCTCTTAACCATAATGAGGTGACACTGAATTATAGAACTCTTTATACTGTTTTAATACTGTGATCATCTGAGTGTTATGAATCTGTAGGAATGTTAAGGCAGTTAAGCTATACATCCGCCCAGATGAAAAGGCAATAGTGTTTCCAAGGAATTTTTGACCAGGTAAATTTAATCACAGTGTAAGCCAGAAATGGTTCTCCTGCACCTCCCCTGCAGGCAGTCAGGAGGTTGTCTTCTGAGGGACTCACTAAAACTTCTCAAATAAATCTCAGCTGTCAGTGGGGGCAAGACAGGTGTATGGAAGACAGTTTTTGTCAGATCTAGTGAAGCCATGCACTCAGAGGGTGGCTAAAGACACCTCCCTGACAAATTTAGGATCCAGTGGCTGACTGAAGGTGTAGGGTGAAGCTTTGCTAAACCGCACAAATGGATGCCCATGACCCCAACTGCAACTGTGTCCTCTCACCCACCTCCTGCCAGCTTCTTTCACCCTTTGGGCTTGTAGCAGCCTCGGGGTGCTCATCCCTGCTCTGGTCTTCAACCTGTGACCCTCCTTTTCCTGGCACACGTGAATGGTCAGGCGTTAGGCTTGGACCACACAGCCAAACATCCTATCTACCAAAACAATTGCAAGATTTTTCCATTGCAATTACAGTCTGGGCTAGCCATGGTGGGACCACAAAAGGGCTCTTGGCAAATTCCTGTCCTCCCCTGTGCTGTCCTGCAGAGGCAGTAACATGCAGTACACCAGGTCCACGTGAGCCAAAAAAATCAAGAGCACTGTGTTTTGACATTTGAGAGATGTAGACATGTTCCAGGGTAGAAACAGAATGAAACAGGGGACAGGCACAAACATCTGCATGACCCTCTGGCCACAAGCGCAGCACATGCTGCACATGGAACACAGACACATGAATGGGGCCATTTTTAAATGTTATGCCAAGAAGGAAATCTGTTTTGTCTTTTTACCTAGAGGAGAATGCAAATATTCATGATAAAGCATGAACAAAAAAACTACTAAATGTTTTAATCAACTCAGTCATCATAGGAACAGAATTAATTTTCCCCTCTCAGGGCTTCATGGATGGGTGCACACTTGCTGCCTGATGTAGCAGCGATCATCTATTTACGCTGCTTTAGCTTAATAACTACAATTCAGCTCTTTGACTTCCTGTGCTTAGGAAAGAAATTGATACACATTTTTTAAACCTTGAAATAGGAAGAAGCTAGTAATAGCCACAAAGAGGGGAAAAAAGAGGAGCATTCAGTGCATATCATAGCCTAGGGTAATCCAGAATAGATTTAAGTGTTTCCCCTCACTGCTCATTTCTTTCACTCATTTAAAAATCTCTCTATGAAAATCACCAAAGTTCTGCCTAAATCTTTCTGTTGTCTACATGATGGTTATGTTATTCCCTATCCAGATCATTAAAACAGGTGTTGAGCAGTGTGGTACCTAGGGCAGGACCTCAGGGTCCTGGCTGCCAACCTTTGCCATGAAGAAAACCAGCTATTTCATCTCAACCTTTGCTTGCCATTTCCTTCTGAATTTTTGATGTGCATCTTTCACCCTGTGGGGTCTTCATTTCTGCAGCACTCCCTTACCAGCAGGGCTAAACACCAACCTCTGCCACAGTCTTTGTCCAACAGCAACTCAGGGAACACTGGTTCCTACCACCCCAGATATTTTCCTCTATAAATAAAAACATCAGAGCTGCTTCCCCAGCATTTTTACTACTCTCATCTAGCTTTCTTTAATATGTGCATGTATTTTCTAATATTTATCAATGCACATGAACAAACAGCGTCAGCTCTTCTTTAAAAACTTTTATCTCCAATAATATAACTTGATTTTTTTTTCTTTTTTTGTTCCTCCTCCCCTCCCATTGCCAAATAAAGCAAAAGAGTGAGCAGGAACCTGCCACTCATTAAATGATCTTGACAGCAGAGACCCTGAAAACAGACAGCCAGTCCAAACACAAACTACAGGATACTTCATTTTCATCATTTTTAAGGCAAACCTCATTTGATTCTTAATGGTAAATCTTAACTATTAAATCTGTGAAACTAAGCAATAGATGAGAGAGGGAAAGCAGAGATAACGGGGGGGGGGGGGGGGGGGATGTCTTTTCAAATGGGATACAAAAAAAGACATAAAGTATCCCCTAACTTCGGGCTGCTTTCAGAGGTGCCGTGTGGTGAGGCTGTCTCAGCCCAAGTACTGCCCTGCTGCCCCCCCCAGCTCTGGTGACACCCCGTATCAGCCCGAAACACTGCAGAAATAGTTGGAAACACTGCAGAAATAGTTGGTATCACTTTTCCCCAGTGCAAGGCACTGACTTGCACATTTAACTGGCTGTTCCTCCGTGGAAAAGCCAACGTGGAAAACAAGCTGCTTATCTAAGGAGAGGGTTCCCCTTCATCTTAAAGACACATATCAGACTTTGTGTTTTACTTGCCAGGGTGGTAGAAAATTCCACTGCAGAATCACAGCTGCTGACAGCTTGAAATGAGCTTACACAGCCATGGGCAATTAGCAATCTTACATTCATTATCAGGTTCATGATTTGTCACATGATTTTTTTTTTTTTAATTCTCTCTTTATTAATGAATTCATGTAGAGATAAAAAATGGGATGAAAACTAAAAATAAAAACCAAACCCACACCACTGCAGGCTGCATTTAGAATAACCAGAAACTGGATTTTAGACCTCCATTTAGATGAGCACTGTGCATAAACATTGGTCTACACAAATATTGCACACAAACTTTGTGAGGATAGGATAAATGAGGATGTCATGGGATATATTTCAATTACATTTGCCCAGAGCTCATATATATCTTACCATTATTAGTAATTCAGATTTGCAGTATTATAATTTAGATTATCATAATAACTTAGACTGGAAAGTACTTCTGGAGTTGAACAAAGTTTCTTGGAGTCACCTGCCCAGACAGAACATTTCCATTGGAAATCCTGTTGTGGGCTGTATTCAGACAGCCATTTACAAGTTTCAGATCTGGCAGATGTACTACCATCCAAGCAGATTTTCCACCTCACTACTATGTTCATAGCAAGTTTCCATGCAGGTTGAATAACGGAGCAGGGAGAAATGCACAACTGTCACCAACCGAGACACTTTTTGCTGAGATGAGAAAAAAAAACACCTGAAATGGGTCTTGCCACAGAGGCTTTGGAAAGCAGTCCAGAAGAGACTTAGATATCAGCAGGGGCCAGACTTAATGCCCTTCTCCATAAAGATAAGTGAACCTGAAGGTATTGGTAATTAACTTCCATGCAAATGAGACATAACAGCAGCAAATTTTGGCTCAGTCTGCCTACTCCTGAAATCAGTCGGCACTTAGCCATTGGCTTCATTGGCAGAAGGACCTGTTTCCCAGTTCAATGTGAAGCTCATTTTCATTCCCCAAAGCAGGCTGTGCCGCAGGCTGGGTGCCCCGTATCAGCCCCGCACACCCGGGCTCCAAAGCTGTGCCCAAGGCAGGCTGAGCCCCCGCACAGGGACAGTGTCACACACAAATGGAGGTTGCAGACCGCTGGGTGCTCAGCATTGCCTGGGCCAGTTCAACCCCTCCTCGTGGGCTCTCCTAGGGAACTTACTGAGCCTTGGACAGAGACCATGGAGCCCCTGCAGTCCCCTGCCTGGGAACACACTGTTTTTGACACCTGCATGGCAAGTCCCAAAATGCACAAATACTCAAACCAAAGCAAAGCCTTCCATCCTTCAGATGGAAAAAAATCCAAAATAAATCACTTTTTCCCTATTTGCTTTCTATATTTCCTTTGTACATTTCTTCTTTGCCAATGCCTCCAAAGTCAGATTTCCCTCCCAGATTTTGCAGAGATCCCAGTTGCCACCAACAGTGGCCTGACTGGCAGTCCACAAGGGAGGTGGGACTGAGCAAACTGAGCAAAAAGCACATTTAAGGCTGTTCCTAAAACTGGATGTTTCCCTGGCAACATGGAGAACTTCGTACATCTCATGACTTGCAGCTTGCACAGATTTCCTCACTGTAGCATCAGCCCAGGGACCTGCAGGGAACTGGCTGGAAACAGCAACTTCTCCAGCTGCTGCAAGTGTCCAAGCACCTCCAGCCCAGCATGGGTTGAGGCTCACTGCTATGCACTGAAGAGCATTTGGGGGGACACAGACCCCTGCAACGGCCTGTGTCCTACAGAAGGACAATGCAAAAGCCATTATACTTGTAACGTTCCTCGTCCCTTGCACATGTCAATGCCATAAAATGAAGAAAACATAGCAGCAAAGCACAGCTTAAATTCATTTCCACCTGAAAAAAATTATGTAGTTTTACTTCAAGAACTTTGAAACCACCAAGCAACTTGGCTTTTAGTAGAGCAATGCCTGTGAGAAAGATGGACCCCAAATCATAAAACTATACAAATGGAAAACTCAGGCATGTACTCGATAGGAAATTTGCCCCAATTCCCACAGCACAGCTGGAAGTGGAACAATATCTCCTGACCCAAGACAAATTACACAAAGGCTTCAACCTTTGGTAACAAGTCCTGGCTTCCCAAGCCCTAGTGTCACAGGCAGTGGCAGTAAAAGTATATTCGGAGTCAGTGTTTGTAGGGAAAAATGCATGCAGTGCAACCAAATTAATTAGAAAACATAACTGACATTATGATGTACAAGAAATGAACAAAAAGGAATCCAAAATCATCTCCTTTGCTGCTTCTCGCTGAAGATGTTTTAGCATATTGTTCTTCAATACAATTCAATTTATCAGCTGGTAGGACAATTATCTAACTAAAAGATTTAACCTTGATTAAAGTCTAAACAATCTGCTGAACAAACACCTACTCAGACTTGCTTGAACTGAATCTCAATTCCCTGCACGTTTAGTGCTTTACCTACGGATTTTTCTGGTGATCAGGCTAGCAGGCTAGTAGGCAGCATCTCTTACCTTCTGACACATAATTTCCAATTCATTGCATCATTACAGGAGGACCAGTGCGTTGGTTGCACGGGTTTCTTTGGCCTGGTCCAGCCCATATAATTAGCTCATGACTGTGTTTCAGGTTCCCATCTGGATGCAGTTTATTTCTCTCCCAGCATAAAATCCAGGGAAACCTAAAACCACATCATTGATATGTGCACAAGACATCAACCGCAACAAAACAACAGGGCACTCCAGCCATTTCTCTTAGAGGTACTGCAAAATCCGCCACCAATGCCTCTCCAAACACGTGTTTTCAGCAGACTGAAATGGAGGTAAAGAGCACTGAAATTCCATTTTCAGATAAACAGCAAAAGCAGACACTAGAGGGAAAACAGGCAAAAAGGTGTGTTTACTGTGCTGGGAAGAGACAGCGCTCTCGGCTACACTTTAAGACCAGGGCAGCATCCCACAGCTAAGGGGATGCTCACTCTTCCATGCCTGGGACCTTTGCCTGCACTCACCAGATTATGCTAGTGCAGCAATACTGACCATTATTACCATCTGCCTATAGCTCACAGCTGGGTTTTGGGGTTGGGGTTTTTGTTTGTTTTTTCCTAATAACTTGCAAATTAATGAAACATCAACAGAAAAGCCTGGGGAGTGCACAGAGAGAGGGAAGCAGGCTCACCTTTGCAATAGGTGAGGAAAAAGGGCACAAGGGCCATCAGCAGCACAGCAGGGCATCAGGGCTTGATGGGTCTACTTAAAAAGGTGTTTTAGGGACCCAACCCTACTCTCACCACCTTTGCAGTGCCAACGGCTCCCCAAGCACAGCAGGTCCCCTCCACAAAGCCCCAGATGGTGGAGGGGTCTCAGTGACATCAGCAGGAAATTGTGCAGAAGGTTTTCATCGATGTTCTGGTGTTTAAATTGCTGTTTTCATTAAAATAGCAATGAGCAGAGAAGCGCCCCAATTTCAGCCACACTCTGTTCATGTTGGGATTCCAAAAAGAGTTTGTTTCAAGGAGGATTGAAGGTCTCAGTGTTTTAAGACAAAAAGCACTTTTTCAATAACAAAACATTCTATAAATATTTTTAAATCTTGCAGTCACATGAAAAAATATTACTTTTTTAAAAGTTCATATCACAGAAAATTTAGAAGCTTTGATTTCATTGTTACAAAAACTTATATATTTATTAATCAAAACTGAACAACAGTTAGTGGAAGTAACAGTTTCAGTTTCTTTTTATTGAGATGCTTAATAATCGAACTGTGAATTCAGGAGATTTTGAAATGAGGCGCTAAAAGCTGGATTCACTGCTCAGAATCAAAAGCATTAAATCCACTTTATACATTGCACATCGTAGGATTCTTGTGTTACTTTGTTTTGAAATTTGAACACCAACTGCATGTCCTGTCAATCCTACTTTATTTTGAGATCATTGCAGCTGTTTGTTTGCTTGATTTATTCACAATTCATGCAAGTGCTCCGCCATGATGAAAGGAAGAAAGAAGTAGGATCAAAGGCAAATTTTCCTGTCCTTTGTACTCAGTAGTGTTCAAACAATTAGATACATTGTTTACTGAAAAAAAAAATAAATAAAAGATACTCATTCCTTATCACTATAAACATGACAGAATATTATTACCCTTACATTAATGCACTGATTCAAACAGGACACATCTGCAATAGTTTTAGGCAGGTATCGTGTGTTCTATACTCACATTTATGTTTTTATTTTTATTTCATTATCAATAAACAAATTATAGGATAAAACTCTTAAAAGCAGGCCACTATGATACACCAGTGGAAGACAAGATAAACCTGAAATGCATATGCAGTGTATTAGTTGTTTAGACTTAATGATGAGTATTACTACAGAAGTAGGAATTTTTTCTAACTCCACTTAATTTGGTGACTAGAGCAGCACTGATGAGCATTAGCTCAGTACAAAGGACATGTGCCCACATGTATTTTGTTCTTTACAGTGCAGAAAATTTAATCGAATTAGAGGATCAATGAGTTGATAATAGGAACACAGAGCTTAGATTTTTAGCTAGGTGAACTCAAAGACTTCTTTGTATTCTGTGGAGGTGCAAGGAAACAATTGGCTTAACTCCACTTTGATAAAGTCATACAGTAATTTTTTGCTATTCTATTCAAAACTTGTTTTATAAAGCTTTTAAATTATTTGATGAAAAGATCTTAATGAATACTATTAAATAAGAAAGAAACTTCTGAAAATGCATGAATGCATTTATATAAAATTATATAGTACTGCAGAAATGAAGTGAGAAAACTTCAAGCCCTCAAAATTTTCCTCTCATTAATGATGGTGAAATCACAGTGAAGCAGTGAGAGCCTCAATGCACCCCACTGGGATGGAGAATGGTGACGAAAAATCTCCCAGTCCCACTGTTACTGAGGCAGTTACAGCTGCCCTACACTTAAACCTTCAACTATCTAGAAAATACAGAGCCGTCTCCCAGAGCCAAAACGCTGTGCTAAAGGGGCTGTCAGGATAGGGAGGTACTTTCCAGCAGTCCAACAAAAATCTGGAAAACTTCTTAGAGATTATAAACCACAACCCTCTGAGCTATATCCAGATAGCCACTGGTAGGTACCAAAACACCAGCAGCTCCCACAGAGCCCCCACACAGGTGTCCACGCATGCTGTTATTTGCCCAGCATAAGGTATCCAACCTTAGAAATTGTGTTCCTGTTTTCAGTTTAAAATCTTTCAAATTATAAAGCTTCACAGGACAGGAAAGTGCAGACACACTCAGGCATCTAGTCAGGCAAGTTGCAACTGGGAAGAAATCTTATACTTGGGTAAGTGCAGCGCAGAGTTTAAGTCAAAAGAAGACTGGCCATGCAGCAAGTCTTTCTTCAAATGTCTTTTCACAGAACCATGATGAGAAATTTAAATGGAAACCTACTCAGAGTGCTACAGAACTTGAAGTTGGCAATGTCAAAACAGCTGCACACCCCAATAAAGCCACGATGCTGAGAGACACTTGGCACTGTCAGTGCCATGCAGGGCACCCAGCTTGGTCATCACGAAACGATGCAAGGATGGCACCCACAGCCAAAGCAACATTGTTCTTCCCGTGGAGAGGCTGCAATGTCCCCCCTGTCCCAGCTAAGAGCCCCCCCTCAGCAGCCAATGTGTTCAATCACCCGTTTCCAGAGGTCCTGCAGAGGACCTTTTGGAGAGGACCGATGCATTTTAACAGGTGATTTCTGCAGAAAGGGCCAGCCTGCCCAGCCAAGGCCTGAAGCAGAAGACAATTTTATAACCCTATGTAATAACCAGCATTGTAATGAGTGATGGCAGAGGAGACGAGAGCCAGTGTTCCTCCTCACCGCATGCCGGCCTTCCCCAGTTAGGCAGACATGGCTGACCTTTCCATGGACAACAAGCGAATGATGTAATCAATTTGTCCACCATAAATGATAGAATGCATTAAATTAAGAGTTTTACAGCAGTGAAATGTCAATATGCCAATAGGCACTCATGGCTTTCCATATGACTAAACAACATGTTCGCATCCAGAAAATGTCACTGTCTTGTGGCAAGAGCCGACAGGCATTCAAAAGACGTTTATTTAGGGACTCACGCAGCCACACATCGCCATGCTCATCATTACCTGCCACCACACAGGGTCAGCCTAGGAAGACACCAGCAAAGCACAGGGATAAACCACTGCTGAGAGCAGTGAGAAATACAAATGCAGTCTGGGCTTACTGCAGCTATTGGGCTAACTTTGAAGCATTTTAGAAAATGCTGAAGTGCTTATACCAACACAATGTCATGGGTGCATCAGCTGAAAACAGAGGAGATTAAACTGACAGTCTATATTCTGATTGATGACATAAAAATGGCAGGATCTTTACTCATTGGGCTTGTTAAATAGTTATGTTTCTTGGCTTTTTAATTAAATTGTGAAGACTATTTATTATACGACCATAAATTTTTTGTATAACTAGCTATGGTACTGAGGGATCTGAGAGCAAAGGCCAGGTAAAATAAAAACTAATAAAAATGTATTTTTTTTACCATAAAATCAATAGTAATTTAAGCATACTAGGGCTCACAATTCTATTTGAGAAAGATAGCATCTCACAGGAAGAATTTTTAAACATTTGGCTGGTTTCTTCTTTTTCTTAGAATCACTTTCTTTAGGAGAACTGACAGTAAAATGTTAAAACATGTTGATTTTAAAATGCTGGGCTTTGAAAATCACCGACATTTGTGCATATAAAGCAAGTGATGGGGAATATATATCCAAACAAAACTGCCCTTCACCTTGCTAAGAAAGGTGAAACACACCGCAATGACATACTACATATTCACATGTGGCAATAAAAGTAATCTGCAATGTCTATTTCCCCACATATTAATTCAATGTCATGTACTAAAAACCAATACATCATAGAAGAGGATCTACAGGCACAATTATGGATCCAATTTTGTACCACTGGTATAAAAAAATCTGTTAACTTACAGTAATGTTAGGAGATTTTCATGCCAGTTGGATGACAGAAAACTGCAAGGAAAAACTACAGCTGAAGGAAGCTAATTATGGAAAATCCTGTATAACGTAACAGTGAATGCAGAAATGAGTATAGCTTCCACACTTTTCTGCATTACAGATGTACAGATTTGTTTAGATAGATATCCCAGAACAGTAAAGAGACATATGAGCATAAAAATATCCAATTTCTGTAAAAAAAATAAGAAACAGCAAGCTAGCAGTGGCTGGGTTATGTGTCCCTTTCCTTCAACACATCCTCACATATACACAGGGATCTTCCCCAGAAGGACCACATCTTGACAGATACAACAGGTTCAACATAATTTCTTATTTATGTACACAAGTAAATAGAAAGAGCCAGGGAAAACTTTACATCTTATGAAATATTAGTGTGTTGGGTTTGTGTGGCAAGGTTTTGGTAGCGGGTGGGGGCATGGGCTATAGGGGTGGCTCCTGTGAGGAGCTTCTAGAAGCTTCCACAGTGTCTGATAGAGCCAATGCCAGCCAGCTCGAAGATGGGCCCGCCCCTGGCCAAGGCCAAGCCAATCAGCGCCTCTGTGATAACATATTTAAGAAGGGGGGAAGTTTTTTTTTTTTTTTGGAGCTGGAGGGGGAAAGAGTGTGAAGATGTAATGTCAAGGTTAGTGCAGGAGGAGGGGGGGAGGAGGAGGCACTCCAGACACCGGACAATGAAGCGGCAGAAACAACGTGCGCTGCACTGACCGCAACCCCCATCCCCCTCCCCCCCCCCTCGCCGCTGAGGTGGTAGGAGGTTGAAGCAGGGAGTGAAGTTGAGCCTGGGAAGGTGGGAGGGGTGGGGGGAGGTGTTTTAAGGCTTGATGTTACTTTTTTTCATTGCTCTATTCTGTTTAATAATAAATTAGATGAATCCCTCTTTCTAAGTTCAGTTTGTTTTGCTTGTGATGATAATTAGTGAGCTCTCCCTGTCCTTATCTCGACCCGAGCCTTTTGTTAACTTCTCCCCATCATGCTGGGGAAGGAGTGAGTGAGCGGCCGCGTGGTGCTCAGCTGCCGGCTGGGCCTAAACCATGTCAATTAGATACGCAATTCTAGGGAGTGAGGCTTACAGGGTCTCGGCTCATTTAGTCTTTGACAGGAGCACTAAAATCATTACCGCACCTGAAGCCTGAAAGCAGTTATTTATGGGAACTGTATTTGAAAGCAAACCAGCTCAGAGCACTCACCTTTCCCTGGAACCCATTCCTTGAGTTTGTCTAATACTTTCTATTTAGAAATTGTGCCTGCCACCTATTTCTGAGAAGGTCCCACACGTCTGTCATTTGCTGCCAGACACTGAAATTCAGCAGAGAGAAAGCCCCTAGATAGACAAGCTATCTGGAGTTCATTCTGGTTTTCTTGGGCTCATTCTGTTTGGGGCTGCTCATGTTCTTTCTGTTTCCGGTGCCAATAGCAATATTTTTTTGCAGCCTGTCAAAACAGTGATTAAATCCAAGACTGCAATCTAAAGTCAGCTCTCAGCAGCCCCAGAGAGACCCAGCAGAGGCAGCCAGGTCCTGCCTGTACCAAGGGTTTCAGCAGGCGCCTTGCATGGGGGTGTTAGGAAAGAAGCAGGGATCAAGCCCAGCAGCACATCCCACCCCTTTGGTGGGATTAAAGTGCTCCTGTAACAAACCCATCCAAGGCCCTCACTTCTCCGTGGGCACTGAACCAGCAATGCTTTACACCACTGCCTCACCTCCCCTGTACACCCCCCATGTTCAAGCAGTTTTCCTAGCTCACCCTCTGCAGGGAGGTATCTGACATGTGAAGGGGGTGGCAGCAAGGCAGCATCATAGAATGGTTTGGGTTGGAAGGGACCTTAGAGCCCATCTAGTTCAACCTCCTGCCACGGGCAGGGACACCCTCCACAAGACCAGGTTGCCCAAAGCCCCATCCAACCTGGGCTTGAACATCCACATGGGGCATCCACAGCTTCTCCGGGCAACCTGTTCCAGTACCTCACCATCCTCACCGGGAAGAAGCATCCCCCATAGGGGATGAGGGAAGGAATACATTTGCCAGCTGAACCTTCATCAGAGACAGGCAGAGGATGCTGCTGGTAGCTCAGAGCAGGGTTGCACAACAAGGCAGATGCAGAGATAGAAGTATTCAGAGGAATGTTAATTTACCAGCAGGCAGAGGCAAAACCTGCAACTGAGGAGACAATTACTATTTCTGCATGAAAAGGAGAGTCTGGAGCTTGTAAATGTCTAGAACACACCTTTAGCAGCCTTTCAGGACATGTCACCCATGGCAAATAATTTGCCAAGAGCCCCAGTGCATATTGTAGCCCAGCCCTGGGTGCTGAGCCCACCTCGACCCCCTTGGGCCCACACATGAGCTCTGTACTGCTGCTCTTGCACTGAGATGTACATGAAAGCAAATCCACCTGGAGCAGATCCCTTTCCCAGGCCACAACACTCATAAACCCAGACCTACTCACTGTCTCTCCAAGGTGTTATTGCAATAACAAAATAAAGCAGTAACTTGCTTTTGCGGAAAGCAAACTATATTTTATTGTAACATCAGAAAGCATTGACTTCTGTGTAGATGAAAAAGCACCAGCCTAACAGAAAGTGATGCTGTTAACTTCCTGAGCTTCTCTAATGTTTGTGATTCCTCTAGCAGAACCTGGTGAGAAAGCAAAGATTTTGCATGATGCAGGCCGTATTCTTTCACTATTACATCTCATTCAAAGGCAAATTGATGTACTTCTAAATATTTTGAAGATAATTCTACATCCACACTTGCATTATTGTGCATCCTTCTCCTCCTTACAAACTTAATAGTGCCAATTAAGTTGAAAAAGCTGTGCAAACTGGATCAGTGAGGCTTTAAAATGTTTTGGTTGATTAGGTTTGGAAAGACGCCTTGCTTTAAAAATATTTTCCTTATCCCTGTGCATAGAGCCAAAGGTGACTCCACTTTGCAGCATGTTCCAGCTGAGCTCCAGGTAAGTAAGTGAGCTACTGGTACAACAGGAGCTCCTAGAGAAGATGTGCATTGTCGTGGTTTAACCTGGCTGGCAGCTAAAACAACCACACAGCCATTCGCTCATTCCCCACTCCAGTGGGATGGGGGAGAGAATCAAAAACGGAAAAAAAAAAAACCCTCATGGGTTGAGATAAAGACAGTTTAATATGATGGAAAAAGAAGATAACAATAATATACAAAACAAGTGATGAACAGCACAATTTCTCACCACCCGAAGCCAATGCTCAGCTAGTTCCCAGTCCTGGCCGTGTCCCCTCCCAGCTTCTTGGGTGCCCCTGCCTTCTCATTGGCAGGCCGCTATGAGAAGCTGAAAAGTCCTTGACTGCTTGGCAACAACTAGAAACATCAGTGTGTTATCAACATTATTCTCATCCTAAATCCAAAACACAGCACTGTACCAGCTGCTAGGGAGAAATTTAACTCTGTCCCTGACGAAACCAGGACATGCATTCAGATACCACATAGCTTCCTTTCCTCCCAGCCCCGGTTTCACGTTACTTACACATGCCAAATCATGTTAGAGCATGCGTGAAATCCCACAGAGGGACTTTTCAGCAGGAGGTTTGCAGAATTTACCCTTTACCACCTGCTACAGATGTTTAAAAGGGTACCTGCAAGCCAGGATTCCCAGAAAAGTGGTGTAGAAACCCAGGATTCTCAGCATGCTAACTGGCAAACCAACATGGAAGGGTTGTACATCTTGGCAAAAGTTCTGTAAAACATTTAATTTTCAATGAATTGGCATTTTCAAAGGAGAAAGCGTTTCATCAGAATATTCCCCTTTAGCTCTAACGTGAAGATGCATCACAATAGTTTGATTTGCAACAAATCCCTCAGTAAAAATTGCTGAGCTAGCAGGGCTGTTTGCCTGAAAGGTTAAATGAAAGATTTGTACGGACATCATCAAAGATGAAATGATGTGTTAACTTCTGGATTATAACTAATCCCTCTGGAAATAATCATTTATTCAATCAACAAAATAAGATCAGTTACATGAACCTTGAAAGATCTACTAACAGCTACTCTCCAAGCTTCACATACACAGATTATGAGGTTTAGCATCAACAGTTCCCAGAACCTGTTTCCTCACTCTATTTTCACCATAAAAGTGAAAAATATCCTCAGGCCTTTTTACTGTTTTGCTTACATGGAATGAAATAATATGGAAGTTAATTTTCTTCTCACATGCCCGTGTTTATCTCAGGCTCCACTTCAGCAAAGTTGCTGTACTTCATGTAAACATAAGTGGGAAAGCACATAGAGATGCAATTTCTCCGTACAGCACTATGGATTTTTAGAAAACAAAATTCAAATTGCCTGCTGGTGTTGGGTCCTGGTGTGAGACACATGTACAATTTTTTCAGGTATTCAGGAGGCCTTCCCAAATTCAGGTCAGACAACCAGCATAGATTTTGAACTCTCTTATGCCCCAAAAATCACCATGGATGGACTCACAGTGTTTTCAGCATGTGCTGCTGAGCTGCAGAGCAGATGGACAGAAGGCTGAGAGAGAGACTATTCTTCTCTTCTCTCTTCTCTTCTCTTCTCTTCTCTTCTCTTCTCTTCTCTTCTCTCCTCTCCTCTCCTCTCCTCTCCTCTCCTCTCCTCTCCTCTCTTCTCCTCTCCTCTCTCCTCTCCTCTCCTCTCCCTATCCTACATAATTTAATTACACCATCCAGTGTGGTGTATTTTTGTCTCAAGAATAATTCTGACCTGAGAGAGCTTCCTATGGAAAGTGTCATGCTGTGGTGTCCTTTGATTCATGTTGTGCTGCTGCTCCCATGCATACGATGCTGTGCCTTCCTACACCGGACCAAATGCCTGCAAAATGAGAAGTTTTGCAGCAATCCCAAGCTCAGCATGGCCATTTCTGGAATGTGGCCATTCTTGGCACTGGAGCACTCCATGAGCACTGAGATCTTGAACCCATCTTCACGTGAGCAGCATACACAGCTCAGTGAGCTGGCTGGTGGGAAAGGTGAGGACATTTCCTCTGCCATCTCCTATTTCTGAGTCCTTGATTTTTTTTATCAGAAGGGAAATTCAGAAAAAATGAAACTGAAAAGGTGATTCGGATCCCTTGGTAGGTAAAAATTACAGGAACAGGGTTTGAGTGCTGGACTCCATTTTAAGCACGGCACCTGAGGAGAGCACGTCACCACAGGATGGTTTGCGCAACTGCTGCGTGGTTACATACTGCAAACATACATACTTAGCTGCCTACAAAGATGTGGAAGAAAAGCAGATGTCTCCTGTTGGCCAAGGCTTGGCCGCAGCATTCACATGTCCAGGTGCAAACTGTAAATATTGAAAAATGCTGTACCTACAAACTGGCAGTACCCCTGGAGACAGGCAGCAGCTGAGCAGAAAGCTGAATTTCAGTACCGAAGTCCAAGCCCAAAGGTTCAGCTCTTGAGTGCTCAATCCAGCTCTGACTGAAGCCAAAAGGAAAGTTCATTCCAATGCACTAAGAGGCAAACTTTACTGTTGTTTATATTTGTAAATATATAATTAATGTTTCTGAAAGATTCATTCTGGGAGCTCTGAAGAACAGCAACATCAGAAGAAAGCAGACTTGAAAAGAGAAAGGAGAGGTTGAGTCAATAATAGAGTGTCTTTATCATCCATATATTTGACGACTGCACCTTTCTGTGCTGTTTTTAAAAGAAATCACCCTTATTTGCTATCTGTGCATTTGTGAAACACCTTTACCCTGCAATCCTCTAGGAAAATAATTAAATTTAATAGAATCCACCCACGTTCTAAAGCTGAGATGGAAAGTACTTATATCTAATAGAAACTACAGCTTCTAAATGATTACGGTATTTAATTTGCATTCTCTTTGCTATTTGAACTGCAGCTTTATTAGAACAGCATTGTTGGCTGCAGTGTTTATCTTTTACCATCATTGTCATGATAAGAAAAACACGGCAAGCAGATGAAAAACAGGGAAAATATAAAAAGACAGAGCATGAGCATAGTAGGCTGAATATTTGTGTTTGAGGAAAAATATCTCAGATCTCTGCAAAGCTCAAATCCCCATTCACCCTCTCTGTGAGCTTCCAGGATGAGAAAAGATGTAGGATGTTGCTGGCTCATTTCCATACCAATTTAACATCCTTTGGCTTTGGCAGAGAAGGGCAGACAGTCAGCAGGTGAAAACTCAGCCCTCCAGCAAGCTGTGCCCATTGGCAGTGGTGGAAGAGGCTGCTCACAGCCTGCCCGTTTCCTTAGATGGTGGGACCAGAAATTCCCTTTTCTTTCTCTGCTCTCTCCCTCTCAGGACCTGCTAAGCTTTGTGGGTTGGACCTGGTGCCAGATGTCTGTGTTTCTCCAGTTCAAATCCCCAGCCAGAAGATAATGCACGTCTGAACTGAGAGGATCATCTTGAATTTCTATTAATGAAATCATCACAAACATCAAGAGATAAGGTCGTAACGCAGGACCCAGCGCACCCAGAGCATTTGGCAGAGGTGAATCATGAAGGGGTGAGAAGGGAGTGTCCGATGGGGTGGGTGAACCAGGACCAGGTGGGTGCCCAGAGCCCCCCCCCCCCCCGAACCCACAGCTCTGCTCCAGCCACAGGGGTTATTAGGAGTCAGAGGATAAATTGCAAAGGGGAAAAGGTGAGAAGAAAAGGCAACTTGATCACAGACTCCAATAATCACTTCCTGAGCTGGAACCAAAAGGGTATTCACGACTGAAGTGGTGAATAATCATACAGGGTGATAATGATGCTATGCCAACTGAGCTGCACTCTCAGCATCCACATTTCCCTTTGTTACAAGTTCAGTACCATTCCCCAGATATTTTTTAGAGCAGCTCTGTCAGCTCCCCAGCATGTTCTTCCTCCTGCCCGGGTGCAGATGGCATCTCTGCCTGCCTCTGGCAGCGCAACACCCAGCCCTGTGCAATGCCTCTGGAGCTGCTAGGTGAGGAATATGGATCAGGCCACTTGCCTAGAAATCAGAACAATTCAGTGCTACAGAAAGGACCATCATTGGCTGGCATCCCCAAGCCCTCCTCAGGCAGAGAGCAAGGAAGGGATTTAAAGAGAGAAGTTGGGAAGACTCCAGAACTCACCACAGCATGAGACACTGGTGAAACACAGTATTTTTAAGCAACCAGAGCACCCCAATAGCCTTCACAGCTCAGTTACATGGGATGACCCATGTGCATGCAGCCAAAATATGGTCCCTGTCCTGAATCTGGTACAGGAGTCTGGTTAAAAAACAAGGCCGACAAGAGGAAGTGCTTTGGAGTTACTCAGCTCTGAATTTAAAGGAAACATGATACTGGACAAGCAAAATATCATATAGAAGCCTTATCTCTGCTGATTCTGCAAAATTAGCCATTAAATTCTCCTTCAACTTTGTCCATAGGTGTGGAATTGCTCAGATTCATTTAGTCATCTTTGTCCCTTGCAGGATGGAACAAGGAGCACCAGCTCACCTTTTTATGGATGTCACTGAGTTTATGGCCACTGAAACTGTGCTAAGCAGGCAAGGCAAATGAAGCAAATATTATGTCTCCATTTGCTAAGAAATCAGATTCACACTAAAAAGTAATAAAACTATAATGATTTTTTTACTGGTTCTCCTTTTAATACTACAGTGAACTCTGTTTCTGATGAATGACAGACTTATTGGGAGAATAACCTGTCTGCTGATAAGATTTAAAGAAAAGGGACTCCTTTTTTTTTTGTTAACTAATGCTTTTGAAAATGTCAACCTTTTGCTCACTGCAGTTATGGGTTTAGACAGATCCCCACCAAAAAAGCAAACTTTGATCCAGCATAACACTCACCAAACCTGGAGCAGAGCCAAGGATGCCTGCAATTACAGGACAGCAATGTGCCTCTATCCTGGGGGTCCTGTGCTGCAAAACATACAAAACATTTCAGACAGCATAATTCAGATAATATTTCAGATAGCATAATTAATAACAATTGCTTTAATTAAGCCTTATCAAACAACACAGAACAAGGCACTGTAATACCAGCACACCGAGGCTGGCGCAGATTTTTTAAGATTTGCTCAAGCAAGTTGTCATCAACAGCTCTGTCCTGGCAGGAAATTCAAAGAGAAGAGGGTAACTGAATATTTATGCAGTGACACATGAGCTTACAACTATTAAATGCAAACTTTGCAAAGAACTTCCTAGAAAGGGCAAGAGACGTTCAAACCAGAATTAGACCTTATCGCCAACTGAGAACAGTTCTTCAATGGTCTCTCTGTGCCTACTGAATGTCTGTCTTCAGCCCTTCTCTTGGGAGATATCTTGGCAGAAATATTAGAAAGGAAAAAAGACCTTCAGTACTTGTACTCTTTCTTGTGAAAGGACTGTTACCACCTCCACCCCTCCTTCTTAGATCTGCTGTGCAAAGCGGGTCTGCTGAGGGGTTTTGCATAGCAAAAGTTCTGAAGATGATGATGCCAGAGCATGGAGCACAGTGGGTGCGCACCTGGCCTTCACTTGGTAGCAAGAGAAAACAAGGTGCCTTCAGCTTTTGAAGTCTTTTAAGCAAATCTGTTCACCTGATCAGAGGCAGGCTGTCTACTTGGAAGTAGGTTTTGTAGGAAATTGTAATGCAGAGAAATAAAATTTAAATACCCCATTTCAATTTAATTAATTGACTTGCAATTATCCAGTGTAATTCATCAGCAGTTCTGCAGTTCTGCCAGGATGGGACAGAGCGTACATCGGCACACCGGAGAGACACATGTGGCCTCAAGGGTGCTCACACTGGCCCCAGTCAGCCCCAGTGTCTGAACTGGGACCCAGTCCTATCAGAACACAAACCTTAGGGAAATGCAAAAGGGTTCAAATCCTCATCGTGGCTCCTTTCCAGCACACAGAGTTTGAACACCGCAGGGTGTTCACAAGGGGTGCGCATGGTCAGGCCAGGTCCTGCAGCCCATCTCTGGCAATGCATCATATCACTCCACTGGCACGGATGAATGAGTCAAGCCAGGGGTTATCATATGTGAAGATGATGTCTGGAAGGTACCTTTGATCCAGAAGAGGTGTTATAATGCAAAAAGACCATGTCTTGTTGCAGACCATTGCCCCAGTCCCTCACCAAGTCCTCGGGTTATAGCTGCATATATCAGGCTCCAGCTGTACTTCACTCTTTTCCAGCAGCAGCTCAATAGTTTGTGTTCCTTTCAAGGTGAGTTCTTCCTTCAGTTTTAATTTGACCGTGTCGGCATGTTTTTGTGCTCACATTCAAGTGAAGTTAATTTTATATGGCAATATGCCAGTTCAGGAAACCAATACGCAAATTCATAATTATTCATGCATAATTCAGGAATTATTTGCATACAGTAAACAGGCCATCATCCTGATGAAGTGTCAAATGATACAAAATGCTAATGAAAGAAAGGAGAGTAGACAAGAAAGGATCATGAGACCAAGAGAGAGAAAGTGGGAGTGGAAATATATCCTCTAATGAGCTTTCGAAAGTCTCTCTAGGCTCTTGTGCATGACAAGAGACACTCAAAACACTTTTAAGCACAGACCCAGGAGCCATCTCCTCTCCTGCATTTGCGTTCAGGACAGTACAAATATTCCCAGCAAGCAAAGATCCATTTTCAGTCCGGCCCAGGGTTTATCCTGGTATAAATCAGATCTTTCCAGTCAAACCAGAAATTATTTCTTCCAAGACCTAGCAATTCAAAAGACCTGTCATTGTCAGAGGTGAAGTGTTTCATTATTAAAGGGTTCCTTGGCTGTCTCAGGAGGGTACCTGCACTCTTATTATGTATTATGTATGGTGAGATTATTTTAATCATTTCACTGCCACAGCAAACATTTCCCAGACTCATTCAAGTCTCTCTCTCACTCTTATCCTGGGGTCTATGAGTGAGACAGAGTCCCCACCCCCAGCAACTGCAAAAATACTCTGTATTACTAAGAGTGCTTGTTAGCAACATATTATTCACTGAGGAAGAAAGGGAGAAATGGATTCGCACTGTGATACTCCAGCATTGGATTCATTCACATTGTTTTACAGTGAGTGTTACATCCAGTGGAGAGACCCAGCTCTTACTGAAAGCATTCCATTCGCAAGGAAAAACAGTCAAAGTTTTTTGCTGACAGTAAATTCTTCCCTTTTAAATATGCTGACTTTCATTATTATTACCTTGAGCTTTAAAAAGTAAATATTTCAGAAAAGGGCTTTTAGCTTTCAAGATTCAGAATAAGTGTGCCTCATTTTTAATATGTTTCTATGTAGATTAATATTTCTACCAAACTGTACGTCTAAGTAGTTTCAGTATTCATCTTAATAAAAACCTCAGAGAAAAATGTTGAGACTTGTTGTGAGAAGTATGCTTTTTTAAAAGCAATTTTTCAATGTTTAATTTTAAAAACTTAATTTTTAATCATAATTGCTAATGAACAATTTGACAGAGCAAGGAACAGTGCAAAAACAAATTAGAAAGCACAGTTCTTGTTCTGATTTATGGTGTATGACCCTGTTGCTTTGTGCATATTATAATTGGCATAAAATTAAATAGAAGTGATAATGTATTACACCCGGTAGTGACTCCTGCTAGACTGAACCAAGTCCAACCAGACTGTTTTAGGCTCACAGGGGCTATGGAGTTTCTAGCACTTTTTGTGCGGATGCATTATTGGGTGGTTTATCATTGATTAGGTGTCATAAAAGACCTGACTTTGCTATCTGCTTCCACTGAAGTGGAAATCAGTGGTATCTAACCAGACTTGCTATAGATTTATTATACTTCCACTGAACTGAAAACATACCTATTATTAACGGAGGGGCAGTCAACGTTGTCACTAAATACAGGTAGCAAAACACTCATTATCTTTAAGCGTTTTGATTATATTACAGTTTGCTCATTTTTACTCTCACATCAAGAGCAGCAAGGCTGCATTCAGAGGACAAAAGGAGAGACAGGCTTTCTTTGTGTGCATTTTTGTTTGTTTGCTTGCTTGCTTTTTAAGCAGATAATTTTGCCTCTCCGCAAAACCTATTTACAATCAAGGCTTCAGTCTTGCTTTCTTCTTGTTTTATTTTTTTCCGTGAATGGACTGCCAGGGGGAGCTGAGATTGGGAGATAAATACATTGGCTGCACTAACTCTTGAGCAGAGCTGATGATCAGCACGGCGCTCTCTTCCACGCTGCTGTACGCATGATAAAAAGGATCTTTTCTGGTGAAGATGCTCTAGGAGAAAATGTTCTAAGTGAGGTGCACAGCAGAGAAAGGAGGAGGGAGACAAAGTCTGGAAGAGAAGGCGGGAGCACTTTGTGCCATAAGAAAAGATTTAAGCCTGTCAGAATGAAAGACAGGTATATTCAAAGTGTGTAGTTTCCAGAGAATTACATGGGATGTGGGTGGCTTCAAGGCTTCAGCTCCTGCTCTGCCACAGATAGGTTTCAAGGCCAGAGTCTAATTTTATCCTGTGATATAACAGTCTGCATGATGAAGCTGCTGAGGCATGCCGGAACGCCTGTTGCCCAAAGTGATTAGCACCTCACCTTCCTTGTTTCTCTGAAGCTGCAGACAGTGCGAGAACGGGCGATTTGGGATCGCTCCGTGACGTTTCACACGTCAGCCTCGTGAAGAGCACGGGTGACATGGTCACAGCTACAAACACTACTCTGAGCAGCAGCACAACCACCATTGGTGGCTTTTAAGATGAGCTGAAGGTGATGAAGGGGAAAGAAATGAAAGCAGAAACTCCTGTGTGGAACACGAGCTATGAAAAACGCCAGGTTTTTTCCAGTCATCCCACAGAAACCTTAGCTTGAAACTTAACCACTTCTGTGCGGGAACCAGAAGTGCAAGGCAGGAAGATAACATTAGCAGTGATTTTGTGCCCATGAATTCAAGAGTAAGTCTCAAATGAGTTTGTAATTTCCCTGGGAGAAGCATTGGGATGAAATCAGATTTCAAGGAAACTTCACCCAAAGAAAAGAGCAAAGAAAAAGCAAATTACATGCAGAGACAGACCTTGAGGAAGCTGACAAGGATGAAAACGTTTTCATGTCTGTTCCTCATAGAGGAATGCAGGGTTGGAGAGGACTGCAGGGCTGGATGGTTGTGATCTCTGGAAATGGGTCCATCGGGGTTCCTGGGATGGGCTCTCTGAGATCGGGGCAGGCAGAGATCTTCACGTAAGTCCTTCTTGCCTTGAACAAGCATGGGACAAAATGACTGTCTGCATTCTCTGCCATTCTCTCAGCCCTGCTATTCAATCATTTCTTAATACCCATGAATTCCCTCTAATTTCTCTGTTGGCATCTGCAATGTATCCCAAAGACAGACATGAGGAGACCTGTGAAAGAAACTCCAGTAATGGTTTTTGGTGCTCAGAAGGCTTTGCCTGATTCTCTGGAGTATCTTGTGACATAAATCATGTTATTGCTAGCATTATTTCTAGCAATGCATTGACAATTCCTTGGGAGATACTGGTCCTGTCAGCCCTCAGATTTAAAAAAAAAAAAAAAAAACAAAAACAGCACAAAACAAAACTATCTTGATTCTGGGAGACTTACTGAACACCAGCAGAGAGATCAGCAAGGGGCTTGTGTTCACACAAATTATGGATAGATCTAACTGAAAAGAAACAATCAATAATTCCCTCTACTCACATAAAAATGACTGCTATCAGCACACCAGCTAGGAGAGCTCTGTGGAGCAATTAGAAAAGAAAAAAAAAGAAAAGAAACAACTTCACCCTTTGTTACATTTCCTATGTATTTATATGAACAGAGACAGATGCCAAAAATTAACATTTTTTCTTTTTTTTTTCTCTTTTTTTCACAAAAATAAACCTAGAAATCATGAAAACATGCAGGGCTGCACAGAAAATGCTGGAGAGCTGGGTATATCTCTGCAGCCCAGGGCTGCTGCTCTGCAATTGTCACACAGAGAATGTCAGGGTTTGCTGTCACCACCACGTTCCAGAGTCAGCTCAAAACACTATTAAACAGAAAGGTGAATTCTGGAAGAGTGGTCCCTTCCCGGTGAAATGCAGCCCATTGAGTGTGTGAGCACCCTCGGAGGGTTCAGCTCTGAGCACCCTGCCTGCTCAGCCCTGTGCTTGCAGCCTCCAGACACAAGGGGTTTTTTCATACCTTGCAAGCCCTTTCTCTCCTGTGAGCTTACCCATAGCAGTATTAAAGCAGTCTCCTAATGACGAGCTCAGAGACACATTTTTTTTCTTGCCTACACAAGATCACTACTAAGTCCACCCACCAAAAGTATTGACCACCACTGAGATAGGGTCACGCCTGGAGCAGCGAGACAACAGAGAGCTGCAAATTATAAAAGACAAATTCAGTCTCCATTGACAGTTCTGAGCACCAGCACACAGAGAGCTTTTTCCTCCCAGCATAAGGCTTTGTAATACTTTGCTAGATTGAAAAGAAAAATGGCACATGGCGACGACCTTTGGGCAAAGGAAGAGCCAAGTAACAGCTGGAGGAGGTGCAGGATGATGCTGTGGGAGCAGTAACAGTACCAAGAACTGCACAGCCACCTCTCTCTTCTGCAGCATGGATGACAGAAATCAGCTCCATCAGTTCTAGCTGAGCTGACATCAGGCACCAGTCCCCCAAGTTAGAGACCCAGTGCCATTGCAAACACTAAAGCATCTGGCAACTGTAAACCACAAATTCTCCTCTGAAACACTGCATTAAAGCAAAAACTTCACTATCTTTCTGACACAGCATACATTTATTTTGCCTTGTACTTCACATTGTATTTAGCTGTATTAAAAACAGCTTATTCTACACCAGTACAATGCTTGCTATAAATTATGCTGCTGATGATTATAAATTCTTCATGTTATTTTTCAAAGTAGGAAAGATTCACAAGGTGGGAGAGTCTCTCTTATAACCCTTTTACCTTAGTCAATGAAGCTTGTAAACTTATTATAAAGAACACAATCAGAACACCAGTATCAAATTTCTTTGACAAGGTTATCTTGCCCTCCTTTAACATTTTACTGGTTATGAAGTAGGATTTAAATGCCTTAAAGGTACCTCCGCCCCTAGCAGATGGCAGAAGTTGCAAGGCAAGAGCTGTAATTGAAAAATCAATAGCAGTCTCATTTACTCATGCACAGCCTCTTACATCAGTGCTGAAAAGAAAAAGAGGGGTGTCTGTTTGCTGATGTTGAGCGTACACATTTTCCAGTTTGATGCTCCTTTCCCATGGCTGCCATGGAGGATGGCCACATCCCACTGCAGTGGTTTTGGAAATCTCTAAATTGTTCAGTTGTTTCCAGGACCAAAGCCAAGGGAAGATATGTCACTTTGCCTGCTAATAAGTCCCCAGTTGCTTTTCTTTGATGCCTTTGGAGCCAATTCACAAGGATTGGCAGGGGAAGGGCACTTACACTGGGACTGTGCCTTTTGCATCCCCCTGAGAAGTGAGCAGGCTCAGCCCAGAATTTCCCCAACACTAAAGTGAATGCATGCAGAAAAACAGCGCTCCAAGAAATGCTCCATGTGCATATGGGTTAGACCAATTTTAATTACATGCTTTCACACTATTTTTCTCTCCCAGTTTCTTAGACTTGTGCAGGACCAGCAGGACATGCTGCAGGGCTGGCTCATGATCCACTCATTTAGAAGGAGCTGTATTCGTAAACCACAAGAGTAAGGTCAGACCTGCATCCTCCAGACCTGCTTCCTAAAGTATCAAATCCTCAGCAGCAACATGGAAAGCTAAGGAACAAGTAGCACTTCTTCAAGCTTTTCAGCAAGGGCTGAGACCAGCTGGCCTGGCTCAAAAAAGATGCAGAAGTACATGAAGCACCGGTAGTGCTTTGCCTGCAGTGCTGCCCCCAGCCACAGCCTCCTGCATCTCTGCTTTTTGCAACCCAGTCCTGCCCGCTGGCAGGCCTCCAGCACATTGCACAGCAGGCTGGAAGGGTGGGAAACCAGCCCCAGAAAAGGGGTACTGGCAAGCATAGAGTGTATCATGTGGAAGGTAACAGGACAAATGGTGCAGGGGTACAGGCAGCGTTCACTCAGAAGCAATTCTGGAAACATCCCACAGAGTAGGTAAATGACAGGGAAGAGCATTTTCCTTTAACAGTCCCTTCATTTCTCTTTTATTGTATCTGAAGTATGCAATAAAAGGAAAAACATTTGAAGCCATAAACAGCCTCAAAGAAACAGCCTGGCATCCCCTTGAAATACTGTGCAGGGTTGGACCCATGCAATTTCAGGAAGGAACAGGGTGCTGGAATGAAGGAATAGTATCAACAGCCCATGCTGGGCTCATCCCTCCCCAAGATGAAATGAAAATCCCACACTGTCTACCCCTCAGCACTTGTTCTGCTCCAGGACACCTGCCTACAGGCTCCACAGTCATCACTGGGCACCATGATGCTACCTGGGGAAGAGGAGCTGGTGGATAGACGTGAGGGTGCCTACAGTAAGACAGACCCACAGCAGCACCACATGTTGCAGGTCTCAGAGATGTGCTATGGGGAGATGATACAAGACAAATTCTGTGCCTCCGTGCCGCAGCATCAGGAACCAAACCAGCAAAATTCCGCCCCCTTGGACAGTAATAATGCATCGATGTTGGAGCATCCCTAGCTGAACTGCACTTCACTAAATACCAAGGAAAACTGTTGGGGTTTGCTTTGTTTTGTTTTTTAGAAACTAATAAGGTATCAAAACCCCAGGTTGTGTGGAAATGCTATGAGGCCCAGTTAGGGGGTTAGGATACCTGCTCCCATCGATACCTGGAGTAGAGCTGCAGGATGGGAGTGGTCTGTGCTGCAGATACTACAGCATGGCACCAGTAGGGCTCAGTGGGACCAGAAAACTCCAAAAGTGAAAGGTTTCATGAGACATTCAGTTTCAGAAAGAGTCTGTGCTGGGCTCACTAGCTACTATCAAGAACCTCATTTATAGGAAAGACATGATAAACAATTTTTCTGCCTATACACGTGGGACACTGCTGTGTATAAGGCATACCTGTTCTCTCCAGCTCAGATACACCTTCTGGACAGATCATACACACTGCAGAGCTGTAAAACGCTTTTGATTTGAGGAAATTTAAGCCTGACTCTGCCGTGCTAATGAGCAGTCATTATTTGAAGATGCCAGCATCAAAGTCAAGGGAGAGAGATCCTGCAGCAGGCTGAAAACACAGAGGGGTGTCAGGGAGAAGCACAATTGCCTTCCCTATGAATGGAGGGTGCTCTCACTCAAAGGCTGCCACAGTACACCTGGAAAAGCAGCTAAAATGAAAGAAGTTACCAGAGGAAGTAACAAGGAAGCGGCTGAGCTGGAGATGGAGCAGCTATGACCCACCACTTCCAATTTGGTGGTTCAGTTCTGCTTCAAGCATGGAAGATGCTCACCAGCTCCAGGAAGGGGGACCAGCTGCAGCTGGCTTGAGTGAGTACACGGATTTGATCAGGGTGGTCTTGGTGCTGTGAAGGTCGACCTCCTCCCTCTTCTTCCTCCACTCTCTCCTCATCTAGTCTGTGCAGGCTCTTGCTGCCACATTTCCCCCTTCCAGCAGCACTTTCAACAATAGGCAAGTATCTGTTGCCTAAAACTCCTCCCTCCTGCCCTTTATGCCAGGGGCTAGGGAGATCACAAGGAAATAAGCTTGCAGCAAGCTGAAGTAGAACCAAAATCCCTGGTAGGAGGCAGGGGCACTGTGCCGGGTGCTGAGGTGGTATCGCCTCCAGCTCTTGCCCAAGCAAAGCAGGCAAGGAAGAGAAGGCAGGAGCAGGAGAACCATACGCAGGGAGCACAAGGGCAGCAGGAGGGGTGGGAGAGCACAGAGGGGGCTGAGGAGGAGGTGGGTACCTACACATGGGATGGCCATGGAGAGGGCAGGTTACTCACTGGGGCTTTCTGGGAGAGCGCATCCAGGTTATTCAATCCTACTGATTTTTGCTGTTAAAAGAACTTCATAAATCCAAGAAGGAAGCAAACAACATAATTAGCAAGCAAATTACACATCGCAACATGATGAAGAGTGAATAGGGGAGAGGTAACTCGTTGAGATCTATCTGCAAATAAGTCTCCTATTGGAGTAGGCTACATAAACAATTTCTCAGAAACTTATTACATCTCCATGAGTCAGAATTGGCTTGAAAGCAGGAAAAAAATGTAAAAGTTCACCACATTCTAATTGGCAACAAACATTTGATCAGCCTCAGAACTAGTATCATAACTACAGCGATATAAACAACACTGGCTTTCTTATAAGGTGTGTAGAAAGATGTTAAATAACATCTACTGCTGTTTTTCATTTAACTGGATGCTGTAAAATAATGCCAATGTAGGGAGGAAAAACCCAAAACAACCCAAAAGACCAATTTCCAGTACCCAAGTGTCAGTAACCAAGCACATGGAAGAGTTTAATAATAATATTTAGTGTAGACATGCATTATGCTATTGGTTGTCCAGCCAGCAACACCTAACTGAACTAAAATTATTCACTCTGCACATCTAATTAGAAGGCACAATCTCAAGCCTGTGATCTAATCAGTCACTCAATGTCAGGCTTTTATATGATACACAGCTGATGACACTCACTTGTGCATGGCACGGAGGAAACGCCAGAGCTGGAATCGCAGCTTTCATTTCCAGCAGATATTACTGTTTATGATAGCCTTGATCTTTTTGTCATAAATTTACAGATCCTACTGCTGCGCACAGATATCACACACTAAATCTATCAGAAAACATTACCCAGTATGGCTCTTGGCAACACCAACTCTGCTACGTCAACCAGCCAAAACAGGGCTCTAAATGAGGAGAACAACTTGGATCATATGCTTTGCTAATTATGCACAAGACGACGACGTAAACAAGCTCCATTAAGATTATGATGCATGAGTTCATGTTTTTGCATAATTCACAAATTACCTGTAACTTCTCCTCTCAGATAAATAATGTTGGAACAATAAAGCTGACATTTTGTGCTGAAGACTATGACTTCATTGTGGCTTTCAGAGAAATTACCCTTAGATTTATGGTCTTATTAACCCATGACCCTGAAAAATGTCTGATGAGACTTATCATCCTAGTCTGGTCGCTGAAAACAGTCCTTTTCTTGATCCAGATGACTCAGTGCAAAAGCAATATGGCTCTGAACTGAATCCTTAACAATGTGGTCTGAAAAAAACAATCCCAACTGTGCACAAGCATGGATGTCCCTGTTTTACCTAGGAGAAAAGCTGCCTCAGGAGGGAGAACATGTAGGATATCTTTCCTTTTCTGATTAAAATCAAGTTTATACAAAATGGGAATGCTAAAAAAAGACAAAATTTCTAGAAAGCATTTGTCCAGCAGAATCCATGGATCACACCAAGCTTGTGATGCTTCTGCAGAGTGATGCGTGGAGAGTCTGTGGGGTGAGGACAAAGACATGGGGCTCCTGCAAGCAGCATCTCCGTGTCCTGGAGAAACACATCTTCAAATGTATAAAGCCATGGCCTCTCCCTGGGGCTCAGATCACACCGAGCATGTTGCTTTGCAATATCACTCCCTTTTTAAAGCATTTCTGGCTTCATTCCTAACTCATTTGGGGTTTTCTCTTGAAAAATGTCAGGAAGTGACTGCACTCAATTTCTTGGTGCCTTTGTATTTTTTAACACCGCCTAATCAGATCAGGGCAGACTTGTGACTTTTTAAATTAACCATATTATTATTTTGATACTATTTTCTTCTGGACTGTTCCATAACAAGAATGTCTTTCTAACCCCATGTCACTCTGCAAATTGCTTTAATTTGTACCTACTAAGTACTGGCCTACTGTCTGACACTAGAAAGGATAAATTTCATATGAAGAGATTGCCTGTTTTTCTACAGTATCTCCCAACAGAGCTAGAAGAAGGAAATTACCTCCTGAGATGAGAGTAACACAGGACAAGTACGTTAGCCAGCACTGCAGACGGCTTTGTTGGAGGAGAGCAGTGGTCAGCAGGTGTCTTCCCTTGACTGAGCTTGTACGCATGCAGGAGGCCTTAACTAACATTTGTTAGATTTGTAAATCCCTAAATGATCTTTCTGTGTCTCTTTAAAATAGTTTTGAGGCACTGCCAGGTTCACCAACCTTGCTTCATTTCCAAAATGTTACTGAGAGCTTTTACTTAAACTGGGGGTGTGGACCTCCTTGTTCCAGCTGTTCTCTTCACACCTGAAGGGCTTTAAAAAGATAATTTGAGGACTTATACAGAAATCTCCTCCATATTCCAAAACTAACCATCACAAGGGACACAACTGCTGTACTACTGAGTGCCTGGTGGACTGGAGGGCAGAGCAAAACCCCAGATGGAACCAACACGACCTGGGTGTTAACCCCAAACTAACCCACGCCTCCATGACCTGCCACTACCTTCGAGTCGGAACAAGCCTGTGGTTTCCTATGGATGCATTCAGGCATTCAACTTTCAAATTCAGCTTGCTCAGGGGCTCCTGTTCTACGTAAAACGGCACCCAGACCCTGAACATAACATTTGCTAGTGGCATCCTTGTTCTCCTTGACTATGACATTGATAGCCTTTAACTACAGGTATTTTAGAATTATATTAATGTCTCCTATATTATGTAAGGCAGATTAGAGTTCTGTTCCATTTAATCTTGCTCATCCATCATTTATTTAACATTGCACATTGTCATTCAAAGCAAGTATTTTAAAATCAAGGCTCCATTAAACCCATTCAATTATCTATTGTTCTGGGTAACTTGTCACTGGGTGCAACAGCTTTTAATAACTGAAATAGAACACTATGAAAATAAAAATACGATTGTTAACCTTGGAGTATCCCCAGGTCCTCATTTTAAAACAGCTCAGGCATTAATCCTACAACTTATAAATAAAAGTTTATTAAAAAAAGACTAGGGAAAGTTGTAGAAACGGACAACTAAGCAATGTCTTCCATGATTGATTTTGGTTTTTTTAAGCAGGTAGGTCTTTTTTCCGTGCAGCACACAGAATGGCTTTGATGTTTTATGTAATGCTGTCACCCATTGAAAGGCAACTTGGAGTTCAGCGTAAAATTAAGACTGCACAGAGAGTCTAACCTTGCAACTCCTATTTATGAAATGTTTTATATTTACGAGTATTAATACTGCTTGAAAATTATGTTCAGAAGAGACACAATTGTGGCGACTCAGTCTTAATCATTTTGTAATTAGATGTGGGTTTAGTAACTTCAAAGTAAGGGGAAATATTGGTCTATTTCTGTACTATTCTTACTCTATGTCATGCTTGTAAAAACTTCAAAGTGTTTAAAAAAACAGTCTGATTTCATACATAATTAGTCGTGGAACTGATACTTCCAAACAGAAGCCTAAGACAATAGCAACCCATTTTCTAGCATTTGGCAAGGAACAAAACAAGGCAGAGACAACAGGAAGAAGTAGCTGATACCATAAATCACCTCCCGGCTTTCCAGAGTGGGAAAGCTTGGGATCAGACAAACCATGCTGGCCACACTTCTTTAGGCTTCTCGTTTGTGCCAAGAAGTTAGCGAGGAGATCTTATGGACTGAAATGTATTAAATGGTCAGAAATAGGTGGCTAGACCCAGAAACACTTTTAAAACATGGAGGTGTAGAAGAGTAACACACTTTAAGGGAAGATGCCCTCAGCCCAGCTCTCTGGATCCCAACGGCACCTGATATAGCATCATAAAAAGTAGCTAATAACAAGGCAAAAATCGCAAGATTGATCATGAAATTTCATGATGCTTAGATACAATAGTTAGCTTTCTCTGGGGAGAAGTGTTAACACAGGCATCCTTGTGATCCTTTCTTTTCCCAGCGCTGGCCAATACCACATCATCCAAATAACCCAAACTGCTCTTCTATGGACGGCACAGCACAGCTTACCTTCACATCAGCAGTTCTCCAGTGCAAGAATCAATGTGAACTAATATTAAAGCATATTTTTTTCTGTTGTTCCTCCATCACAGTGCAGAGAACCAAAAATTACCTTTGAAAAGATGTACATATGAGATTAGATGAATTACAGGCAACAGGAACAAGAGAGGTATGCGGGTATTGACTAACCTTCTTGCTCAAAGTAATTATTGCAGGCTGCAGTGAGAAAGCTGCAGTTTCCCAAATACCTTCAATCATATCTCTTTGGCCTCCAGCCAGATAAACCTGCAAGAATCTTTTCAATCACACGATCCTATAAAAACCAATTTGGTTTCATGGTGGTGATAAATCTGTCCTCCGACTAACCTTATTATTTGCTTGCTTGTTTTGAGAAGACCCAGATCAGACAGCTTCAGATTTACGCATACATTTTTGGTGTTTTGTTAATCACTCTATTGCTTTATCGATGTTCCCATATTGGACAATTACCTCCATCTGAAGAACACTTTCTAATTGTCAGTACTTGCGAGGCTGGGCATTTCTGATAAATATAATTAAAGGGACAGCATTTCTCTTGTTTTATCAGAATGTAATAATCAGCTGTTAGATAACAGAATAAAAACAAGTGGAAAACAGAATAAAATGCCATGTGTTTTCATCCACGGGAAATCATGCCAGACCAATAGGACGTCATTTGTTATAAGAAAACTACCTTGTTGGAACAAGGAAACACACTAGTCCTCATCAATCTAGAGTGTGGCTATCGGTGAAGTCACCCCGTGTGACGTACTGCTCTGAGGTGGAGTGGTTGAGAATTAATAGCAGGAACCAGCTCCGTGAGGATTACCAGCAGACTGTGCTGAAAAGGGACTTCTCAGAGCACAGACACTACCAGTGATGACAATCCTGTTCACGGTGGCCACTAAGGGTCCTGGGCCGTGAAGCAGCTGTGATGTTCAAGGAACACGCAGGCTCACGTACAAGGTAATAGCTGTCTTGCAGAGCAAGACATAACATCAATCCTGTGTAAAACTGCACTGTACTACTGGGCTTTTCTTTTCTTTTTAAACCTTGAAACAGGCAGTCTGAGAGTCAGAGAAAAGACGGTGATATTAGAGGGACTAATACAGCTAAAGAGCAGAGTGCTCTGCAAAGAGACATGGCTCGCCTCTGCCCTGCATCGGGCTGGTAATTACTGCCCCAGGCCCCTGGGAAGGGGAGCCATAAGAAATGTGTTTCATCTCCTGAAGAATCAAGAACTGAAAAAAAGATGTAATCAACAATGCAATTTGCTTCTAATTCAAAAACTTTTGAGGTCTTCTGCTGTGAAATAGTTTATAATGAAGCAATTTCTACCACCATGCTGAAGAGGAGAGACATATGGGCCAAGAACAAATCGAAAGCCACTCCACCAGAATCATCCCTCTTGAAGAGCCATCAGTATTACTGCTGAAGTGTCTTCAGTGCACATGACTTAGCATTTATTACCCACGCTGATGCCATACTAACCAGCCCCACGCAGGTCAGTGTATTTCTGGCTCATCTCTGCTGTCTGTGCTGTGCTGAGGCTGGGAGGCCAGGTGGCATTTGAGCTCCTCCATGCAAGGAGATGTGGAGGACATGGAGTATGAAATGCTCCCACTTGTCTCCCAGAAAAACTTCAAGTCTAAATAATCAAGTAGTGGAGGAAAAAGGTGGTTTATAACATCAGCTGCTGAAGCCTATGTCTGCAAAGCCTCTGTCCATAGGGGTACCAGCAAAGGCTCAGCTGGTGCAGAGCAAGGCTTTAGTCCCCACAGGGCTGAAAGCAACCCCTCTGCCAATCCAGGATACCTTGCAGTGACCTGCCCGTGCTCACCAAACCCTTGGAGATTTGCAGGATTTCCTCAGCTCAGTTGGGACCATCAGGGCACAGGGGCAAGCAGGAGCAGCGGCACGGCCAGCTGCCAGGATGGGCACCTGGGGGTCAACACTGCTGGTCCTGCCCCAACACCAGGAAGGCTCAGCCAGGGCAGCTTCTAGACTGTGGCATCGCAAGCTTAGCACTCACCCTAATGAGCTACCAATTACATCAACAAACTGCATTAATTTTAATGCTCTCCCATTTACGCTGGAGTCATTATGCTTTTGCACTCCATTTACATGACAGTGTCCGGCGAGACAAACAGCAGCTTACATTAAAGCAGCAGCATCTCCGCACCCCCAGGAGCCCCAGGCCAGAGGACCAAAGCTCAGGCACAAGCTCAGCAAGACCCAGATGCAGCACAGGGGATGCAGGAGATGGTGGACAAGCATTCTCCTTGCTGCCACTGCTGGGTTTCCCCAGGGCAGGATCGGTGCCCGGCTGAGGGGAAGTGATGTTTTTGCATCCAAAACCATCCCAATCCCTCTGCAACTGCAAGGTGGCTGATGGACCTGAGCAGGATCCTGAGCAGCAGTGTGCTGGACACAGAGGCAGCCATGGGCTCTTCCATAGGCAAGCAAAGCTGCCCAGCCCCTCTCATTGAAGCACATGTCTGATAGAGGATGTCTGTTCATCAGAAACTGCAGTTTTCACAGGAAAAAAGGAAACAAGTGGCATTTTTCACTCTTTCCCTTTGAATTTTTAAACTGAAAATACCATGATTTTCAAAGAAAAGAAAAAAAAAAGAAAAAAAATTACAAGACAGTGCATAAACAGAAATTAATAGAAGTATTTTAACAGGATTTTTAAGCATAAAAAAGCTTTTATAAATATCTATGAGAAAATTACTGCTATTTTGGATCAGCTGTGGAGTCAGCATCAAGCAACATATTTTGCTGAGCATCCGCTCCTCTAGAAACGCTTCCCAGGATAGAAAGCAAAACTCCCAGACTTCTCAGCACATTTTGCTAATTTTGTCCAAGGAAATCTACTCACCAAGCTGATCCCTTTGTATTTCAGAAGAAGTAGTCCCAAGAAAGACCAACAGCACTGCAGACACTTTGGTCACCGATCAGCCCTTCCCAAGGCTGCACTACGGTGTACGTAGAACACTATGTATATACAAAACAGTGTACGTGAAATATGGTGTACGTGGCCTAACTGGGGTCTGTCAGAGCCTTTCTCTTGCCAAATATACATTTTTAACCATTTTAACGCTGATCCTCCCTGCAGTGCCTAAGCAGTGACAAGGGGCTAAAATACGGACAAAGCTTGGAGGCAGCGACGAAGCCGTTCGCGAGGTGTTGGGGAGCACCAAACTCTGCCCAGGGGCCCTGGCAGGAGCTCAGCTCCTCCTTGAAGCAAGCAACAGGAGTCAAACAGAGCGGGAAAAGGTTGAGGAACTTCTTCCAGTTGCCTGGGGGTGCTCGGCATCACAGGCAGCCACGCTGAACTGGGGCTGGCCTTAATTAAATCCAGCAGAGAGCACAGAGAGCAAGACCCTTGAGAGAGGGCAGAACAAACTGTATGGCCACGGCTGTTGACTAACTAACAGCAGCTTATTATCTAACCAATGATCAATTAGTGTAAAAGCATGAGGCCCAGCCTGTTCCAGAAGCCAGCAGCAGCAGCATCTCCCTTCAGAGCCTGTAGCACCCAGGTGCACGTGAAAAGACCTTTCTCTACGGGAATTATTAGCAAAACCAGCAACCTCTCCCATGCTGACAGAATAATAATAATAACTTTAAACAGTGGAACTACTGTGATTTGACCACACATTTGGGGTTTTCCCATCCCCTGGATAAAGCCCTTATATTATAATTTATTTATTAACACAAGCCCTTATTGTAATCAGGATTAACCTCCTGCTTTGCACTGCTGGGTGCTGAAGAGACACAGGGGACGTGGGTGCAGCACAGGGGACCCATGTCCGAAGGTACCCAGGGTTTGGTGCAAGCTGCAGGGACTTGAAGCCTTACCAAAACAGCATTGCTGGTCGCTGGGAGGAAAACGGCATCAGCAGTGTCGATGGCTGGTGCTGGAGAGGTGCTGACAGCTGCAGTTCCATCCCCAGGTTGGTGCTGCATCTTCTGGCTGAAGACAAGCGATGCTTCCCTGAGCGGGGCATGATGCATCAGGATCAGCCGACATTTGTCGCAAGAGCTCTTCCAGGCTTGTCATCACCCACATGCTCACCCGTGCTTTCTGTCTGTACCACAACAATTGAAACCAACTGCACTGTCGAGATGTCACTGCATTGTCCAAATGCAGATATGAACACAGGGGAGAGCACAACTTCCAAAAGCACTGCAGATTTTGCACATAAAAACCGTTTGTTTTTTTTTTTTTGACAGAGTAAATCAGTATACAGAGACAAATCTCCTGATCTACTGATAAAGTTTATTTCCTGACAACCTGCTGTATAGCAGAGCAGCATTCACTCTTACTAATTCCAGTTAAATCAATGGAAATAACCAGTAAATAATTTAGTCAACAGCTAATTCATATTCAGCTGGTCAGGACGAATGACAGTGTGGTTCCTCGTTTGTTTGGCTGGTTTGTAACAAATCTATTGTCTGGACTTGAATAATAATCCACCCCGAGGACTCTTAGTAGAGTATTGATGCATTTTTGGTTCAGCCCCAAATCTGTTCAATACAGAAGGACCATTTTTACCGACTTTGGAAGGGGTTGGTCAGGGCTGATCTCCTGGAGGCTGTGCTGTCCCAGGCACAAGGCACACAGAAGAGGCTTTGGAGCTCGTCTGCACGCCTGCCTGGACCAAAGCCAGCACCCGCTGGTCCCAGCTACCGTTCTGCAGAATGGGAGCTCCATTAAAAAAAAATTTATTAAGGATTACACAAGCATAGTTGGGTTTTTTAAATGTATGCCAAAATTAACTCTGTACCCATCAATGCCATAGCAGAGCTCTGCAATGCCGGATGTTTGTAAGACTATTTTAAAGATTTTAAAAAATTGGGAAGTGAGTAAAAAAAAAGAAAGTTCCAGCTGAAAATTTTAAAGCCAGTTCACCAGCTAAATAAAGCAAGGAAAACAAAAAAAGAATTAAAAATAAAGTTAGCAGGCCTTTAATACTACATTTATCGGACAAGCTAAATATAGCAGCTAAATATAGCAGCATTAGACTAAAACACTCTCTTCAGCAGGCTGAAGCTTCAACAACTCATTTACTATTTGGCATCTACATGAAGTCACTTAGCATCTCAATTTTTTAAAACAAAGACAAATAGTAAATTTTTATCTCTTTAAAGAAGCTCAGATTACGGTGGGCTAAACATAGAAAAGGAGAATGATGTAAAACCTAATTAAAGACCTTTGCTGCAAAATTGAAAACCAATTAAAAATCTCTTTTTGCCTAGAAAAGTCCCAGAAGAAATTCCTAAATCTTAATTTGCTTCTGTCCTTATCTCCTTTGTGACAGGTCTCTGAAGCCTCCTCTGCTAAGCCAGGAAGATAACAGCAGCAGCGCACAGGGTCTGCCTCCCCCTCTGCAGACAGAGCTGGCTGGACCGTGAACTTTAATTATGGAGCACAATCAGATGCTCCATTAGAGAAAGGGCTTTTAAAACCCTATTTAAAATTTGATATGGAAGCCTCGATACCTTGCTGCTAAGTATAGCCCTTGCAGATGATGAAAGACAATGTTCAGCCCAGGCTGTGCCCTGAACCCACCTCCTCCTGCCAGTTGTTTCAGCTGCTCCCAGCTTGAGCCACTCTGGGTACATCAACTGCAGTGCAAGCAAGGAGGCAAACTGAAATTTTGAAGTTTATTCCAAAAAAAATTATAAAATGGCATTATAAGGATCAGCGCACTTCTGCCCTGTTGCTTGGGGTAGTGCCTCAGCACTTTGCCAGACACTTGATACCATTTTGTTTTATTACTGCAGAGAATTATCAAGGAGACAGGCTGGGAACACTTAGAAAGCCTTTTTACAGGTTTATATTTAATTTAAGAATCTAATCTAATTCCTTCATAGCCTTTTCTTTTTGTTAAATTAATACTTAATTCCTTCCTTGCTATTTGAATGAATTCATATCTGTGGTCAGCCAGAGAAGATGAAACTGGAAAATACAATTCTGGGGGTGTCATGCTGCATATGAGTAATGAGAACTAGGGGGGTTTTACATGGATTTTGACATTTATTAATTTTCTTTAATACCACTTTTTGTTCTGTCTGACAATCTCATTATGATCTGGGGTTTGAGATTCACAGCCATGGCAAGTACAGAGACCAGAGGTAACCAGACCTCAGCCCTGCTGCCTGCTCCAGCACTGGGAAGACGCAGCCTGCCCACCGTGTGCCCACTGAGCACAGCCATTGCCCTCCCAGGCATCACCGACACAGGCCATCGAGACCCTCTGAAACGTGACCTAGGAGCTGCTGCTGCCGTGCCAGAGGGGGGGCATCCAAGGGTGGAGAGGGTGTGGTGCCAGATGTGCTGAGAACTTGATGCATCCTTGGAGTAATACAAAAGCACCTTTTCTCTTGCACATCTTCCCCTTTCATCGCATGCTCCCTTATTCCTGTTACTGCACTCCTTTTTCCTTCGCTTTTTTAGGCCTCTAACCTATTCTGTATTTTCCTTCCCACCAAGCCATACTCAATGCTGCTCACACCGCCGCTCTCACCAGCTCTAGTCTTCTCACCTGGAGAAGGGGGATAAAAATTTTCTTAGCAAACTCCTGTAAGATGACGGATGACTGACCACTGCACTTTCCCCCTGGAGATTCCACTGGCATTGCTTGAGCTGGCAGTTTGCTGGGATTTTCTTAGTGTGTGTCCGTGCAGGTTCCTAAAGAGCATCTTAGGCATTGCAGGTCCTTTTATTATTTTTTCTGCTGAAGCCCCAGGCTCTGTCCAAGTCACCAGCTGCAGAGAAGCAGCCTGCACCTGTTCAGATACAAGGACATATCACAGTGCTGGTATTTACCAGCAATTACATAAAGCAAACTTTCACCTTGAGAACACATTGACATTATTCAAAACTTGTGCTCCCTTTTGCCTGTGCACATCACGATGGCAGCTGCAGCAAATTGCCACCCCAAGTGTGCTGTGCTGCACCGGTGGGGCTCTGATTTCTTCTCTCTCCCAGCGCCAGGACTCTTGTTCCCCACAGCAGGGCTGGGCACTTTCCCCTCCACCCTTCGGGTTTGCAGCTCCCAAAATCACTGTGCTAGTTTGGGCTGGGGTAGAGTTAATTTTCTTCATAACAGCCAGTTTGGGGCTATGTTTTGGGTTTGTGCTGAAAACAGCATTAATAACACAGGGATGTTTCAGTTCTTGCTGAGCAGTGCTGACACAGAGCCGAGGCCTTTTCTGCTCCCATGCCACCCCACCAGCGAGTGGGCTGGGGGTGCACCCAACAACGAGTTGGGAGGGGACACAGCCTGGATAGCTGCGCATCTTCCCCTGCGTCCCTCTGTGTTACAGCTGCCGTCCTCCCCTGCTGCAGAGTTTCCCTTCTTCTCTGGGCAGCAGCTTGCAGGAAACCCAGGGACAACTGACCCTGCACGGCAGCTGTGGGGGCATTGCTTTTGGTGGGCGCTGGCTAAGCACTTCTCAGCCTGCAAAACCTGGATGTGGAGAAGGCAAAAGGTGGTGTTTCCAGCAGGATCGGTGCCCAGCGTGGCCCGGCAGGTCCTGCCCAGAGGGGAGAAAGGGGCTCTTCATGAGGGTTTTGAGCTGAGGGACCAAACGTTTAAGTTGCTGTCATGGTTTAACCCCAGCCGGTAACTAAGCACCACACAGCCGCTCACTCAGTCCCCCCTCACAGGATGGGGGAAGAGAATTAGAAGGATGAAATTGAGAAAACTCTTGGATTGAGATAAAACCAGTTTAATAGTTGAAATAATAATAATAAATTGTAATTAAAAGGAAAATGAAAGAAATAAACCCCAAGAAACTCAAGTGGTGCAAATGAAAACAATTGCTCACCACCAACTAACCAATGCCCAGCCAGTCCCCAAGCAGCAGGCTCCCCACCCCCAGTTTTATTGCTGAGCATGACATCATGTGGTATGGAATATCCCAGCTGCCCATTGAAGAAGGGAAACTTTCTGCAGCAGGAGAGGATGGCAGCTGTAACACAGAGGGACACAGAGGAAGATGAGCAGCAGGGCCCAAAGACCACAGAGACACATATCCTGTCTTGAGCAGCTAAAAATCTCTGCAGAGAACCAGGTACCAACCTGGGCTCTCTCCCTGCACACAAGAGGGTTTTCTGCTCACGCAGAGGTTCTCAGTCCCTGCTGCCATCAGGAACATGCACACAGGGCTGACCGTGCATGGGGACCTCACTGCATGTGTGAGCTCAGTGACATGGTGTCACTGCTGGGGATGTCCACACACAAGCAGGTGAAGGCTGGGGCCCTCCACGCAGAGGCCAGGCAGCTGCAGGCTGCTAGCATTTGCTGGGCTGGTGCTGCTGTCTCAGAGCCCAATTACAGAGCCAGAGGAAGCGACGTGTTGGCCATCAGCAGCTCTCTTGCTCACTCATAGGTGTAATGCACCCAGATGAGTGATGAGAGCTGGAATACCTACCCGCCCCAGGGGCCAGCTTTAATTGCAGCATCTTCCCTCCCAGGACGGGGGCCTCAGAGGGCAAAGTCTTTCCTCCCCAGGGACCAGCTGTGATCTTGAGGTCTCACTCTCTGGGAAACGTGCTCCAGGGCTCTGGTGGTCCTTTTGCTTCAGGTTCATGCACTTGTCATCGCTTAGCATTTGCAACCAGCCTTTGAGGATCATTTCCGTGAACCTGATCAGTTTGCTTACCATGCAAGTGAGTTTTGCTGCTCATTACATGAAAAAAGCAGCTTTAATTTGGGGAAGGCAGCTTTAATCCTGCTGGAGGAGAAAAACCATCAGGAGTTCATTTAGTGCAGTTTGGCAGGAGCTCTGTGTGTCGGCTCTCACACCATCAGACACTTAGTAAGAGGCAACTCCAATTGAGAATTAACCCATTTTGCAGTTACGGCTGAACCTCTCGGTTTAATTATTTTAAGGAAAGTATTTTAATCCCCATTGCTGGTCTTTCCCAGAGACCTCGCAGCCTCAAAGGAAGTTCCTTTCTACAATGGCAACTTCAGGACCTTCTCTAAGGTAGGCTGGATACAGAGCTCAAGTGGCCCCAGGCCATCAGACCCATCCAGGTATCCCAAGACCATCATCCTCAAGGACTCTTCTACACATAGAAATAGGCTTTTTTTTTCCCTCCCTCCATTGGTACAGCTAAAGTTTATTTTCCCTTATGCCAAGCCTGTATTCCTGAACAACAGACTGCCCTCAGAGAAGGATGGAAAGGGACTGTCTAGAGGTTTGTGTATTGTAAGGTCACAGCAGGCTTTCCCTGATGTAAGTCACCAATAGCACCGCTAGACACACTAAATGACATAAAAGTCTAAAATGGACAATTATATTTAATTTCAAAGTGATACTTACTCTACTTGGAAAGAGCACTGATTTACCGTGTCTAATCCTTTGCAAAATGTCTGTATATTAAATAGCAATATTTAATGCAACCACATATTCTCTTGGTGGTCTTGTTAGTCTATCCTCTTGCTAAAAATACTCTTGGTTTGTCTCTGGGAATACAGTAATTCTCATTAGCAAATCATGGTTAGTCTTATCTAATACAACAGCACAGACTAATATACATGGAAAATACATCAAAGAAACTAAACGATGGCTTTATGACTTTCTGAGTGGTAAAAATAATCAAAATGATCAGTTATTTTCTTGTGAGAATAGAAAAAGAAACCCAAGCCACTACATGCAAAAACTAGCGATTATCTTGTGCATGTATAAATTAGACCATACACATCATTGTGCTCAGACCATGCATCATACCCACACTTACGTCCTTTCATTACCTTTATGGCATATCTTGGAGGTCCTTGACACAAGCCATACCTACCTGGCAGGGTTATGTGCCAGCTGAGAACAACACCTCAAAGTGCTCTACTTCCACACCATGCTCATTTTGGTTTCTTAAGTTGTAGCTTTCCAATGTCTCTTTGTCACAAGAACTTGGCCCCCAATTTACAGGCAGTTGCTTGTTGAATTTCTCCAAAGCGGGTGTTGCTTTCACACCATCCTTGCAGAAATACTCCAGCCTTCAGGAAGCAGCACAAGCCCTGCATTGCCCTTTCATACAAAGCCTTAATTTGCAAAAAAAAAACAACCCCTGTGTATTTTACAGAAGTGCTAAAGCAAGTAACTGGGAATTCTTAAGACTATACAAAGCACCTCCCATAAGTGTGCTTATGACTGGTTTGGGCTCAACCTTAAATCAGGATCTCCCTTTCTCCCTCCCTGTCCCTCAAGGTCAGATCCCTTATTTACCAGCAACTAGGCTACTTGTTTGGATGACTTATAGGCAGGAGAAAGCACCTAGTTACCCTGCAAAATAGCATCAGGAAGACAAAAAACAATCACACCCACAGGTTTATTTTTATTGTTGTAACAAAGATTACCTATCAATGAAGAAATGTAATGACGCTTTTTTGAAATACAGGACAGCTTTTGGGGGCTTAAAAAAAAAGAAATATTCCCAAAGCCCCAGACTTACAGATTTTTTTCCTGGCAGTGGGACTCTCTTGGGATCTGGTTAGACAGCAAATAGCACTTGCATGCAAGAGCTCGTTTGCCTTCTCTGCTTCATATAGCTTCTATATTGAGAAAATGAAGTGACCAAAGTAATTTTCACATTCTCCAGAAGGCATCCAGTTTGGAGATCACCCACTCAAACAGCATGGCTGAGCAAGGAGCAATCTGTAACAACAGCAGCAGCCCAAAACTGCTGGCCAGGCAAGTGCTGAATCCAGCCCCTCACAAATGAGAACAGGCTGTGAGAGATGAGGCTGAGGATGCCTGCAGTGAGCCTGGCTGCAGGTGAGATGCTCCTTTCTCTGGAGGAAAGCTATGCCCGGGAGGGTATTGAAGCTCTCGGGTACCCCGCAGCCTTGCACAAGGCCTGAGTGCTTCCCTGGCCTCCACCACCTTCTTTAAGCAGCAAAACCCTAGGAACCTATCAAACAGGCTGAAAGGTAAGCAGTATTTTTACTAAAATTGCTTTAAAATTGCTGTAGCTTTCATAAAACTCATTTTAGCAGTAATTTTTTCATGTTGTTTTGGTAAAAAAAAAGCCCAGTCACTGCCTGGCGACAGCCACAAACAAAACTCGCACCACCCTGTGCCTGTTGTAATGCTAGCAATGTGCTCCAGATTATTTCTGAGCCTAATATTACTTGAAATAGCTTTTCAAGACATGTAAATCTGATCTGTGACCCACACACAAGTATCTTGCCTTGTTCCACATCATTCACTGAAGCTGGAAGAAAAATGGACCTCAAATGAACATAAAAGATTTTATCTGAGTCTTTTTCAACTAAGTGAAACCAGTTCCCCCGTTACTTGTCTCTTGTTTATGACATTATTCAGCTGTGAACACCTGATTATTGGTGACAGATATTCTAATAAGTAAACAGAGTTACTTTTAATTAGTAACTGAAGTTACTTTTACTGAATAAGTAAACTGTAAAGCTTTCTTGTGTGCCTACAGAATGTATTTTCTCTTATATTGTCTATGATTATATTACCTTAGGCCTCCTATTAGGCAAACCTGATAAACGAAGCACAAAAATACAAGGCAGGGTCTGAATAGGACAAATGTTGCTGGTGAAATGGCTGGTGGGGCCGTAGAGTTTCCACTAACAAGTTGCCACTAACCTGCTGCACCTCTTCCCAGTCTCTTAATGATGGAAAGCAAAAGTGGGAGCTTGTTGAGAAGTGGTAAAGCACTTCCTACAGGCAATGAGAAGGAGCAGGGCTGAAACTGCCATATATTTGCCACTGTAGTGCACAGTTTTCCAAGCAAATGTTGATGTATAAACCATCATCCATCAACTACGATGAAACAAACAATAAAAATGGAAGAAAGAACAGTTAGCTGTTATTTACCCACTCTAGTTTTCTATTTAGTCATTCAAGGTGGCTTGATTTTTCCCTTTTTTTTTTTTTTTAAACAATTCATCCCACTCCACCTTGACAGCTTGTTTACAATGTTTTTACCCACAGACAACCGACAGATGTGATGTAATTAGCAAGACAAGACAGCCTAAATACAGAGCAGACAGCACAGCAGAAGACGCACACCAGGACTGCAAGCTACTTGGCATGCTTTGACATACCTACAAGTCCTGAAGTTTGCATCTGAAAGTAGAGATGGGCATTAACCCCTGCAATTCCAGGCAAGGTTAGGTTTCAAATCTGACTGCACTTAGGAGCAGACCCAGTTTCTGTAGAATTATAGAGAAAAAGCAGGTGGTTCAACTCTTTCAGACAGGAACATTTTCAGCTCAGTTCCACGATCGTTAGCAGAGTACTAAAATAATTATTGCAGTTCAGCTTGTGCCCTGGTGACCTTCTCCTTGATGCCATCTCTGCAGTGCTATGGTAACAGGAGCCTGTGCAGCAGAGTGCCACAGCTGCTCTGATCTGCAGGAGCAGAGGTGCCTGTGGGGAAACACTCCCCTCCAATATTCTCAGTTGTCAGACATGAAGTCATCTGTGTATTTTCCAAGCAAAGGGGTAGGGATCAGGAGGAAGGGGAAAAACAAAGAAATTGCCTAACAAATCCAAATGAGTATCTTCAGTGGGAGTAAATTCAAATACCTGGGGTCACCCTTACTAGGGTCTTGACATCGCATGCTTTGGCTTCTCAAAAAAAGCAGAGGCATTAACCAACAGGGACGAGCATCTCCTGGCTCAGAACACAGCTGGCTAAGATGCCACCACATTTTTTTAATTGTTACTCATCTGGAAGATGGGGAAGCCCTCTCACCCAGTGTGTGGCGGTGCTATTTCAGTGTGGCTGAAAGCTCAGCACCGGCCAAACAGGACACCCAGCCAGGCTGCGGCCACTTCCCACACTTGAGCAGGGATGGTTCAGAGCCAGGAGGGGCAGCTTGGACCACATAAATCTGTACCACACCAGAGTTTCAATCAGTTACTCCTGCAGCGAGCCCAGTTACATGCAGCAATTCAATAACTGTTTTCATATAACAACCAGTGCTTTCCTCCTGAGGTTCTCCCACGCCTTCCATGTGTGGCCAGTACAGCTACTTGACAGCATAGTCTTTGCTGTTGACATCAAAAAGCCCTGAACTTGACCTACCTACCCTCAGGCAGATCACAAGATGTTAGGGCTTTTGGAAAAAAAAAAAAAAAAAAAAGTAATATCAACAAAGTGTCAGAGGAAAAAGTCCTTCAAACCCTAGATGATAACCAGCATCAAAAGAGTGGGATAAATTATTTGCTCCCAGTTCATGCATAAGGGAACACAGACTGTCCAGACGGCTTAGAAAAGGAACAGGAAAGAGAAAGCTCTTCCTTTAGCGAACGGGAGAATTACAGAAATACAGATGCATCACACCCTCCCACCAAGACCCACTCCCTGGGTTGACATATTGCACGTTCCTCTGCTTAATTCTAATCCATTTCTAGAACTAACCTGTTTCTAGTTCTAGGGACTAAGATGAACAGAGTTTAATGGCTTGGTACTGCAAAGTCAGTTCTGTGTGGGTCATGCAGTGGAGGGGAAGACCGGAAGCAGGGGCTCTTGTAAAAAGAAATTCCTATGATTTTTAACTTGTTTGCTAATTTATGGACTGATTTTATACTGCCCAAAATAGTAACTGCTATTTCCCTTCAGCCAGTGGACTGTTAATGAAGCTGGAATTTGTCCCAGCAACCATATGGCACACATCATCTCTATCAACTTATCTAAATTCCAGAAAGTCCACATTTATAAGTGTGTAAATATGGAAGAGGAAAATGAAATGTGATTTCTTAAGAAGTGCATTTTCTGGAGTAACGTGACACTGCAAGATGCAGCTGTTTGGCATGGTTTCTCACACCACATGGTGTTAAAGGAAGACCAAAAAAAATCATCTTAATTTGGAATAGACAGCAAAAATGAGGAGTGATGTAAAATGTGCAACATCTTTTAAAACTCCTAGATCTAATGCCTGGTCTAATGCAAATGTATGTTTACAAATAGGATGGGTTTTCTTTGGGGAGGAAGTAAGGAGGGGGAGAACAAAAAGGGCTTTTTTTCTCATCAGCATCACTAAGTACAGGACATATGCTTGGTGACACAAGGAGGTCAGTCATGGTCCTAACTGCTTAGCCACTGCATGCCCCAGCCTGCCTAGAATAAGAGACAAAATGTGTGAGAAATATTTAAGGACTACACAGAAAATGGAGGGGGGGATGCCAACCCTCTCCAACATCAGTGGCCGATGAGTGCTAAAACTGAGTGGTCTCACCTAGACATCCTCTTACAGTGACCTCTACACGCAATGATTGCAGCTCATAGTTTGCCCTATGCTTTGGAGAGTGAAGATTCAAATTATTCCTATGAACAATCACGGATTTAAAAAAAAAAATAATCCTTCCACACTGCCAGTTGAAGACATTTTCAGGGCTCTGCTGTCTGCACAGGAGCCACGCTACAAGCCTTGCTCATCCCTGCTCAGGCAGGCACAGCCAGCACCTGACCTGAGCAAACCCTTGTTCCCTCCACTGACCTTCAGCTTCCCAGCGCCACGGGCTGGAGCCCCACCTGGGGCAGAGGTGGCCACGCAATGATGGTCCTTGGTTTTGGGCGGCCACTCTTGCTGCGGGGAGCTGACCCATCCCTCAGGCAGGTGCACGGAAACGGGATTCGAGGCTGGCTGCCTCGGTGCAGATGAGTGTGCATTGTTATTCCACGGCACGTGACAAAAGTAACAGCTTGGGGAATAAGACAAAGGTATTTGATAGTTTTCCTGTCCCAGCCCTGTATCACTGCAGGCCAAATGGAAACCTCCTGGGTTATTAAACAAGATAAATTTGACAGGATTGTAAATCATAAAATTGTCCCAAATTGCAGAGGTGCTGACAGCATATGCTATAATCTGGTTGGTATCTGATGTTTCTTTTTCTTTGTTTCTTCTTGCCACAGGAAGAAACGTCCCCTCCTTAAATCTCTACAGCAAAAAGCAGCAGCAGCAATGCCAAAAAACTTGAATGATGAACCAAAACCTGACATTTCATGTTGTCTTTGCTGGGTTCAAGTAAATGCAATAATGTTATAATAGTTAGATACAGAAAATGGCTTTAAAAATTGTTTCAAAAGACCCCAAAAGTATATCCTATAATATTCTATGTAATTTAAAAATATTATTCAGAGTTGACTATAAAGAACACACGGGAACTAGGCATCATTCATGTGATTACAGCAAAAAAGTGAGGCATTTGTTATATATGAGCACATGAGACATCCCATATATACACACAGTCAAATGTTAATAGTGTTGCATATCAACAGAAACAATCTGTTTTGGGGACAGACTGGGAGATTTACTTAATTGTCTTTATTTACAGCAACAACCCTTTCATTGTTAATACCCTGAACTCCCCACAAAGCACGCCTAAGGGACAGCAACTCTCCCTCCCCTTCCTAGACACACAGGCTTTCAGATCGAGACGCTGACTTTTCTTTCTTAACTGCAATTAAGCTGCTGCTTTGATTTTCCATCCAAGTTCAGTTCTCCTGGCCCCAGTGCAGGTTCCCTAGTTACACAAGGTTGTTCCTTTGAAGCTGGGAGAGCATCGCTCTCAACAAGCTTTTGTGGGCAGAAAGGGAGACTTGCAGGCAGGGGCTGAGTAAACCTCACGAGCCAGTGCTCTACCCACCTATTAGCAAGGAATACACACTCTCTTTAAAAAGGCTACGTAGGTACTATTTGCAAAAATATATCTGAAAAAAGTAAAACATTCAAAACTGAGTTAATGAGCACAGGCCAAAATAAACTGCATTTAAATGTCCAATTCAGGGCAGGTCTATTCTTCAAAGCAAATTATTTTTCCAGATGTATTTTATTGTTAGGAAAAGGGATGAGACCCCTCTTTACCATAGTCAACAATGCAGCACAGGATCCTGTACCCATTAGCAGGAGTTACATGACTTTGTAATGGTATTTATTGACAGCTGTCAAAGGTTTGGGTAAAAATATGGAAAGATACACTGGCAGGCACTGTGTAAAAAAACATGGGAAGGGAACTTAGGTGATCAGTGGTGTGTTTATTTCGGTGCATAAAACATGTAGGGAAAATTATTTCCATACTTCTAAGAAAAGGTTACAAGCAATAACAAATGGAAAAAACCAAGCAATTTTTTTACAGTGATGTTGAACAATGGAGGTAAAGGCAAAGTTGTTAATTCAACAGAGGCCAAGTATTGTGGAACAATCCTGGATATGGAGAACACATGTTAAAATGGACCAAATTTCATTTTTTCCTTCATTAATTGATATTATTCTGTGAGTTAATGTTGAAAATCTGAAGCGTTCCTACAGGTCTTTCTCCCACAGTGTTGTGCAGGCAGATGAGAGTAAACCAGCTTGCTCACTTCTGGGATCTGGGAAGTGTGACCAAACCCTGACCCTCCCCTCCTGCAATTTCCATATGGGCATAGAAGAAAGAAAGGGCAGAAGCAATGGCCAAGAAAGAACTATCGCATACCAAAGAGTTACTATATTTACCCACTTCCAGAGGACTCAGCAGCTCTGGTACACAACCCTCCTTGAAAAGAGGACAAGGAGATTCTGGTTGTCTTTAGATGCCAGGGTAACTAAAATTCTAGGTCAGCCTTAAGAGATTCGCCTCCTGCACACAGATTTTAGCTGGGTTTGGGAATATTTGCCTGCAGGGCAGCAATGGGCTGCTGGGTAATGAAATGTCAAAGCCATGGTCCTCATCCCCCAGCTTCACATGATCTTTAGCAGGCCAGAACCACTACATACTTTAGATAGAAGATCAAAGCTCAAATTTGTTTTGGAATTCAATCAATAGGCAATATGGAAGACAGGAAAAGTTCTTTTACACTTGCCCAGAGAAAAGAGACCCCAGCCAATGCAGAATGCTGCGGTCTAAGGGGCAACACAGAGACAGGCCAGCCAAGAGTGCAAGCAGGTATGACCAACTGAGCTCTGGTTCACCTAAGCCAACTACAAATTATTTAAAAAGAAAAATAAATAAATATATATATCTTGCTCCAGATAGCCTGTGGGAGCTAAATGTCCAAATGAACCTACGAAACATGCCAACAAGCTCTAAAAAATGCGCTTTTTTCTGCCTAGATTATATTTTTACTCTGCAAACGTACTAGCTTTGCATGTTTCCAGTCCCAAAGACATTTTCATCTGAGATCTCTTCACATCACAAACTGAATTCTTATAAATGCTTAGGAAACAGAGCCCTAAATAGAAAACTTTTTAATGAATATGTGGATAACCTGACAGCATTCAGCTAGCTCAGAAAGAGCCAACTGAACCTTTCACTCCCACTACAGATTCAGAGAGGCATTACTCATTTCATGAATAAAAAGTGAAAAACCCGAATAGCAGCAATGAACACTCTCAAAGATGAGGAAAAAAACCCCAGCATTCAAGATCCAAAATAATACACAGAGGAGGCGGCAATCCCCATTCCAGACCATCCCTTCTGGAATGTCAGCCATGCTCCTGCTGTAGCACCACTCCCAGGTTATCTGGGCTTGCATCTTCTACAAATCGCCTGGTTGTAAATAAACTCCAGAGGACTCGTGTATCACTCATGCAGGAATTCCTAACAAAAACTTGCCATGTTGTTTTACCAAGATATGTTGTGAAACAAATCCCACCACATTTTCCCCAGAGTAGGTAATCAGCAGGTCCAACAGGGCTGGACATCAAAAGATAGAGCCTAGGGACTGAGAAAAGAAGTTCACTTAATGATGTGTAGAAGACTGGCAACAAGAACATGTGAACTGGTGGCAGTCAGTAAAGTCATCCTAATTCCCTAGCTTGTTCTCGAAACTGATCACCTTTTCACAGCTGATAGGGTCCTGCAATACTCATGGGACCAAAGACTTTATCATTAAACAAAGCATACATAACTCTGCATTTTAAGACTTCTTTTTTCTGACCACATCTGTACACAGAGAACTATCATTCACATTTTAACTAAAATACAAAAGAAAAAAATATCTGATAAGCCACATATGCTGTGCAAGTAAAGAACACTTTCACAGAGCATGGAAAGCAAGTGCTACATGAGAGAGCTTGACTCACCCTCCAGATCCGTGGGTAATCTATCACTACACACAACTTAAAACATCATGTAAGGTGTGAGCCAGGAGAAAATGGGACATGCATGACTCCTTCAACACACATATACCTTTTACAAGGTTAAAATTGCTTATATATTTCCACGTGTGCATTTATCAAAAGTATGTTACATACCAGCAGTACGCTATTTTCTCCCTTGACGTGAGGACCATGCCACTAGAAAAGCTTCAGCTTTACCAATTATGTTTAGGAGCAGACGAAGTAACAGAGATGTTAGCTACAAAAATGAAGAATTAAAAAAACCTAGCTACCAGTAGAGTCAGACACCAATGCAAAGATGAGGTAATTACCAGCTGGAGGGTAAATTAAGAAGTAACAACAATCCTAGTAAGTAGAGTGAACTTTGCAAAAAAGTGCTCCAGATCAGATAATCCCCAAATCTTTGGCTATAAACTTCTCCAGACATTTGCATTGCACTTATTGCTATGGCATCAAATTATTTTTTGATGTCCAACCAGCCTGTCAGATTAAGGCTGTAAGCCTTTGGGGAGAATTTATTTATCTGTATGCAGACTGCCCTAATCCAAGATTTCCATTATTCTGCTAAAGAATCAGACTCTTGGTTTGAGCTTCTGTTACTAACATGCTACTCCTTGAAGACACCACCCCACCCCCCACCCCACCCCGAAACAGAATGGCAATTTAAAAATAGCATTGGTATGAGAAACAGCTCATTTTTGTCCTGGGAAGAGGTTCAAACTCAGTGATTCTCCAGCACAAGGGAACTCTAGAGCTGCAGGTCAGGCTGTCAGCCAGCTGCCTTCTCCTGCTCTGGTTCTCACCCCTTCATGACAACTCCATTATCCCAAGAATGCCAAGATTGCAAATGCCCCAGGATAGGTTGGGTCGTGCCATGATTTGCTTTCCCTGAGCCAGACTCTCAGACTTTGTACAACTTTTTAAGGGAAGGGGAACCACGGAAAACCGGACATCTGCAGATGGTCATCTCTTTGATGTGAACAGGGCAAAGAAACTTCAAATAATCTGGGTTTTCCCAGGTTTTCTTTCCCATCTTTCTTACCCTATTTCAAAACACAGCACAAGGGAAACTTCATCCCAGGTGTCTTGAGTCATTCAGAGTACTGTGTGTTTCTTTGCAGGGATATCAGCTGGGCCTTTTGCTGAGTTGTATATGGAGGCGAGCACTTCTGGCATTTGCTGCTAGTTGGGCACAACAAAAGCCAAGTCCAAATGAATTCTGAGACTGCAGAGTGGGTCTACCATCATCAGGAGAGGGTGGACAGCTCCAGCGGCTCTCCCTGCTAGCACACTAATGTAGTCTTATTCGCATTCAGGTCAAATATCTACTAATTGCTTTTTATCCAGATGCTTTTCTAATTTAGGCACTGTAACTGCAAAAATGAAAGCATTCACGATTTATGAAAAAAGAGGTGGCTGCTTATCATCTGGATGCTGCTGGCTCTAGATACTATGACGGGCTTACTCTTCATAAAAGCAGCCTTACTGAAAATGGAGACTGAGTATCTGCTATATCTACAGGTACACCCAGAGCTGTGGATTCAGAGATGGGAAGGGTTTGCTCTGCTACAGTTAAGAAAGATGTAATGAGCATCAAGTCATTTTACACTGCATTACAGAAGGAAACAGTTTGCAGGTCTTGGCAAATCTTTGATGCTTGCTTTTCAATCCTGATGAGTAGATGTTAACTAATGTCATTATGAACACTTTAATCCAGAGGGAGATATAAGAAAAAACCTCAAAGATTAATTTGATAGAAGCTCTACATTTAATTCACTATGCTATGTCCAACACTGATGACAAAATGACACTCAAAAAGAATTCTTCCACTTTAAGTAGAATAGATAATGAGTCACTAAAAAAATAAATCTCTACATTGTGGCCATACACCAGCTCCTGGGCTATTCTCAAGGCTCAGACACAAACTTTGACATCCTGACTTCTATCTCATAATGGTTAGAACTCACCCTAAGTTTCTTCCGAACAGAGAACTGGTGAAGATACTAACTTCTTTTAAGTGTGTGTCTCCTCATCCCCAGCATACAGACAGCAGCATATATTTACACTATCCAAAAGGAGTTGCAACTTTCAACTACTTTTTAGTTTAATTAATAAAATAAAAATGGAATATGGATTTCAGGGGATTTAAACTCAAGCAGGCTCTAAAATCCAGTCTCTGAGATGGAAAAAAAAAAATTAGTAGCATGTGACACTTAAATGACTGACACATACTTAAATGACAGAGCAACGTTTTCCTATCTGGTGCTTTGCACAGCATTAGAAGAGTATTCTTAAGGTGATGAGTCAATTCATCCTGACTGGCTGCTTTCCAAGAATATCCACTGGTGCCACTATTAACACCTGTAACAACCTTGCACAGCTACACAGAATTAAGATTATTATTTTTTTTAAAGAGGAAGAATTACTTTTGATTTTAGCTAAAACAATTATGAAACCTAAAGCTTACACATACATTTTGGTAGTGATCATTACTAGTAAACTGCATAAAGAATAAATATCAGTACTTCCAAAACTGACACCATCATAACACTGCTGCTTGATACATCAAGCAGGGACAAAACACAAATAGCATACTCCCGACGGAAGTCTATTAAGCTTTACAATGTTATTAGGAATAAGTAGCACAATAGAATAAGCTAACTGATTAAAACAGTTTTCCCCAGATGATGCCCCTCTATGTTCATTAGCAAAACCACTTGTAACATACAATGAGAAGTTCAGAACAAGCACAATGGTATTAGCTTTCTATAAGCACTCAGAACTGCAATTTGTCAGCAGTACACTGTATTTTTGAGCAGATAAAGATTTCTGTAAATTTGCATGGCTGCACACATAAGCAGTAGTTCTCCAAGAAAAAAAAAAGTTAAGACACAGTTTGTTGTTTTGTCAGTCCTTAACAAAATGAACACAATCGGGCCAAAACAGTTTCTTAAAAGTAGGTCAAAAATACCCATTCATGATCACTTCTGCATTGGTTTCCTAGCAAATTAATCTACCCACACAGATATACGTAATGCGTATCCTGGAGACAGTGAGGCAGAGGAAGAAAACCAAATACATTAATGAGGTAGCTTAGACTGAATAACTGCAGTTAAAAGTTTTATTGAACAAAAGAAGGTAAAATGTGGTACTCCAAGTTCACTGAGCAAAAGCAGCTCTCTCGCTGAAGCTGCACATTGTGCTAAATAACCTTATTAACTGAGACTATACAGAGGACACATTATGCAAGTTATCTCAACAGCAAAGGAGAAAATGTAGATTAAATTTGATCTGATGGAACGATTTGGTCAAATTCTGTGACTTAATGTTTCTAGCCCTTATCTACCTATATTCAGTACAGGCATACAACAGAATATACAACTGCACTGAATTCCCATTAGTTAATAGTGTGTGCTCCCATGCAAGTGGAAGCCAATTCCTGAAAAACACCCAATTAAAAACCCCAAACATTTTAAATCTTTTGTTTGAAACGTCACTCAAGCGACTCAGGAAAAAACACTCAATATATTTTATAAAAAAAACCCTCGGCCTCTAGAAGGTCCGCTTCCTGTATAGTGCTAATAGTTTAAAATTATTTTATTTCTCCCCTCTGCCTAAGAAACTTCATATGCTCTGAAAGCACCCACAAAGTCAGGTGGGTAACCAGATATGTCAAAAATACTCTGTGAAAAGAGGGAGGTAGCTCAGGCCCCTTGGCAACCTTCTGTCATAGTTCACATTCACGTGATCTACCTCCCCTTGTAATCGGCAGTCAAAAATGAAAGGAAAAAGGATTTCAACTATGAAATTTACTGAAAGAACGTGTTCAATAAAGTCTTCAAATTTGACTCACTGGGTTTCCAAATGTAAGCTATAAGGTACCTCACACCCAATACACAACATTAATAATGTACCTAGTTCATACATTTTATAGACAATATCTTCTCATCTGTTAAACATTTGGCTCGGGTGAGTACATCTTTTTTTGTTAACCACTTGACAAACATTCTAGGCCAAACAAACAGCACAATTAATGTCAAGGTCTTTTTTTTTTTCCAGTAATTGTACAAAATGCTGTAGGCTAAGCCTAACACAAACTACTGAAGAAAAATAATAGACTCCATGATGCAGTGCAAAGGTGTTACTACAACATCATAAGTCAAGGGATGTTTCTAAGGTGCTGAAAGAGGAGATTCTCTAGACGGTGACCCCGTATTGTCCTCCGGTGGGAAAACAGTAAGAGTGCAGGCTCGAATGCCACCAAGCGATTCTGGAAGGTCAAATACTTTATGCCACTCATCTTTCTCTGGATCGTATTTCTGAACTATTTCCACCATACACCGATTATTCCAAGAATATCCTCCAACAACATAGATTTTATTTTCAAAGACAGCAACCCCAACATCACTTTGCCCACGTAACATGGCAGCAATTGGAGTCCACTGGTCTAGAGTTGGTGAGTAATATTCACAGCTTAGAACATCATCATAATCACTCGTTCCTCTAAAGTGATTTCCACCAATAACATATAGCTTGTCTCCTACAGTACACATGCAATGCAGACCTCTGACCGTTGTCATCGGAGCTTTCTGAGTCCATTTGTCTGTGTCGGGGTCAAAACACATAAGTTCCTTTTGGAAAGTATCATGGGTAATTCCCCCTAGAAAAATAAAAACACATTAGAGCAGTGCTCACCCTAATAAGCAATAAATAGCATAAACATACATTTTCATTAATTAATTCAGCCTTCCCTAAAACTATTTCACATTAGCTTAGATTACTATCACATATGTGCTCTATTTCAAAGGACATTTTTAATGTACCTTGTTCCTTTAAATCTGCATATGGAAAGAGGCCACGTGTCATACAGTACTTCAGTACATAAGATGATGCTGGCAGTTTAAAAGAACAAAAACTTGATACCTATGCTTCCTTTTAGCAAAATTATTTCTTTGCTTACATTTTTTCAGTTTGCTTGTTTTGTTTTTCACCATCAAGAAAATTCATTTCCCTTTCAAATTTTGATACGACACTATTGTGTTTTAAGTGGTCCTACCACACAGCAGAATTTTCTTCAGAACACTTTTCATCGACTTGAACTGAAGAGAGAGAGGACACTGATTTCAAATATTCTTCTGTTAATAGATGCCTATGGTTCTCTCTATATTTACCTTCTCTATGGCTCCCTGCAAAAGCAGTTGGAGAGGCTTCAGGGGAAATCACAGGACAATTTCCCATCAGTGGATGAAGTGTCCCACCTTTCCACAAGGTCACTAGGCAGGTCAGAAAGCAGTCACACCAATTTCAGACACTGTAGGCTTATTAGCTATGGTTTAAGACCATAATGCAACTGTATTTGAGGTGCTAAAAAATATGCAGAGAACACTGCTACTGAACAACCTCCTGCTGGGGTAACCATTCAACATTGAATTATCACGCTTGGGTTATTAGCAGACAGAGATAGCACAGTGTCTATAGGAAGTTATGCAAGAAAGTACTTCAACCTCCAGCTGGAAAGTAAGAATTACATACAGAAAAAATAGGGGGACTGTCCAGCCCTGACACTTAACAACAGCCATAGTAGTGGCATTGCTTGGGAGCCTATCAGGGAGGCAGAAGCTTTAACAACAAAAGAACCAATCTTCACATTTTCATCCCCAAAGTGTCCAGACTCACAGGGATATCTGAGAGGACAGGAAAAGAAAACTATGTGGGAAATACACACTATTTATATGAAAAAAAAAATCACAGCAGGGAGCATATACGTGTGCCCCCTGCAGTAAAACAAGCAAAATGAGCAAAAAAAGTACAAATTGCAGCATAATGATTAGCTTAATGGACTTGCTCATAGAAAAATAAGCAGCTGTACCTTACGGTAAATTTTAAAGCAAATCCCTCCTAGTCTACTGGCACAAGGCCCCCTTATCCAAAATACCCTGAAAATCAATCTGCTCCAGTGCATATCCCCACCAGCTCTTCACAGCTGAGTAACCTGAATTTCAGCTTAGTTCTTAGAAGGCATCCCTTACAATTGCAGTAGGAGAACATATATAGGTCTGATCTCTGTAGAGATCACTGGCAGACAGATTGAATCTTCTTTAAAAACTGAGCAGATATCAGATTTTCAGAAAACCTGCCCCCAGTTTGGAAAAAAATGGAATGAAACTATAACCTGTGACATATAGGACTGAGCATATTACAAATGAAAGACTACTGAAAGTACAGAAATTATTCATATATTGTGATTAACATGAAAACTTATCCCTTTCCATTAGCTCAGTGAAGGCAGATGTTCTTCTTTAAAGTATAAAAATTTCCAGTGCTAACCAAAATGCAAAGAGGATGTATTTAACGGTTATTTCTATATCAATGTATCTATGTGCTGTTGCCACAAAAAAAATTATTCTGACAGTTAAAGTAACTGCTTTGGAGTTCAGAGCTATCATTTACTAAGTAAATGCATAATAGTATCAAAAATAATTTTGTCAGACTCTGCAGTATTTATGTTATTTGACTGGCTTCATATGAATTTGCATCACTGCTTGTACCATGGCAAACCTATTGCAATCAGAGACTAATTTTTATTGTCTCCCACTGAAATAGGAAAAGTTAGATTAGTAATTGTTTAATAAAAATTATATGATCATATGAATCATTTACCTGAAATATACATTAATCCCCCATAGACGGTTCCAGCATGACCATAGTGGGGTTCATTCATTTTTGCCACGTAGCTCCATTCATTCATTCTGGGATTGTAACATTCCACAGTGGCTGTTTAAAACAAATGAGAATATAAAAATGTTGAAGCTAGCATGGCAGTCTGAGCACAGTAGCAGTGGCAGTAATATATTCACAAACAGAGGAAGTATCAATGGGAAACATTGTTCAGCTGAGAAAGTGTCAAGGGAATTACTGAGTATTATGTTGAGAGACAATACAGAAAAACCTCAAGCTTCGTCCCAGAGGAACAAAGAGGAAGAAAAACCCCTCTTGCCTTCTTGCCTTCCTCTTGTCTCATTCCCATTCCTGCTTGACACACAACCTGCCCCGGCTCACGAACCCGGCCGGAGGTACAGCTCTGGGACAGAGAGAATGGCAACAAAGCTGGGTGAACTCAGCTTATCTACTCTTTCCTCTTGTACAATTCCCTTCAGTGTCTGCTGCAGAGAGGGAATAAACTTAAAACCCATCTCAAAGAGCATCAATACATCTGGCGACTAGAACATTTTTCTCAGACCCATTTCTTCAGCAACACCCCACCCATGCAGAAAATCAGGCTAGATTTTCTTCTTGGTATTTTGCATTGAAATGGTCCTGTGCCCTCAAAAGGGGGCAGCAACTGTTGAGTAATTTTCTATTGTCTTGCAATGTTTTAAGTACTTGCACATCAACATAGAGCACAGCCTGTGCAAGTCACTAATTCAAACAGTTTACAAGAGCCCAGGTTTTAAAAAAATACAACATCACTGAATCTCGAATGGAGAGAAGCAGTGCCTGTGTCGATACACAGCTCCATTTCTGCAGTTTTCTTTGTGAATTGGAATGTTAAAATGATCAAAGGTTTTATCAAATCAGAAATCACAGAGGTTAGTAGAAGTTAAAAAGAAACCCAGAGCCCAGGTGTCCTTGCAGAAAGCATTTCTGAGAAGGAAGCATTTCACTTCAAAGTGGGATGGAAGAGGTGTAAGGTTGCAGGAAAAGGGATATGCAATAAGCACAGAGACTAGAAAACAGATTTAACAATGGATCTGAGCAAGCTGTAGAGACTGGCAGCTTGAATAGTACAGTATGACCAGAGGGGCAAGAGATCCTGAAAAACCTTGTAATATAGCAACCTTACGATGCACAAAGCAATTATCAATAATTGTGTTATCTTAAAGACAAATTAAATCTCATTTTAAATAATTAAGCATCAGATTCTAATGCTTGTTATTCAGTGCTTAATCTCTGAAGAGAGATGTTTATGAACTATGTGTACAAAACTGAATCTGTCTTTGAAAGTGGTATTTTACTTGCTCTAAGAACAAGCTTTTTATCTAGTCAAGGGTAGAAAAATCTGAGCCAGCTCTATGGAATCAATGATGGTGACTTACAGTCCAGGATTACACATCAACTGAAAGAGACAAAAAAAGAAGCTGCGAAACTGGACATTTTGAAGGCAGAAGCTAGTTAGTGTTAGTATAAGCCTGCAGAATTAGCAGTACTGGCCAGGCCAGTAAAGGACATCAATCAGTAACACTCATACAGTGACCATAAGATACCCCAATATAGAAAAAATTCTATATTGCACATGAGAATTGCTAAATTGTTACAGCACACTAGATTTCCTTTGGCTTTTCCCCATCCAGGAGCTGAAATTTAAATTTAAGAAATACAGAAAAGTGCTGGTCACGAACATTAAGTTCACGATATAAAGAAAATCCACTAAATTCCCATTTCTTTCAAAACAAATTCTATACTTTGATCCATAAGTATGAAATGATTAATTTCACATTCTTGAAATTGTTTAGTAATGACAGCCTGAAATGCTTCTGGTTTTGTAAGAGTGGCTTGCACACATACTCCCAGTTACACCAGCCATCTCGGGGCCTCGTAAGATGGGTAAAAAATAAAAAACTGATGCAAAGTAACTGAAGACAAGTGGCTCTATACACTACTGTTGATATGCCAAATTTGTGATTTTAAAAAACCTGCTCAATATAATATGGGCAAGTTCTAAGGTTTACTCTAAGACATCAGTCCTTCACTAAACACTTTTCCTACAATCTAGCCTTCTTGTCACTGCATTTCCTACCTCAGCCTTTTGAAACGAGCCCCGAGCTGCCTTTCACATTACACACATGTACAGGTAGATAAAAGTCTGCATAAGGAAAAGTACAAAACGGCATTCAAGCATTCTTCTAGAATGAAAATTTTTAAAGTCAGGCTTGATTTTTTTTTTTTTTAATCAAGTCAAAAATCTCTTTAAAAAAATTGGCATTTTTCCCATTTGATATCCTGCAGACTTTGTGTATCCATCAAGGACTTACATGGCCATAATGCCAGTGAATGCTAGAGACAGTATCATGCTCAAATAAAGGTACAAGCACAAAGAATTGATTCCACAAATTAGACCTAAAATTAAAACTGAATTGTATTTCTGTGTGCTGCCATCTTGACACCATGTGCAGTATTTGCCCAATCCCCAAATAAACCCACGCTCTTTTTTGTATAAATGTATTCATCCATTCCAGTAGTCTTCTAAAAAGGAAAGCTCCTTTCTAGTCCGCTCTATTTAGCAATCAGAAGAAAACAAAGATGTGCAGAAATTTCAAGAACAGAGAAAACCAGATTTGATGCACAAGTAATTATAGCTGTCCCAGTTCTACCCTGACGGCAGACCCTTCTGACCTGCTGTTCACTGTTATGCTGGACCAAAATCATCGTTCTACTTGTTTTCACAAAAACAAAGGCATCCTTCCTCCCATGGCACTTCCACTCTGTGCTGAGGTGAGGAACTTCAATTTCTAATACAGTATAAGGACAGGAAGAGCAGAGTACGTGCAAAGCCATCGCAAAGCCAGCAGCAACCAGATTAACGTGGCATTTCACACTGGTTTATCTCACTCTGCACTACGGATTGCATTCAAGAAAGAAACTATGGCCAAAAGATCCCTTTAGCAACAGAAGATAAAACATGCAGAAATTGGCATACATTACAGCCATCTCTATCACCACATTATAAAGACATTAGTTATCTAAGAAAGGATGCCATTGACGCCAAGATCCCTTTCTGATGTGGTTTCAAAATTCTCTCAAACATCACCAGTAAAGCTAAAGTGCTGTTTGACGGTATTTCAGACAAATCTCACATCTACCATGCTCTAAAACAAAGCTAATTATTTCCCAGCTGAAAAAACCCTACTGTTCAGTTTGGTGGTTCTGCATAGTTGTTTCCCTGTTTCCTTGCAAGGTGATTCAATTTCTCTCTTCTAACAAGATCTCCCTCTGCACTGAAAAGGAAAAAAACATACAAAATTCCAGCTATTAAAGGTGCACATCAATTTAAGAGAGGCATCAGGATGTTCTATATGTCATCACCAGACAGAGCACAACTCACAAAGCACTCAAAGGAACTGTGACTTTACTGAACCTAAGTATACATTCTATATAGCACGAGACTAATGGATTAATTTTCCCAACAACATGAATGATTCAAATCAGGCTTTATTTATGTTTAACAGTGGAACTTCTGATCTGTTCATTACCATAATCCAGAGAAGACAGGCCTCATTTTAATAGAATTAAGCAATCTCAAAAAGACACAAAGCTTTGGCAGTCCCAAGGGATGCTCAGTCTGCACTCATTTTATAGTGCCATCTGTGACGCTATTTGAGGAGTATACAGATACTTACCACTTCTCTGTCAGTAGCTTCTCATGTGTCTTGAGGTTTATTACAGCAGCACTTAGCAACTGCGCGTGATGTCCCAAAACCCAACATCTTAATGTTGTTATATTATTTCTATAATACGGCTTGCTTCTGTAGAACTCAAAGCTGACTTGGTTAAATTTAAACACAGCTCTGAGTAATTTTGTCCCTAGCATAGCAAGGAGCCACTTCAAAATAATCTCCTATGCAAGAGGTCCTCCATTTCACACTTTGGTTTGATATTCACAGTACTACACAGAAAGCCCAACTGGGTAATGATACATATTCTTCTTCTTAACTAATGACATTTTAAATATATATTATATAGACTCACAAGAGAAGTTTTTACATAAATAAGTTGTTTGAATTGAGGGTTAAGTATCATAGAGGGCACCTGGAAAATAAATGCCTTCCCACTTGTTCGGCATGTAACTGTCCTGCCCTGGAAGTCTTCTCTTTCCGTCTTTATTGCAGCATGATAATGAAGGTAACAATGAATCAGTGGTTTAGTCACAACCCAACACCCCCTGAAGTGCTTAGGAAAAGCTCATATATAAAAATCTCAAACTCCACTCAAGCCTATCAACAGCAGTAGCTGAAGTATCCGGAAAGTACCTAACTGCACAAATTTTCTAATGCTTAAAGGCACAGCTTCTGTCATCGCCGTCAAGCACCTCAACCAAACACTTCCACGAGCAGCTACAAAAATCTGTTTGTCTGAGAAAACAGTAGCCAGTGCTCTGCACAACAGCACAATTGCCGTGAGCTCTGCTCATGAGTATCTCTGTGAACCACATCTGGTTTTCTCTTTGTCTCCTTTCCCAAAAAGTCTTGCCTTTTGCACACCTGCCTTCTCCAGGCTGGTCTCCTGCTTGTGCCAGAGTGCTGCTCTCCCTGCCTTCTGGGAATGCCTTTGGCAGGTGCCTGCTTTGACATTTAAAAAGAACCAACCAAAATTACGTACAACCCTTCTAGGATTGGTGCATGCTTCTGCACAGCCCTCAGTTGTCACAGGGTTGAAAAAATCTGAATTATAATTTCATAATTCAGTGCCTTTCAAAGATATATTTAGCATATTCCAATGTACGTACCACATACGTGCAAATTCACCTGTACTCACCAATGAACCAAACTTTTTTCAGTGACATGCACTGTTAAAGCAGTAGCTGTTTATTACTGCTAAAGCACATCCTACTGCAGTAGAAAAGCAGTATTTACAAAGTTCTCAGAAGATTAAACGTTTGAAAACTGCTTGGGGAAGGCTTGATAGAGATCCTCAAAAAAGTATAATTGTTATTCCAGTGAATGTCAGGAGAAAAAAGAAAAATAAACTCATTTTAGCAACTTTAATCCTTTGGCCCTTTTCCATAAGAGCTGATCTTCTGGAAAGCTGAATTCAGGTTTTGGGAATTTTTCCTCTCTAACAACAGATTGAAATTAGTTTGAACCCAAGGGCAACTTCTTTAATACCTGTCCAACACACATTTAACCTTCTATGAAAAGCTTGAGAGTTTTTCCGTCTGAAGAGAATGGGAAGTTTAAGCTGGATTTCATCTTTTGGCTGTCAAGATTTATGAAAGAAACATGAAAATGAAAAGTGACTTGCCTCACAATTAACAAGAAAAGAAACTGAAGCCCCAAATCAAAGCATCAGACAGCTACAATATTTAGCATTTATAGAGTGCTCTTCCCACAGAACAATCCAATGACATTTTTCAGGTCTGTGTGGAAATCATTGCAGCATTTTAATGATATCTTTACAGAAGAATTTTAGACAGGTGATAGATTTTATATTTTAATTAAAGCTGCAGAACAGTTGAGGGCAGCAGAACAAGACTGCTTGATCTAGTTTAAGAAAAACACTGCACTTAAAGACTGTTGTACACACAGGTTGCACTTGCTTAGTGACAGTATTATTTCACATTGATTTTGTTAGACTTGCAACTTTCTGACCAACATTCTTATGCCCATACGCTGTTTAGATGGCACAGTACAGAAGGACAGCAATCTGATTATCTGCTATTAATTCATACCATTAGAAAATAGTTCAATGAAAGTCAGGGTTTCTGATACTCAAGATAAAGATCAATACACATTAGTTTGTACCTTTGGTCTTTTACAGGGTATTAAGCTTGCTTTTAGAATGTATTTTCAGGAAGATAAAATGACATGTAAGAGAAACTCTGAAAACCTCAGGATCTGCATCAGAAAATGGCTAAGAAAACAAATTATTGCAAAAGAGTTTCCCATGTTTTTTGGAAACAGGAAACATTTTTTATATCTCATTTCATCAAACATTAGAATGGATTTTAAACTTCTAGCAAAACTAGCCCAGTTTTGTGTAGTGGAAACAATATACTATATGTTTCCTAAGAAAGTTTGCAATATGATCATGAAATAAAGTGTGTATGTGAACAACTGACAAGCATTAATTAAAAAGTCACAGATGCTGCAGCACAAATTAGGTTTTGTATTGTTTCAGTTAAATGTATTTCTCACTGCATTTGAAGATACTGGTGTATTTCTAAAAAGCAAATCTTAGCAGCACAAGATACTGCCACAAAGACTTAATAAGACACGGTTAAGTATTGGGCTGAAAGCAGCAAACAAAATAATGAAATGTTACATCTGGTTTAGATATAATATTATGCTAAAGTTCCAAGCATGATCACTGTAACATTTCAATTTTAAAGCACAGACAAATTTATCAATTGAATATACTCTCCCAGACTTGACTGCAAATGCTAACCACCATGGCTCTGGAAAATACAATGGATTAATACAGGCCATCCTCTACAGACTTTTGTTAAATTAAAAGTTACCACATATTTATTCGTTTTCAACCATCTTAATTCCCTGAAATTGATTTTAATTTTTTTTTTTGTCAAGTAAAATGAATCATCATTTGCAAGGCGGGGGGAAAAGTAGGCAGCAGGACAGAATCATTCATATTATGCAATGGTTTGGGTTGGAAGGGACCTCAAAGATCATCTAGTTCCAACTCCCCTGCCATGGGCAGGGACACCCTCCACTAGACCACGTTGCCCAAAGCCCCGTCCAACCTGGCCTTGAACACTTCCAGGGATGGGGCATCCACAGCTTCTCTGGGTAACCTGTGCAAGTGCCTCACCGCCCTCACAGGGAACAATGTCTTCCTAATATCTAACCTAAACCTACCCTCCTTCAGCTTAAAGCCATTACCCCTTGTCCTGTCACTACACTCCCTGATAAACAGTCCCTCTCCTTCTTTCCTGTAGGCCCCTTTAGGAACTGGAAGGCCGCAGTTAGGTCTCCCCAGAGCCTTTTCTTCTCCAGGCTGAACAATCCCAACTCTCTCAGCCTGTCCTCACAGGAGAGGTGCTCCATCCCTCCAGTCAGCTTCGTGGCCTCCTCTGGACTCACTCCAGCAGCTCCATGTCCTTCTTATGCTGGGGGCCCCAGAGCTGGATGCAGTACTCCAGGTGGGGTCTCATGAGAGCAGAGTAGAAGGGCAGAATCCCTTCCCTTGACCTGCTGGTCATGCTTTTTTTGATGCAGCCCAGGACACGATTGGCTTTCTGGGCTGCAAGCGCGCATTGCCAGCTCATGTTGAGCTTCTCATCAATCAATCAATACCCCCAAGTCCTTCTCCTCAGGGCTGCTCTCAATCCATTCTCCACCCAACCTGTAGTTGTGCTTGGCATTTTCCCAGAGTTTGTTAACTATGTAGTCACAAGATCACAGGCAAAATGTAACATTTTTAGTAACCAAAAAGTTCAGAATGTCAGGAGATCTGAATCTCACTGATCTGTGAGTGAAACAAATCGCTCAGTCATTAGTTGTCTTAAAAAAAAAGACTAGCATTTCAAAATTACTATTCCAGAAAATTTGCATCTTTTAAAATGCAACCTTCATTCAACAGTGAGTTTTAGTTAGAAAGTCATGTATCCCTTAAGAGTCAAAAGAGTGGGTTTGGTTTCTCAGCTTAAGTAATGATTTTTTTTTATATAGTTGTGTTTTTTTATATATATATATACACACACACACTTATACAGACACACATGCTTACTTCATGTTTGATGATATTGGTGAAGCATTGGATATTATGCATTAATACACAAGAGACATGTATTTGGAATTTTTTTTTGTGGAAGCCCTTCTAAAACTAACTGCTAATAGCACCCAGACAAATTTCTCTATGCATTTGTAGTATTTCCAGAAAGAAGCTGCATGCCAACAACTTCAACTTGTTTCCTCTCCACCCGTTCATAGGGCAGCATAGTATTTCAAGGCCTAAAAAGCAAGGCAAGAAGCCATGCTTCAGGAGAAGCACTCACCTAGCTCACCCGCTGCATTTCGACCACCGACTGCATACAAATGTCCTTTGAGGGCACTTAGGTGGAAGAAGGTGCGCTTCTCATTTAAAGATGCGACTTGCATCCACTTGTTGTAGCGAGGATCAAACCTAAAGACTGTGTCAACTGCCGTCTTTCCTTTCGTGTCATAATTGCTCTGGCCCCCAACTACATAAAGAAAGTTTCCAATAACGGCGATGCCGTGCTGGTACCTTGGTGCATCCATGGGAGCTAAGGATTTCCATTCATGGGCCTTTTCATCATACATCCGTAACTCCTTGCTGACAACCAGCTGCTGCCTGAGCACTCCCCCCAATGTCACCAAGTGAGTACTGTCTGACCGAATGGCAGTTCTCTCCGACTGCATAACCGGTTGCATGTATGGCATCATTTGGTAATTGCTGGCTTCCAAAAGCAAGTTTACACAGGTATTGTCAGTTCTCATGAAGTCCACTGTTTGAACGTAGTTAATAAGATCCTGGGGCGTCATCAGCGGAAACCTGATGTTCTTCATTAGCTTTGCAGCGTACTCCATCCGAGGCTCCTCATACCGTAGCCAGCGACAAGCCGCCTTGAAGAGTTCGAGTTCAGTGCAGTGCTTAAGGCTATTACTTGAAAGCACAAAGGCAAGACGTTCAAAGGGGAGTTTCACAAATTCACCAGTACTTAATAATGCAGGGAAGTTCTTCAGGATGAAATTATTAACATATTTATCCACTTCTGTGAGATTGTATGTGTTGGCAATTCGCCCAACCTCAACACAGTTTTCCAACGAAACCTATTAAGTAAACAGAAAGAGGAATCAAAACACTTTCTTAATTTGGCATCTAAATGATAATGTAGAATTTAATGAATACTATAGCATCAGCAATATTTCGTCATTTCACAGTGCTCAAGGTGATTTGCACATAAGGAAATAAATATTCAATGTGATGTATATATTCATGACTGCAAGGGTAGACCCAATGTACTCCTTATTTTGAAGACAGAAATGAGACAAGTAACAAGCAGATGGCATATATTAATTGTGTCAAATACATTATACAATGATGATACATAGCAATTATACAGCACTTCATCTTTGCAAAGCTCCGCAAACATCTTCGTAAGAAAGACGTGTGGAAAATACAGTTAAGAGAGGTGATCAGCCCAAGGTTACAGAGAATAATGCAAAAGTAGGTCTTGCCATTAGACATTTTCTAACATCATTAAAATTATATTGTCGTAATGCAGCCAAAGAGAATGGTACAGCCACCTCTCCAATGCTACATATTTCAGACAACTTACAGTGTTCCATCCCATGAATACATTCCTTAGAAACAAACAAAAGTGGATCTTTAGTAAATCAAGGTGGTGCTCTTACAGAATATGTTCAAAATGAAATACATGTCCAAAAATAAGATCAAGGTAGTGATTTTAATGTTTTTATATATTTTACTTTTTTTTATAAAATAATGAACCTAGGAGTATTTCCCCTAGAAATATCCAGCACATGAAATGTTTTAGCAGTATGGATTATACCCTAATCTATTTCAATACTTGAGTGACCATATCTTGATAACTATCTCTTTTACACTGTTGCTGTATCTGCCTTTCTTACATCTTTGGCTCCTAAATTTCTGAGGTCGCTTGGGATCCAAGGCAGAGGGAGGAAGAAAGACAGCAGGGATGGGACATAACTTAAAGTGGGTCTCCAGTGAACCTGGCCAATTCATTTCAGCAAGCTCTATGGTACATATGCAAAGCAAGTCAATTTTTCAAATGCTTCTTGCTGAGAATTGTAGCTTTTTTGCATTCAATCCTTATTCTAACCCAAGCTTCATTTACACATGCTTTCTAGTCTCCCTGCATGTCAGTCCTACTCAATGTCGACAACTTCCACAACTTTGTGATTCTCATTATATTTTAATGCCAAAAGAATTTAAGCTTCCAAATCTCATGGTTATTTTTAAAAAGATTATAAAGATTGAGGACTATGATTGATTGCAGCCTAAGAATTCAAAAACCTTCAAATGACCTTCTGGTCATGAAAGAGATAAGATTTTAATACTGTGTAACTCAATCTGATCATTGCCCTTTAATACTAGATAATTCAAAAGTCTAATGAGTATGGGAACAGGAGGGGTTTTTTAATTCACTAGAAATTGATCCAACTTGCCCTAGAGTTAAGATCTGCAGTCATCCAAAGTCTTCATTCACACATTCTGAAACACCTTCTTACAGCCAAAGGTTCCAAATCTTATTCTTCATCTCCAGGAACACTAATCCTGTAACCAGGTTCTATCTACAAGATGAACGTGTGGCAGACTGTCAGGAATTCTATTACAAAAATATCTGTGCAACGTATACACGGAAATTATTTTTGTATTACAAGACAGACCACATTGTTTATATCAAAATATCATCACATGAGCTAGCAATGACCTATATAACATTCTCTGATGCTTAAGAAACATTTTTTCTTCTTGTGACTGTTTTTGAAAGTATCAAACTAATTTCTGTACATTTTCTTTTAGGATTTTTAATTTACATAAATTAATTGCATACTAAAGTAACAGCATACCTTAAATTAAGTAAATGAAGCAGGACATTCTTACTTCTAAAATTTCTTTCAAGTTGTATAATAAAAATAAAGCGACAGAAAAACCACCCCTTAACAAGCAGCTGACAGTATATCACAAATCATGACTCTTGCTATACAGTTATTGTATTTAAAAACTACTTTGGAATAAATTTACTGGCATCAAAGCATAGAGATGCAGCATTTTCCCCATATTAAGGTAAGCAGCAGAAGTATATTCTCGCATACAGAAAAGGCATGCTCGGAAGTTAAAAGATCAAAGCAAAAAAGGTACAGATTATGTCCCATTGGTACATGGTGTTCAGGTTGCAGTGAAGTATTTAGAATATTGTAGAATTCATATCAGTTATCAAGTGCCCAGCATGCATCTCGTTGATGTATTAGCTTACAGTGTAACATAATTATATCTATGCAATTGAATATATTCCTGGAATGCTTACATTTGAGAAATTTGTCAACACATTACACACTGTTAATGACTGACGAACATGACATCGGCAGTTTCCAGTAACCCCCTAATTCTCAGAAAATTTACCTTTTACTGCCTTAATTAATCCATTGGACTTGTGCTGCACTCAGGTTTCAATTTTTTCCATACTACAATTGCAAGTACTCCCCATTACGTTTATAAAATTGTGCACTTTGTTTGGCTTGCTAACAATTAAGTAGTTTATTAAAGGTTAATTTTCCTTGGCAAAAGTACTATTACCAGTTTTACTGTGCTCTAAGATAACAATCAATGTACCAGACTAAATTATATTGCAAAGATTTCAGTCATAAAAACAGAGAGATTCTTAAGTCCTGAGCAAAAAAATAGTCCTTCAGCAGAATGAAATGCAATAGTTACTTTTACTTAAATATTCAAATTTGGACAGTGTTAAAGTACAATAATGCTATTTAAACACTTCAGTACTTAAGTTACTCAAGTGTGGATTTTCAGAAAAAACAGTTTGACTTATGCTAGGGTACTTATGAGAGGCACAGAAATGGTTCTCTATGGAAGTCAAGTCAATCAGGAGCTCATCAACGAAGAGAAGGAACTGTTACTTCTGGAAATCCCACTACAGTGAACGGGAGGAATGGAAGTGTCAGACAAAAATATAAGACTGGCTGTACAGTGAATCCAGTAGCTAGTAAAGATACTCAGATAGAAAGAGCTAAAAGCCATAACTGGTCAAACAGCTAAGCAACTTCATAAGAAATCAAGAACTTTAAATAAACCCTATTTTACTTGGGCTTTGACTACTGAGCAGAGCTACTCATTCACATTACTCATTGTAATTGCTCTTTACAAAGCAGAAGTAAAAGTTCCAGAAAAGACTAAAAAGGCTTTTCAAAAAAGAAAGGTCAAGCACAGCACAGTTTTATTACAGCCTGAAAAACCAAATGCAAAAGCCAAAGTACTTTCTTGACAAAGCAGTTGACTTAAGCACAAATACATGCTGGGCACAGAATGGATTGAGACCAGCCCTGAGGAGAAGGACTTAGAAGTGTTGGTGGACAAGAAGCTCAACATGAGCTGGCAATGCGCGCTTGCAGCCCAGAAAGCCAATCGTGTCCTGGGCTGCATCAAAAAAGCATGACCAGCAGGTCAAGGGAAGGGATTCTGCCCTTCTACTCTGCTCTCATGAGACCCCACCTGGAGTACTGCATCCAGCTCTGGGGCCCCCAGCATAAGAAGGACATGGAGCTGCTGGAGTGAGTCCAGGGGAGGCCACGAAGCTGACTGGAGGGATGGAGCACCTCTCCTGTGAGGACAGGCTGAGAGAGTTGGGATTGTTCAGCCTGGAGAAGAAAAGGCTCTGGGGAGACCTAACTGCGGCCTTCCAGTTCCTAAAGGGGCCTACAGGAAAGAAGGAGAGGGACTGTTTATCAGGGAGTGTAGTGACAGGACAAGGGGTAATGGCTTTGAGCTGAAGGAGGGTAGGTTTAGGTTAGATATTAGGAAGACATTGTTCCCTGTGAGGGCGGTGAGGCACTTGCACAGGTTGCCCAGAGAAGCTGTGGATGCCCCATCCCTGGAAGTGTTCAAGGCCAGGTTGGATGGGGCTTTGGGCAACGTGGTCTAGTGGAGGGTGTCCCTGCCCATGGCAGGGGAGTTGGAACTAGATGATCTTTGAGGTCCCTTCCAACCCAAACCATTCTATGATTCTATTCTATGACTTCATTCTTTGAAATTTTGAAGCAATCACTTCCAAATCTCCGGTAAAAACTTCATTGACTATAAAACACTAAAAAGCCGGCCACAGAGCAAAAGGATTGCAAGCATGAGAACCCTGGAGCACAAATCAGGAGAAATAATATGCACAGAAAATGAAGTCCTCAAGCCAATGCCTCAATATTTAGGCATTTTCTTTTGTTTCAATGACTGTTAGACATTGAAGCACTTAACATGATGTTTCAAAAGCTCTAAGTTTAAAAGAGCTTACATTCCCCTGAAATCCTCAATTTTTCTGTGGGGTCACAGAAATAACATAGTAGTAATTTGACCAGTTCAGGGAGGGGGGAATCAATTGTATCCCCACGTTAGAAAAGGTGAATTTCGGGTGGCTGGCAGACCTGGCCTCGGCATCAGATCCCATGCTCCCACAAAACTGAGCCCATCTTGCTCCATCCTCAGTTAACCAAATTCTTGTGACAAGACAGGACTTCCAAATATTGAGACCTCAATATTTGACAATGTGCTAGTTGCTACAAAAATTTAAAGCACAGAATTATAGAAGGAACAGAATTTTCTTATGCAGCTATATGAAAGGTACAGCTAAGACATTAATTTTTTGTGTTTTGGAATGTTTTCTTTAATTACAGTGTAACAGTCCCTTCCCCATTAACCTGTGATTTTCCCCCAAGTGCTGTAATTTACTTGGATAGGTTTCTCATCTTTCTCCATTTTGTACACTGCTGCTACTTTTGCAAAAACATTATTGTGTGATCTCTAGCACTCACTACTCTGAAAACATTTCCATGGCATTTTTATTAATTGTAATTACACTACGGTTCATTTAGACATGAACCTGGGAGTAGTCCCAGTCTATCGTATAGCTGTAAATATTTAATGCCAATACTAAAAATAAGACTGAAAACATCTTAGGAAGTATTCCAGTGTTTCTCTGGGAGTCTGGCTGCAGAGGAAAGATTATCAGAGCAATGGGCTACTTGACAGGAGGAGTGTAAATACAGAACAAATAAAAAACCACTTACAAGTCAGGTACAACATATACCGTTCTTTGAAGGTCTCACTATTTTTTACACAAATTAAGATGTTACCTTAAGCCTATGTTTTTCTTTGTAAATATTTCTGATACCCTCTTATGAAGTAACACAGTTACATTATGCTTTACATAAACTGACTTCTATAATCTCTTTAATAATGGACTCCCTAGACAATTTAAAGACAATTAAGTATTCTATGATTTGTCTGGGAATGGTTACATCAGCTCTCAGATGCTGCTCTCAGCTAATTTCAGTGGAAATAAGCTCAAGACTTGCTCAGAGAACTCATTTAAATTACAGAAATGCTACTTCAAGAATGGAGCAAAACTAGTGTAATCTCTGTAAAGCTAAGATATGGTAATTAAAAAAGCAAAACCAAAGTTTGCTTACCAGCTCTTGTTCCTGTTCAAATTCCAAAGAAAGTTCATTCAAAAATTCTTTACACAAGGATGCTGAGAACATAACCAGGCTTATAACTTAACTTATACCTAAGTTTTGTACTTTCTCTACAGTTATACAATGAATGATGTCCCCTTAGACATCAATATGAAGGAAAATATTTAAGAGAATCAATAAAACTAAGAGAATGAATGAAGTCTTCCTGATCCTGAACCTCACCCCTTTCAAAACATGGTATCAAACAAGACGTTTCTTACTTGAACCAAAACAGTGACTGAGTCAACATTGTAAGCGAAGGAACCTTTAGAAAACAGGCATATCAAACAAAAAAATTCTTCCAAATAACACAATTTAAAATGAAAGAAGCTCTTTCCCTAAGAAAGCAAAATAAACAAGCCACTGCCCTACCCAGAAAGGGGAAAGGGCAATACAGTGTCCCTGGGGCTCACCTCCCACCAAAGGGAGGCTGCTCCAAAAGCACACCAAGACCTTATTCCGAGTTTTGCATTTATAGCAATGTCAACCCTGGAGAGGCAGACTGCATAATTTTGGAAGATAAAAAAAAAACAAACCTGAGCAACGTAAAATGGATGGTGTAGGATTTAAGAGTATTAAAATTAATGAAACATTATCACAAAATTCTCTGAGAGCTGGCCAGCTAGAAAATATGCCAAAATTAAAAGCAAAACAGTAGGGTTATAAAGCCTTAATGCCTCTAACACTTTCCCTGTGAAACAGATTGCTGTTATTAGCAGCCTGAAGTCCTCTTGTTTGCATAAATCCTGGTACATGTCTTCATTAGGGAGGTCACATCTCTGAGCAGCCATGGGAATACCTGCTTCTTTATTTTTCATTACAGACTATCAGAAAGCTGAATTCCAAATAGTATTATAATTCATGTAGGACACACTAGTGTCCCTGTTACAGGTAAAGTGAGATTTCTAGCAAGGTACATAAGCAATTAACATCAGAAAACCTCCAGGAAACATTAGAAATAATGCCAAGGCGCGTGTCTATGCAGAACTGCTTTGACAGCACAGCTCTTACAGCCCTCATTCTGCAGCCCCACAAAGTAGGTGCTCCTTATTGTTGGCAGGACAAAGAGTTATATTAATACAAGACAGCAGGGCAAGAACTAGGAAAGGTGTTGAAGCATCATATATTGGCATTTCTTATATACTGTGTTTAAGCGAAAAAAAGGTAACTGCACCCATATTCCGAGATTGCACTGTTTTACCTATAAACTGAACATAACTGAAGCATCCAAAATGTATGCACTAAGTTGAGTGTAACGCTAGAATGAGTGCAGTCAATGCAGTGAGACCCTGAAACCTCTCTGATATCAGAGATTTAAGAAATAAAGGATGTTCATAAAATAAAACCTCTGAAAAACAGCCCAAGCTGATCAAATGTGTATGTGAGCTACGCTTAGTAAACAACAGATTAAACAGAGGAGTACAAATCCAATACTTTTAACAAGAGGTTGGAGCCAGATAAATGAAGGGAGTGTTTTCATGTCACATCTTTCCTTACATGCCTTTTCCCACCCACGAAGACAAAACCCAAGAAAAAGCTTACACAAGAAGCCAGTTACCACTTAACAAGCTGAATCTTAAAGAGCTCTCTTTCTTTTGCTAAAACAGAAGTTTTTAATACAGAGAAAACTGCAAAACTGTTTGACTTTCAACTTGAAGGGAGCACGGCATTCTTCTCCAAAGCACAGCCTCAATACAAAACAGGACATCAAGTCTGAAAGGGGGAAGGAAAGGAAGAGGAAAAAAGGTTGTCAAAGTTCCCCCTCCCCCAAGAGTGGGTTCAGGACCTGAGAATTCAATCTCTCAAATAAAAATCAGCACGGCACCTGTAAGCCATAGACTGTACTGCATTGCAACAACAGTATACTGCTTTGCAGGGCAAACTTTTTATTTGTTCCAATTGCACAAAAGCAACCGTGCTACATAATTATTATTCTTTTAACCAACTGTTATTGGTAGAAGAGGAGAGGTTTGCTACTTTGAGGACTGTCCCCTGATTATAAAAGCACTTATTTCAGTGATTGTGAAAAAATACTTCCCAGTAGGCAAAGCCATTTTTAGTTCTAGCAAAATATGGCAATCAACATAAAAATCCTTGTAGCTACTTTTCTCATATAACCAACATTTCTGAAATATTTTTATTAGTAATTGCTTTAGAAAATATATTATTATAAAAGACTGTGACCAAGTTCACTGGTTTACAAAGAAAATGTCATGGTCTCTCTGATGATCACTACAATTGTGGGCTTCATTCCTCAAAACAGAAAGGTTTCAAGAAAGTATAGTAACAGACAGCAACAGCAGCTCACTTCCTGCCCCCCCACTTAACTCACCAAGAAACCTTCTTATGGAAGGATACAGAGTCTGAGGGCATGAGCTAAGAAATCCAGTGAGGAATCTGGGAACTATGATTATCACAGTTGCTACCATCACTGCAATATGCTTAGGAATTAGAAGAATTTTAATGTGGTATAACATTTATATTGAACTCACACTGTACATAATGCTCAGAAGAAAAAATATTTTCAAGGAAACTACAAAGGAAACTACTTCTCTGTGAATCCACATTATGAATAATGGCAAGTTTTAGACTTAACTTTGACTACTATGTAGTCATTGTAAAAACATACCAAGGCCTTAATCATTGTAAATGTGAAACAAGTAGTAAGTCTTACCCCAGAGATAAGAAACACTTTACAGAAGTCCAAAACAGGTAAAATCTGCAAAAAACTGGCAGCTTCCAGAGTGTCCTGAAGGTTGTCCATGTTAAGGGAAAGTTTTGCAGTATAAATGAAATCAATGATCTTCTTTAGGCCTATTTTATTCACACCATGAAGCTTAATGCACATTAAATCCTGTTCCTTCATTCCTCCTGAAAGACACATAGGAAAGTTTATATGATCTTTTTGATTAGGTTGAAATAATTCCATAAATTAATACAAAATAAAAATACAATTTTAAAGTCTAATTTAAAAATCCATATGCAGCAGTAGAGAGAGTACAACTACATAGAGTTGTTTGCAGTCCTGGGCTGACACACACAACACTGAACATGTGTCTGAGTGTTCAAACGATGGCAAATGTGGAGCCAGCAGTATGGATTACTTTAACAAAAACACCACCTGTGAACATAGCCTTGAAGTAATCACTTGCAGAAGCCATCATTGCTCTGTGAACAGGAAAAACTTCGTCACCATCTCCTGGAACAAGTGTCACATCACAAAGCAAACCTTCCACTCGCAGTTGGTCAAAACCCTGCAAGAAGAGCATAACGCAAAGCATCCATTTGATTTGGGAGCAGAGTAGGAGTCTCTCATTTCCCTTAGGTAAATACTTACTTTTATTTACATATATACTGCAGTTGTAAAAAGTCACTAAGAAATAATTTGTCATCTTACAACCATTATCTCTAATATATTCAATGATAATTATTAATTGGAAAACAGCAGAATAATTATTATTTTCCAGAAATGGCTGAAGAATGCAAAGTATACTGAGCCTTAGAAAGCAGCTTTATTCCACTAATTATTTTCAGGAAGGAATTTGTTTTGTCAGCTTGCACTCCAGTAGCAATTGCTTCAGGTAGGGACTGATGTCTTTTTTTGGACCTACCATTTCTGGACACATATACATTCTAGATAAATTTCTGTTCCACACTAGTTTAAGTGCTTCGCAACCTAAGAGGATGCAAACACTGGGGCCTAAAATGAAAGCTCTCATCTGGTTCTATGTTTATCAAATTTATTACTGAAGTTTACATGGCAAAAAATCCAAATTAAGCTCACATTATATATCTGATCTTTTCTGAATTACCCATAATGGCAAATTGTAATAAAAAAAGAAAGTCATCTACAACAGCATCAGAGAGAAGATTTTGCACTAAGGATATGCCCGGCTGGAGATGCTGGAAGATGGATGGAATACTTGCCTTCTTCACGCACTGCAGAACAGAAGCTCAAACATAAAACAATTTCTTTTAAACAGGCCTGTCTGATGTTTTTCTAGTACTAACAAGAACGTAAATATTGTCTTTATAGATTTACATTTAAAGAAGTCTTGGCATCAGCCCCCATAGTTTAAAATGTACGTTATCTTAAAGAGAGGCTGTATTTTTAGAACTCCAAAGGTAAGTAGAAATGAACATTCAAATTTGTCACACAAAAAAGAACAGAGTACAAATGAAAACAATGAGTTATTAGCTCCGATAAATACCAGAAGCCAAACACAACTTTACACGAATTAAAGTATTTCAATGCCTCGAATGACTTGCCTGTAGTTTCTACAAACAAAGCTTTTTAACTACCAGTTCCCCATTTGCTCAAATTTTGAGGAACAAAATTAAATGAGGAGGAAATAAGCTCTGACCACTTTGCCCTGGATTCCCAACATCACTATTTGCTGTTATGTCCCTTGCCACATTAAAAGCGAGTCTCTCTGCTTCTCGTATGCCGATGATTGCAGTCTTTTTCTAACAAAAGTACAAACTGAGCAAGACACAACTCTACACTGGGTGTTTTACAGTTTTGTTCTCCCCATTTCTGTCCTTCACTGATGATCTTTTTTAGTACAAAATATACAATATAGCCAAGGGACTGTATAGTCTAGAAGCTTTTCTTTTGGATGGTAACAAGTTTATATTCGTGCCAGTAACCTTCGTCTCACATTGAGGGAAAACTTTCCATTGGCTAACTTTGGCTTTAGCTAGAAAACCTACAGCAAGCATATGAAAAAACATAATCTCAAGATTATAATACCTAAATAGACATAGCAAAAAATATTTGGAACAACTTAACTTGTTCCAAAATTTACAAACAAGGGAGAGCTATGCACAGATGCCCAAGCCTTAGAAACTAAACCAAAAGAATCGCTAGCTTCTCTGAATAAAATTTAAAAAAAAAAATCCTCATTTTTGTCCAAAGCTTAGGCAATCTATTTAAAATGGCAGCAAATTGAAAAAATAAGTGGCAGTTCTCCAAGGACTCGTGCCATACAGAAGTCATCTGCACTCCTGAGAAAGACTGCACTGGATAGTAGCAAGAACTACAACAAGCTGCAAGCTTGAGTCTGTATGGCTCCAGTAGAAACAAGACGACAAAATGAATTTAAATTCTTAAAGTTTCAGAGAGGATAACATTTTTAACTGTTAGATGACATTTTTATCCGTTCTACCGTATGGTAGTGCCATATAGTCAGCACCAGCACAGGGCGTTACACCGAACCTGGGAGGGCTCTGCCGTCTTAGGGACATGAAGGAGCATGGAGCTCTCCTCGTTCACATCCCTAGCGCAGCTCTCACACAGGAGATGGTACAAGTCTTTGCCTAACTTTGTTACATTCAAGTGAGCTTCTTTGACACAGCTGTCACTTCATAATTTAAATGATGTTATCTCTTAGAAATTGAGAGTGGACAGGGATACAATCCAAGGAAAAGGCCAGGGGTTTTTCCCAAGCTGTTGGTAAAAGCTGAACCTGTAACTCTCAGGAAAAGAAGTTACAAGCCACGTTCGCTTGTGGGCATTGTCAGCACAGCACAGTGACGTGCATTTTTTTGAGTCTTTTTAGGAATGACTAGTCTGATAAAGTCTATTGAGTGGAGGCATTGTTTAGAGCAGCCAAAATTCTCAGTACAGATCAATACTGACACAAGAACATTTAATTACCTGTAATACCACAGAACTGTGAGTATTGCTGGTGAAAAATCTTGTGGTCCCTGTCTTAGAAGACTGTAGATGGGCAGAGACGCCCATATCGCTGCTACCAAGAGATACTTTCATATGAGGATCCTCCTCTTCCACCAGAGATCTAAGAAGATTAGAACAAAGAAATCTTAAGACAAAACTCATTTTCATTCAGTGCTTTTTTGTTTTAAAACCACAGTCTTCTGGGATGAAACGTAACAGCATAGAAGCTATAGATCAAATATCAGCAGGCGACAGAATCAGTCCTTAGTGGTGTCCTTCAGCTAATCTAAGAAAATGAAGTGTTAACAGTTTTTAAACCAGCATAACTTCAAAAACTTATTTTTCAGCTAATAAATTTTTCCTTTCCTTCCACCCCCACATCCTTGATTAAGACACTTGCACACTATTTTCTCTGTGTACTTCTGGTATTGTAGGATGGTTGCAGGGGTTTCATCTCGTTTTCAAAATCAAGTATTCTACCAGATTGCCAAGGAAAGCTAAAAGATTGAAACTCTAAGTGTAAAACTAAAGTTCAGTAATTTCATTCTTATGGCTTCACAGAATCATTAAGGTTGGAAGAGACCAACCGTCAACCCAACACCACCACGTCTATTAACTTGCACTATCTTGCTCAAATGTGAACATAATCGAAAATACACATAGTGGAGTTTTAGGCTGTAACTTAAGCTACCTTTAGAAACACACAACTAGAAGAACTCCTTTAGGACATGATATCTAGTATTTTGCTACTGCAGGCAACCACTTCATAATTTTAATTTAAGATTTATTAGTGTGAAGTCAATACTTATGTTTTTGATTCCAAGCAATTACTGTCCAAATCTACATAAGAAGGGCTAATTTTAGGTAGAACTGTTAAAGAGTTACTGCACTATTATTAGCCTTCCATTTTAATCTTGAGATGTAAATTAGGTTTACATAAAGAGATATGCATATGAGATTCTAACTACCCTAACCTGTAATTATTATAAAATGTAAATAAATTTAATCTCCAAAAATATTAACAATAACTGGTTCCTGTATTTTCTGTGATCTAATGTACTACCTATTAGCATGCACAGCAGTATAATACATATATACATAATATTAATTAGCAAAAATAAACTGTTAGTCCAGACTATTAAAAAGACTCCATATTTAAAAAAAAAAAATAATAGCAGTCTGACATATTGCTGCAAATCTCAGGTACAAAAAGTTTTCCCATTTTAAACATGCAGGTAAAAAACATTGGCCTCTAAGCTGGTTTCAGAAATTACTTTAAATAAGTGACAAGAACGTGTTTAAATTACCCTGTCCCCAAGATTTGACTGCAATGACTATGTAAGAGGAGGTTTGGAATTTGCAGATGAAAAATAATTTTCATAATTTTTTCCCCCACCAAAAATTCTTTTTTTTTTAAAAAAATATTTCCCCCCACCTTCTTTGGGTACATGGACGATGCAGAGCAGTTTCTGAAACTCACACATTACCCTGAAGCACTGATGTGCCTTGTTCAAACCCATGAGTACATAAGGTCAGCTATGAAAACATATTCAAAACAAATTCACCATTCAACAGTGTACATGGGTTTGAAACACTGAGAGTTTATGCACACAGACATAACAACAGATTGTAGGAACAAGAGTACATCTCAATAGCTTTGACTTCTAATGTAGAATACTCTGACATCTGGAAAAATTAATAAGTGTGTGTGTACTGCAGCATGCAAGAATTATATCATTTTTGAAACAGAATTTTCTATTTTATTAAAAAAATCCGGAGTGTAGTTTAAATAAAGTTTTATAGTGCATACCTTAGAGAAGTGCTCTCCAAACTATCTTTGGCATCTATCAAATGCATACAACAACGTAACACAGCAGCAGAGTAGTTGCTAGCTCATGACCCAAAATACTTTTGTTCACTTTATGCTAGTGTTTTGGGGTTTGGTCTTTTTTTGTGGTTTTTTTGTTTGTTTTAGGTTTAACAAAATCACATCAAGGAAAGGGTCTAAAAATTGCAAAGGACACCCAGTCTCTAAAATTTGCACATGTCTTTCTAAGAAGAAATATAAAATAATGTGGGGAGACTTATAAGCGTGGGTGGGAAGGAACAGCAGATTCAACTAGCATGAATCTGACTGTGTTTGCTCTTGAAAGATCTTCCTGAAATGTCAGAGCAGATAGTCATTATATGAAGGGGCTTTAAAAAGACTTTTTCTAAATTCAGAAGAAAATAGAAGATGTACACATCAGTTAAAATCATTAGGAAAAGAAACATACAAGAATGTCAACTTTCTTGGCTGTTTGGTGTGGGTTTTTTACCATGCTTGCCACAAACACCATGCCATTTATTTCCCAACAGCCAGCATACTTCATAAGTTTTACAAACGAAGGCAAAGACCTTGACCATGATTCATTTACTCCAAGCAATAACGGAAGCATTTTTCTAACAGGCCATATGACATACAACTTCCCAAGCTTCTCCTAAGAGGTCCTCCAGAGCACAAGATGCCTTGTTACAACTGCACAGCCAGAGAGGATACAATCTTTCAAAACATTTGCAATACTTAAAAGTACACATCTGACATGCCAGGTGTGGCTATAAGCAGTTATTTCCCCTACCTGATTTTCAATACATAATGGGCAGTTGTCTAATACCTATGTCACACACACAAGCTGAGCAGCTCACAAGTTGCTCTTCTGCAGAAGAGATTTTCAGTATTTCTTTTCCGTGTTTGCTGTTATGTACGTACAGGAACTTCTGTATGCGAATTAGACATTAAAAATTGCAAACTTCCACACTATAAAAATCTGCCAGAATATAAACGTTACAGTTCTAGTCTCAAACACCATCTTGGCTGTGTATGACTCTATGCGAATAAACTTAAAGATAACCAAATTATATTATTCCTATACGGTTTTTTGCTTTGTATCTAAACAACTATGACAAATTAAAAAAAAAATTGTGATTGGTGGGGGGGTTTGTGTGGTTGGGGTTTTTTGTTTGGTGGTTGTTTGTTTTTTTTAATTTGCGGGGGGTGGGGCGTCTTTTCTTTTGTTTTGTTTTTTTTAAATGCACCAACTTTTTACCTACAGCTTAGCAGTCTGGGAAGGCTGAGCACCCTCTGCCATAATGCAGAAAGTGACACTGAAGAGCTGGTTTTGGCAGAAGTTACAACACAAGTCAGCAGTACGACCTGACGAAAGCACGTTGATCTCTTGAATCCCAGCCTTGTGGCATTCGCTGAGAGGGAAAGAGCCTTCCCAGAGCAACCAGAAATGATGAGTTTGTCATTGGCTTTGTACCAGTTTCAGCATTTATCTTCACGCAACAAGAGAAACCCTTCTTTGTAAGACAAAGTGAAAATGCAGCAGCTCTTACACACTGTGTTGATACCAATACACAAAGAAACTGCAAAACCCAAGCGCATTATCGTATACAACGAGAGTAATTTAAAACTGCCCTGCAAAGAAATTTTAAACTACTCAGAATGTAACTTCTGTTTGGGGGGCTGTAAAGTGAGTATTCAGAAATAACTCTGCCATTCACACCCGGAACAGATGGGTAACATGCTTTATATCTGACCAAATTCCCAACAAAAACCCAGTAAGTACATCTGTCTTGTTTGGACACTTACCAAAGGCGTTATTTACATTCATTAACATAGGTCTGCTAAGCACTGTAATTAATTAGATAATAACAAATGTAAACTTATCGATTTTTTTACTTTAAGTACAGTATATCACAATTAAGCATACTACCAAAGAAGAAAGCTAATTCATTTTCTAATTAATTTTATTGTTCTGATCAATAGAAATCATTAAACAAGACATGCAGCAGTAGCATTTTTAACCAGGATTAAAAAAAAAAAAAAGTTGGAGGAGACAGATAAAACTACAATAATGTGTAGTGATAATTCACAACAAGTTGCTCTAAATGTGGATATTAACACCACTTTCAATGCATACACTCACTCCGGAGGGGGTCGAACATTATAGCGTTGAGAACAAGGGAACGTTGAGGTTTAACGTGAAATGAATGTTAACATTGCAATGGCAAGGCAGAGGAGCTGCCTGACTCTTTCTGCAACCTCTGGGAAGCAGCGGCTTGCGGTTCAGAGAAAGGCACCGAGGTTAATTAGTCACTGTCACAGAATAAGCTGTCAGTCAGAATTTTCTTTTTAACTTTATGTTGATTCTTTCAAGTACAGCATAGTTTTTTCCAAGCTACTGTAACCAAACATGCTTTTCTCATGACTCCACATTAATCCACCATGTAACTTCCAACTGGTATTTTTGTAGTGATGAAATATGGAGTATGCATTATATGGATATTATATTATATATAGCTTTGATTTTTACCATTAAAAAAAGATGTAAATGTAAGTTTTCTTTCTATTGACAATTGCCCACTAGATTGGCTTTCATTTATATTCTATCTAAAGATACTATTTTTTATCTTGTTCATCTGCTAAAAGATACCTGAACACCCTCTCTGACTATGCAATTAGCAATTACTTCAGAACTAGAAAGATCATAATCCAAATGTTTGGCTATTAAAAAAAAATACAATAGTTCAAGAGTCTTGCCAAGCTAATGTGAAGCTACACTGACTTTTTAGGTTTGGGGGTTTTTTTCATAGACAGGCAGAGGAAAACTATAGCTCAGGACCACCTTATAGTGGAGAAAATAGAGTTGAAATTGGAACAAATCAATAGTATTATTTAATATTTCATTGATTTGAAAGATACAAGCTCAGTGGCTTTTAAATATTATTAGATATATAATTCCCTGCATCTTGTCACGACACAGGACAAAACATGGTGGGGTAACAAGACAACCAGCTGACTTATGTTAAGGAAAAGAAGATTGGAAATCATCTCAGTGGGTCTTTGTATTGGGTCTGGCTGAGATGGATTTAGTTTTCCCCCTAGCAGCCCTCATAGTGCTGTGCTGTGTATTGGTACCCAGCAAGCTGTGGAGAAGACACCAGGCACACATCAATGCTGGCTCTCCAACGTTTCTCCCCCTCTCAGCAGTAGGCTGGGGGTGGGCAAGACCCTGGGAGGGAACCCAGCCAGGACAGCTGACCCAAGCTGACCAAAGGGATATTCCATACCATATGGAGTCTGCTCAGCAGTAAGAAGCTAAGAGATAGGGGGACGAACGGGGCGGGCGGCATTACGGGTTTTTATAACGTTTTATCTACCAGAGCAACCGGTACACATATTGAAGCCCTGCTTCCCGGGAAGTGGCCGGACATCGCCTTCTGATGGGAAGTAGAGAATAATCTTTTGCTTTTTTGCTTTGCTTCCACGCGTGGCCTTTTACTTTAGCTACATTAAACTGCCTTGATCTTGACCCACAAGTTTGGGGTTGGTTTTTTCCATCTTATTTTTCTCCCCTCCCTGCCCTGCTGAGGAGGGTAGTGATAGAGCGCCTTGGTGGACACCTGGCATCCAGCCGAGGTTAAACCACCACAGTCTTCAAGTGTTTTGAGTTTAATTGCAAGCGCCTGCATATAGAGTAGTGTCACAAGTAAATACCTAGACTGGTACAAACATTAAGGAGCTTCATATTCCAGGTGAATACTAAATGAACAATTTGAAAACACACAGACTGACCATTTACAGACGCATTTACAGGACTTCTGTCCACTACTGTTCCCAATTCTGTATGGAACCTCTCTAGATTACTTCCCATGAATTACAGAAACTGTGAGAAAGGAGAAACTGAAACAGGTGTACAGCAGAAGAGCCACTAACCCCGTGACTAGGACAGAACACAAGACCCTGTAGTTGGACCCAGAATCTGAACCTTACTCAGTCCCTAGCTGGAGGCTTGCTGACAAACATAGCTGCCCACATCTCTAGTGTAATTGCTACTTGCGCCTTCCTTCAAACTACGCTTTAAGTACTGGAACCTTCCAGCAAATACTGATGAGTATTTTTGAACTATATTGAGTTAAAACACAACTCAGAGGCCAATTTCTTTCTAAAGCACTTAGCAAATATTAATCACTTAAAACAGTTCAGAGACATCCAGGTCACCCATAATAAGCAGGGATCTGTGGAAACTATGACAAGTTTTACTCTCAACTAGAATATTCAAATTATGGAGTTGCCATTTTGTACAGAGCTCAGTGCAGGAATGAAATAAAACAATATTCTGTCATGATGACTTCTTCAGAAGTAGTTGAACTCATTCCGATGCATCAGAAACAAGGCAACTATGAATATTATTAAGGATTTGTTCATTTACATCAGTAAACCATTGATCTGTTTGCAATCGTCAGAGCATAGTGCAGAGTCTTTGAAAACAAAGTAAGGAGATCAGCCTACAGCTACAGATATTTTAGAGTGCGTGTTCCCTGATTTTTTTTAAAACCCATAGTCTTTACATAACTCAGTAAAAGCTTGCCAAAGCCATATTGGCCAGACAGTGAATTCTTAATTTGGTGAAGCTCAATAGCTTGTTTTTGAAAGGATTATAACCTTATTTTCTCTGTCAAATTACTCTTCAATGAACCATGACTGCAAGTGTTCTGGTCACTGGTATATGGCATCTTCAGCAATCACTCCTGGCATGTGCCAGTACTCTGGGATTTATCAGTAAAGAATCAGATTTCAATTTCATGTTAAGATATTCTTTTTACAAGACAAATCTTTACTATTTTATGATCTACCAAAAAAATATGGTATATTACAGGGCTATCCTACACACGCAGCTATGCATGTATTTTGCTAATGAACCTATTAATGAACAGGCCAATGAAATACAATGAAACTTCTACTTACTATTAGATACAGAGTAATTCTTTACTTTGTATGCATAATCTGCCTAAAAGTATTTTAGTATGCTTAGTCTGCCAAAAAATAATTTAAGTATTGACTATCCTACTGTCTTCCCATTATGAACAGATGTTCCAGCTTTGTGAGTAATGAATTTAGGAATTCCCCAACAAATTACATGGCCACCTAGGAGCTCAATAAGCATAACTGATACGGCAGCACCGTATAAAAGAAAATCTCATAATGCTTCTATTAAGAAATTCAAATATTAATATAATGATGAACAAATTCTGCTATCATGGTATTTCACATTTCTTCCATTCCATATCTTCTACCCATACAATTTCAGGAAATCCTTTATACTGGCAAAGAGGCTGCTTTTACACTTGTCCTGCCTTAAAATAACATCTCATCTTTTTATTACTGTTTTTAACAGGAGTTTCTAACAAATCCTTTGTGATATCAGTAACCCAGTAAAACTAGCCAGTTTTGTAATTTGTTAATGGTTTCCTATTACAAAAATACAGCAAAAGTTTCTGTAGGAAATGCAAGTTTACATTTTAAAACAGATACATGACTCAGCTAGAAGAGAAAACAAGGCAAAAGGTCATTTTTGTTCTGGTAGGTTGACAGAGCAAGTTAACTCCTCTCAAGAGATCAACCAACATGTTCAGCAAACTTCAGTTCTTGTTTTGGGGGCATACAGGTACTGACATAGGCTGCTGCTAAAGATCTGAAAATAGGATGAACACAAGAACAGCGCTGGAAGGCAGGACCAAAATGACCTGTGGTACACACAAAGCATTAGGAGCAGGAATTAAGGCTATTTTTCCTTTCTTATTATGACTACTAGTCTCACGCTATCAGCTTCAGATGTCACTGTTTGTACCGGAGAGTTCAAAGGCTGTATTTTTACTAGATGAACTAGAGGCCAATAACGTAACTAGAAACACTTTGCATTTATCAGGTTACTGCATTTCTTAAAAATGTCGTTTTAATGCTGTTCATTTGACAGGGGCCACCACAACCACAAGTTTGCAAATTTTTTTCTCAAGTGAGTTAACACTGCGTTTTAACTACTATGGGTGTGATTTTTCAGAAGTAGCCACAGCAACTGGTGCAGAATACTGCTCACCTTGGGCAATGCTCTGGTGTTTATATTTGAATATCTCACTTTTCACACTTGACCTTGTTTATAGATTAGAAGGACAGCAGTAAGAGCAGAACATTTAAACATTTGGTTAGTAACTTAATACTGAGCTCTTCTAAATCTCCACTCCAGGAGAAAGGCATAAAATAAAGCTTACTGGTTATTAAATTAAAAAACAAATAGATGTTCCTATATCCATTTTCTACCTTTCCTCTAAACTAAGGGTATTCTGTAAAAGCTGAAAACCTGGCTCTATATAGCAGAGCAAACCAGTGAGAAGTGGCATTTTACTTTCACAAGGCTCTGGCTGAGGGCAGCAGGAGAGGAGGATATAGGGCTTCCAAACCTCCACATTCAGCAGAGAAAGACAAACATCATTTCTGGACACATGCTGACGGGCAGCAAGCAGAGGCAGGTAGGTCACCAACTTTAATTGCTGTTTGGGCAGTTACAGAATGAGATGATCATTGACACAACCACCTTAAGAGGAAATTAAGTACTGAAGCGATGTCACCTGAGCAGCTCTGCAAGCACAATCACCAAAGGTAGCAAGGCCGTGAGGGGAACGACATACACAAACTGACTTGAAGGACAGGATTACCAAACCTTGTTCAACCACAGTCAGGCTTAAGGTAACATACTTAGGCTATTCTAGAAGCAAAGTTTTGGAGACTAGGGCATAGAAGTCAAGCCTTTATCCTTTCTTTTGGTTTTGCTGGGGATTTTTGTTGTTGTTTGGGGTTTTTTTGTTTGGGTTAGGGGTTTTTTTGTTGTTGTTTTAATACAGTCAAGTCTCTTTGGACATCAACACACAATCACCATCTGGACAAAAAGTTTCTGCCCTAGCACACAAGCCCACAGTGTCAACAGAACCAAAGAAAGCAACTAGAAACACTATGATGATTAAAGATGCGATCGCTGTTCCAAACACAGACAGCACAGAAATGACATCACTTGAACCGTTCTGTATCACTTCAAAGTAAGGCTACCCTGGGACCAAAGGCAGCAGAAGAGGACTGAGCAACATCTCAACCATTTTAGTCTGATTTCGCAAGGATACACACACAGAAAATACTCGCCTCAAAATTCTTTCTAAACAACTAAACTATCAGAGGTCTCAAGCTGTTTGCAGCATAATTACAGCCCACTGGTTAATTCAAATTTGTTTTCCACAGAAACAAAGCAATATTTGGCTCAATCACTGCTATAATGCTTTTGTTCCTAACAGTATTTAGTCTCTCCGGGAGCCTTAGTATCACATCCACATTTATCTGTTTGACAAAGGGTTTACATTCATTGAGCCTTTTGTAGCTTAAATTTGCAGACTCAGATTGTTTAATGATGCTAAATTAGAAACGGTTCTCTAATGACTTTTTGCCAAAGTTGGTGTTAGTCTATTGATTCCTACTATTAAAAATAGAAAAAGCAAAGCAAATACACATGCTTTGTAGCTTTTCTACAGAAGCATAACTACTTTATTTCCTTGACTTTTAAAAAGGTAAAATACAGTCACTCAGAGATTTCACAGTTTAGGCTGGACTGACACTGCACATCCTATTCTCTGCCCTTTATATTTGGTCTTAAGTGTTCAAAAAGCAAGTCATAAATTTAGCAAGACAGCTCGTAAGTGTTCTGTAAGGCACAGGAATTAAGAAAAACATTTCGCATGCACTAGCAAATTACAGTTCTACCCGATGTGTCTTTAAATTTAGTTTTCCTACGCATAGAAATTGTCAAGTTTGCAGAATGGTTCCTTAGAGAAAAAAACCTATATATGTCTAAGGTGACACCTGCATGTTCAAGATTTGGTCACAGGGTATACATCCCACTGTATTCCTCAACAGATTTAGGAGCAACTACTTTCCAGAGTGTTGGTGCTTTTTTTTTCCCTGTATACTAAACAGATTAATTTCAATAGATTAAAACAAGATTCTGACCTTAGAGTTTGTTAATTAACTGCCACTCTTTCTGCTGTCTAGGTCTGTTCTACCATTCCTCTTGCTCTGTCACTTCTCACAGTTGTTTTAGTATTCCTTTATTACAAACTCCTGGGGAGAACGTACGGTTTTTTAATTACTTCAAATCGCAAAGTATTTTTCCCTTACATTATAAAGAGTTTAAATCTAAGTGTGTCGGTAACAGGTATGGGCAACTTGTCGATCCCATGGGGAAAAAAACCCCATGCTTTTGCAACTTGGCTATTGCAACAATCTCAGTCACTGCAGAACAAAATATTACAGCAATAATATGGATGTGCTCTTCCACTTCAGTGTTATAGCTACACATTATTACACTACAATTCCCACTATTACCATTTAGAACAAGTGACTTATTTTAAAACCCCAATATTCACCGAGTACTCTCTGAAAATCCATAGGTATCCCTATCCAAACTTCAACAATACTGTGTAACATTACAAAAAGCCAGTAAGTAGAAAGTGATTGCACAAGATTTTCCCACAATAACGAGGAAATAATGGCAAAAATGACAAACTGGCAGAACTGACATTCTGGCAGAATAGGCTGAGTAACATATTCAATAAAGATGCTTTAGCATGTCACAACATAATGTCAATATTGCAACATCACACTGTATAAGAGGAATGTGATTTTGAGGACCCATAAGCCACAGTATCACGTATAAAGGTCTGCCCAGAAAAGTCACTAGCACTGGGAAATTTCACGACAAGGTTTGGGGTTTTTCCTTATTTTTGCCAGTTTATTACAGCAATGAAATTTTGAACTTAAAATAATCTATTGAAAGACCTATTATTTAAAAAGCAAAAGTAAGATCAACAAGCACAAATCAGAACTCTATATATGAAATTGCTGGGATTAAAAGCAGTCTTCAATTTATAAGATACAACCCACTTCTATTCCCCAGCCACCCAATTCATCTGTTTGCATGCATTGCCAGATTAGTTTCAAAAATATTTGGGGTAACCCACACATTGACTTTCAACATGATGAAATTTGAAATATCTAGGAAGTAATTGCTTAAAACCAAAACATTGTCAAAGACAGGCGAGTGTTTCAGTGTGAATACAGTGTAGTCTGTCAAATGCTCAAGAGCCCAACAAAAGGGTTTTATTTACTAAAAAAGACCAGTGAAAATGGTAGACGCATAGGGTGGTCTCACAAAAGAGAGCTGCCTAATACAGATGGTCTGATGAATTATGCATACACACCTTTTTCCATTAAAGTATATATCATTGTATAGCATAAATTCAAAGAGTTCATTGTAGAGCAAATCAGAGAGTTGAAAAAAGATACAAAAGCATTAACCTATATAACCTATATAAGCAGCTAAAACTAACACTGATTACTCCAGAGTATTAAGAATTTATTCTACTTTTCTGCACAGCAACTGATTTCCACTACTGCAAAGCATTTCCTATCGGACAAGTTTCACAACCACATGACTCAGGATAGATAGACTGTGTTGCAAACCCTTTGATAGCAATATATTTGGAATATCTCATTTGTTTATTTCTCCTAAAATTAGTCAGTTATTTATGAAAATACACGCAAAGGATAGTTTCCATTTAAAATATCAACACACCATTCCAGGTAAAAGGATAGAAGGCACTAAGTTTACAAATGGATTATTCTGCATTAAGATTTTTTTTTTAATTTTACCTATTTTTAATCACGGCATGTTGGAGACAAAATACTTAACATTCAACTTTTCAGAAAACAGCTAACAATCATTCTCACATAACATAGGCTTAGAGAATAACCCTATGTCACAGTATTTTTGAAAATAGTATTTTTGCATTATTGAATTCTTTGTAGTCTTTGTAGATGTCCATCATAATACTTTAATCTCCAGAGTTTCCACAAACATTTCTTCCATTTGTGTTAATGAAAGATGTGCGCAACTTTGGAAAACAGTATGACACTGCTCATGTGAGTAAGAAAGAATTCTCCTCTTAGTTTTTAATGTACAAGATGACGTGACCCGTGAACAATAATTCACTTGCTGAAACTGCTCACCTGCCCACATAATATATAAGTCATCTAGGTCTGTCCCGACAGTCAACACAACTGCAAATATGAATATGATTTCACTAGTGGAGCATAAACTTGCTGTAACAGCTTTCACACTCGTTTTGACAAAAGGAATCTATATTCTAAACCCCAATGCCATACGTGTCATGAAAGAAAATGTAAAGCAGCTTGACAAAACACATATCTGCATATTTTTAACTTGTACACTAAGCCAGGCTGCATTACACCTGTGTATATTGTTCACATGCCAGCGGTCCAATTCTAATACTATCTAATTTTCCCTATGCAATGTCACTGGATCGTCAACCTGGGGGAAAGCTCAACCTACTCTGGACCAGTTCCACCAGAAGCCAGAGGAACATCTGTATTTCCCTTCAGAGGGACCCTTTGCCCTCCATATAACATGAAGTTACCTCTTGGAGCCAGGATATCCTGAAAATATCCCTAATAAACAACTGGTGGGAAACAAAACCACCAGCCATGAGGCAGCGATTCACTGCTGCTCCTTCCCATTGCCAGCAAAGCAGCACCAGACCCAGCAAAACCTGCAGACTTCCCAGTAACAGAACCACCCCCACGCCTACAAAGCTCTCAGCTCATCTTCAGCAGGTTCTTTATTTCACATACTACCTGGCCACAAGTTTCCCGCAACACAGAACGCTCTGGGACGAGCTCTTTGTATTCATTCCTCACCTCAGGAACGACCGCAAACTTTTCAGATGGAGACTGCAGCTAAACAGCCCCAGCTACACAGCTTGCAGGACAGTTAACCATTTTACAGTGGTACTTTGTACGCAGACGCCTGCTTCATCCAAAAAGCCAAATGTGCTTGTAACCACCAGTCTCAGCATTTCGATACCGGGTAACTGAGGCAGAGTTCAGATATTGGGTACACAGACAAAAAAAAAAAAGAAGCAGCCACTAACAAAATCTATGTGTTCTGACAATCAGCTTAACCTCTAGGTAAGTTACTTGTAAATCATAGGCAGGATGAAGCTTTTAACGTTAAGGTCAACTTTACTAGAAATACCTGCAGAAGTGGAATTTCATTTTAAGTACAAAAAAAAAATTACACTACAAACCTGTTTTATAAAATTAAGATGTCAAGTTTTAAAGGGATTAAAAGCTCAATTATACCTTTGCATACTCTAGATCCAAAATATCAAGTACAGAAGTGTTCATCTGTAAATTCAAGAGTTTTATGGTCATTTATTTTACATCAATACATGTTCCGTTTCACACATCACTTATTCCTGAATCTTTTACTTGAAACATAAGCCTATTGCCAGTGTGCAGAGTAATACTTATGAAAGAAAACTTACAGATGCAAATGTGAAAAACATCAGATCATGTAAAACATTAGCAAATTTACTGTAATCTCTACAATGAAGATAATGAATTCCATCACCTATTTTACCGGTCAACCTAAATTACAAGGTTGTTTTTATCAGGTGATATATACTGCCTAATCAAATAGGTGCCATTTTGTAATGTTGTATATGAATGTTTTGTAATGTAAGTATATGAATGTATGTATGTTTTGTAACGTAAGTATATGAATAATTTTAACATTACATTTAAGAGTCCTGCTAATGTCAGGACTGTGTGCCAGCAAAGAAACATCTCCATAAACACTGGGATACACTGACTCATTATAAAAAAGATGATTAAGGCTGCTGATCACATATTTCTCATGGTCCAGATAAGCTCAGTGTCTTATAGTTAAGCATGATCACTAAACCTGTTCACATACTTTCAACACGCCGAGATAATCAGCTACATGATCCCCATCATAAAAGCCGGAGCATACACGGAGCTAGATTAGCAATTTAAAGGCACAAAAGAAAGAATCAGTTTCAGCAGCCGATTGATCACACTAGGCTATTTCTGATTTTTCTTGCATTTACTAAGTACTATAGTTTAAAAACAAAAACCAGAATATACAACACTAAAGACATTGTTTCCCTGAAATAGGTTCAAAAGCCTCACAACTCTTTATCATGCTGCTGTCTTTGAATTTAGTCATATTTCTTAAAAAAACCTCTTAGTAAGTAGCAATTTATTGGACATAGCTTATTTTCTGGTAGCCTTAAGCATATTTGATGCATCCAATGAGTAAAAAGGCTGAAGCCCTTCCATGAAAATTAATCTTAGAATTAAAACGTGCACAGCACAGGTTGTACAGAGCCCAGTTAGCTCCTTATAGCCCAGCCTTTCTGACCGAGAACAATAGTGACCACGCATACGGCATTGTATTGTTTCAGCTCTACTGCTTATCAATGCAATTCTCGGCAACAACCAAAAAAAGAAGACATTTAGAGGACCTGTAAATACCTATTTCTTACAGCATGTCCCTACAGCAGCTGAAGCAAAAGCTTATCCGCAAAGAGACAATACAAGCTTAAAAGTAGTAATATTGTAGATATTAGGCTAGAATACTATTGGAAAGTAAAACAGTGTCTTTATAATAATTTCCAGATAGGGAAGTCTTCTACATTGCTGCTTTTGCATTTTAAAGCAACTCTTCCTCATTTTGAAAGAGCTGCTTCCTTAAATAAAGGCAGCAGCAATTCAGTACCCTGTGCTTAGTTTTATTTCACAGAAGGAAAAAAGCCACCTGTATATGCTAACACAGAACTCACAGCAACAAAAGGTGAACAAAAGCTCCATCAAGATTTGGCAAGACAAAGGCTTATTGTTTCCATGTGTATGAAAATACTCTTCTATGTAAAGCTACTTTACATGGACAAACTGCATAACTATTTAAGTACTCAGATACAAAATATTTATATTTATGTCTTCGTAAAAAGACATTAAATTTGTATTAAGGCTAAGACTTTCAAGAATAAAACAAGACCAAAGCAAGATGATTTCTTTTATATGAGAACTCACACGAACAAAAGTGCAGTACAATACAGCAGGTGAATTCCATGTTTAATTTCAAAGTGTAATAGTCAGGAGGAGGAAATGTTAGCATATACACTACAAAGCAAGCCTGCCTCAAAGCTTAACTTGTCAATTCAAGATCAGCTCTACAAATTAACAGCAACACGAACTTTTCAAACGAACATATACGGTATTATGAATATGGCTTAATCTGCACAATTTCTCTATGTTTCAACAAAGAGGGAAAGACTCGACACAACATCCATCATGAAAAATCCAGGGTAAAATCTGGGGGTCTACATAGAAAACAAGGTAAAATTCTGAGTGCCAATGTCATTTAATATATAACAGGGTATTTTGCCACAGGGTAGTCTCACAAAAGCAATCCCACCTTATTATCCTCATTTCTCTCACTTACATGTATGCTGGAGAAAGTGGCGATGACCTGGATGTTTTAAGCACAGGAACTGGGAATTTCCAGATAGCAGGAGAGCTCGTTTTCCATTTCAATGGCATGTTGTCACCACGGTACTACAATAACAGTAAACAGCGTTTCCATAACAGACTACCAACTAGGACTTCCATTCCACACACTACTGACACAGCAGTGGCTGCTGCTAAGAACAAGGAAATGATTCTGCCAATGCTCTTAAACCGATGCTTCCAATCTGTAAAACAGGGCTGCAAGGCATCTCCTTTTAAATCCTGCTGTCCCCTAAAGCAATATGATGATTCTATCCTTCTAACTCAACAATAGTGCCACCTCGTTAGGGAAGCGCTGACTGCAGTATATGTTTAAAAAAAAAAAAAGAAAGACTGCACTGTGCACACCAGCACAATGCAGCTTTATATAATAAAAGCAGCTAATTTTTAAAGAACTGTTTCTGATGCTATTGTTCTACCTTAACAGGGACACTGCAGCACTGTACTATATTCTCTTCCTATTAACCTCATTTCTGACCAATGGAAGCAGAAAAAAAAAATGGGTTTCATATGAAAATGAAACAACATACCTACTCAGAATACACTTGTCATCCTCTGAACATTCTTCTTTTGAGCTGCAACAATACAAATGGGATATAAATCTCAGCATAGCCTTAGGCCACGGCTAATAGAGATCAGTGACTAAATTCAGCAGCCTGTTTTCCTCCTGTGCAAGCTCTGACCAAACAATACAAGAATGCCATTATGGAAAAAGCCCATTGCAAAAATCAGTCCTTCTAATCCATAGCTAGGAAGACAAAATAAAGCATAAATCACTGCAGGTTTCTGCATGCTCTTCTAATAGCTTCTGGTTCAGGATGCTCTCATTTTCCTATTCTCATTTCCAAGGAGGATGAGCAAAATCTCATGCATTTTACAACATGCTATGGGAACACAAATATCACTCTCTGCTTCTCTACTGCAGAAGACAGAGTAGCACGCTGTTAATAGCAGTCCTTGTAGGGACGCTATCAACAATCTAATTCTGAACACCCCCCAGCAGCTCACAAATTGCCTGAAGACCTGACGAAGCAGACAGTCACACAGGTGTCCATCAGGGACCACTCTGCAACTCTGTGCTCTGCTTGGTGATCCCGGGGCTGATGACAGCGGGGAGCATAGAAGGCAAGCTATTAAAAAGGGAACGGAGAATTTAAGAGCATATTGTGCATAAGCAGAGCAGGTTTCTAGGGAAAAGAAGGTAGAGCTTCAACTATATCAATTCCCTTACGGGGAAAAAAAAATACAGAAATCAGTTTTAATTTATTGCCACAGTAGACCAAATCAACACTAAAATGTTTAATCCACAGATTTCAGAACAGTCTTTGTACAGCACAACAATTTTTCTGTTCATCAGGACAGCTTAATCCTATCACAAAAAACCAACATCCTGTCATGCTACTCAACAATACAGAACCAGGAGCAGAATTTCTAGAAATTTAAACATTTTAATAACATTTAATATGTATTATATAATATATATTAACATAACACTGGTAGGTTTTTTTGTAATGGTGAAATCTACATTGTTAATTTTATTTTGGGGATGAAATCACCAGGGAATAATTGCTGTTTCTGATGATTATTATTGAAAGTGTTTGCCCAAAATAGTTTTGGGCATTTGAAGCTGTAACCATAACCACAGGCAAGGAGCTAAAATAACCCAGGATGATCAGAGCTGAGGACTAATTCAAAACCAGATGCACCTATTTGACGAACAATTGAGGAGCTCTCTCCCACTTCTTTGAAGAAGTTCTAAATTACATGAGCAGCATTAGCACAGGCAACAAATTTCACAGAAACTGCTACTTGAATGCTGAGCAGACATTTGCTGTGTAGGACAACAGCATTTATATGCTATAAATATTAAGAAACACTAACCCTGCAGAGAGCAAGCATGCAGTTTCAATATACAGAAGTCTTACTTTTCATAAAAGAATTCATGCATTTACATGCGAACAGCCATGCCTGTCTGCACGCATTGTAAATATTGCGTGCAACAGTCTCATACATATACATAACACCAGACTACTAGATCATGGTTTCTCTGCACTGAAGGTCAAAAAGTTAAGTTGAAAGAGATGTTAGATAGAGGCTATTACAACCACAAAGAAAAATATCGTGATTTTGAATTCATACACTCAATTTTGCTTTTGTATTCCACCATAAAGAAACTGTCTTAAAATACAATAACGGAATGCTGTTACTCCCTTCCTCGCGTTGAGTGCACTGCCAGTGCAACAACTGGTAATTGCTTTTAAAGTTGGTATCTCCCTGCTCTGCCAACCCCAAGGAGCTGAATACACATTTTATTTATTAACAGCAGCATTAGTCATATAAAAGAACGAGGCTAAGGACAATCAGTGGGCCACTTTTTCAAAAGTAACTCTTGAAATACCCTTTTGACCAGTAAAATAAAAGCCAACTCAACCCACAGTCATTCCCAAGCATTCACTGGTATTTAAGTCTATCAATGCACATCCAGAAAGCAGAGTTACTTCCCACTTCTGACCTCAGCAAGATTTTTCAGCTTAGAGGGCGGCATCAGTGCTCAAATACCTACTCTCTCTATTCCCATTTATTTTCCATTTAATTTACAAGCAACCTAATTTAAACTTTTACTGAAAACCTAGCAGCAGTCAACTTCACTCCTCTTTTTTTTAAGTGTATGAATCCCAAGCACTGCCCAATCTCATCTCCTCCAAATGTCCAGCACACACTACTCGAGCAAACGGCCAATGTACAAAATACCGAATTGAAGGAAGTAGCAGTGCCAGGTACTCTAAAAATAGACAAATGCTTTTCAGTTGCAGAAGAAGAACCACGTAAAAAATGAATCACCTATCTGCGCATAAGGAGAAAAAAATAAATCAAATACCATTTTCTTCCCGACAGTCACAAATCGGTTGCGTATTCCCAGGGAAAAGATTACCTAAATGTATTCTATGCTTTGCATAAACTATTCCTAAGACAACAGAAAAATCACAATATATTATTCTGTTGTTTTAATTAAAGCTTCAAAGTAACAGTTTAGTTACACAGCAAAGTAACTGACAGGGTATCAAGAACTTCTGCAGAAAACTCCTCCATAAAGTAACTGAACAGGTGGCCTAAGAACAAAAAAAGAAAATTAAAAGACCAAAGGGAAGATCCCAAGCCGCCATTTACAGACCTGAGCTGTTAGCAAGGCCAGACGCTATCGATAGAGGCTGTACAGCAGTGCGGCTCTGATCCCACAAAAAGGTACACAGAAGAGTGCTTAAAGGAGCACAGCATTTCTCATCCCTCTTCCTCCACCCCACACCCCAAATTCTTCTTCACTATTGACCGACAAGCAAGATTTGGGCCCAAGCGAGGGGAGCAGGTACACAGCACCGTACTCAGCATGAACAAACCACACAGAGCCCCCCCTTGGAAGCGTGCCGATCACGGCATCTTTTACTCTGCAAGTTCCCCCTGATCTTCAGGGTAGGCATGCAGCTAAAATCTCTTCCCTTGTGATTCTCTTCCTTTTTCTTCTGATATCCTCCTTCCTTTGCGCAACTTGAAAGCTAAGTTGCTACCGTGTTATTTCGTACAATTCCATTGTCAATACGTATGAATTGCTGCCTTTTACATGCATTATAAAATACTGGTTCTCCTCTTACAACCCAGTATGTTTACATTACTGGGGATATATACTTCCAACAAAAGTTTTAAACCACCTCTGCATTTCCCATAAGTCTTCCTTCATAGTTGTTCAAAGAAGAAAGGTCACACGTAGAAAGATGTATCAGAGCCCAGTGGCAACATAAAACTTTACTTGTCTGAAAATACTTATTCTTAGCCTTAGAATACCATATGAATTTTGTGAGGAAACTAAGCAGAGCACTAGTTAACTTCTAGACATGCCACTGGATTTTCATCAGTTTGCACAGATTGAGTTTAACTTTTTTCAGTCCTTAAACTGTTAAAAATGAAACCGAAATATATTTGCTCAGTCAAGTGATTTGCTGTGGTTAAAAGATTTGCTGTTCCACTCTAACAAGCTACTTACCTCTCTCCTTTTATTCATCTGCCAAGTATCAGAGGAACCAAAAGCACTAAGTAGAAACAGGGTAATGCTATATGGAAACTTTCTCAAATCTTGCAAACCCTTTCTAGCATGACCTGAAAGGTCTTCTGCACTTCCAGAACACCAAGCTTCTGTTACCCGTACAGAAAGGAAAATACTCAAAGTTACAGTGACTGTGCGATTTACATCTCCCATTTTCATCTAAAAATGTAAACATACAGGTCTAAATATCTGTGTCACAAATATTATGTTTTCTAACATTAGACTATTTCCTACTGACAAAGTGTTTGTTCGTATACTAAAAGATGCCAGACTCAACAACACAGAAAAATAGGTTAAAATGGTGGTGGTAACACCAGTAAACATCTTCAGACTTTTGATATTCTTTTCCCCAACACCTATGTTCTAAAAATTCACTGATACGAACCCATGTTTCCATTTTAAAATGGATATATGTTATTATATAATAAAACCTCTGGTTTATGATATTAGCACTAGCAAAGCTCACTCCAAACCAATGGCAGAAACTGCGTTTCACATTGGAAGGAACTACTCCGATCTTTTGCATATCTTACAACTACCAGCCCACTGAGCTGATGCATACTACTACACAAGACCATTTTGATACAGAAGAAAGATGGCCATAAAGGCACAAGTCTAGAAAAATAGAATAAGAGCAAATAAGGATGCATAACATTTCTCTTCAGGATCCCTAAAAAATTGACAGTGTGATAGTTTAATTGGCTTCCTTATTCATCACATGGATGCTTCTCATGCCTCTACCTCTGGCTTTTCAATCTATTAAACTGCAGCTGTTCCAATTACTGGAAGAGAATAATTAAAAGATGGTATTGACAGTCTGCCCCATATACAAGTCAGTTAATTAATACAATTTCTTTGACCATATATCGTGAAAATATTCATACCAAAATTCATATGAAGGGAAAGCAAATCTCTGCCTGAAGAGGAATCCAAAAGAAACCAGTGCAGTTATGTTTGCAGTCCTCTCACAGTGACATTGTAACATTCCCCAAATACTGAAGTACTGAAAAAACCTGGCAATACTTATATTGAAATCGCAACTTTTCTAGAAACCTCAAAGATCTATCTTACAAAGAAACAGTCTTTCAATTAAAATTTTTAAGCTTTAAAATAACTGAAGACAGTTCTGAGAATTACACATGTACTTTGACTTACTATCCATTATGTTGTCTCAAAGAATTTTTTTTTTCACTGGCAGGGAAAAAAGGTCTCAGACACCAGATATAAGTTACAGGATCTTTTGGAAGCAATGGCACTGTATACATCAAGATGCACACAGCCTCATAAATGGAGCAGAGATGCTTACAAAATGGTTACTATCAAATTGTGTTGGTTTTGCGTGGCAAGGTTTTGGTAGCGGGGGGGCTACAGGGGTGGCTTCTGTGAGAAGCTGCTAGAAGCTTCCCCTGTGTCTGACAGAGCCAATGCCAGCCGGCTCCAAGACGGACCCGCCGCTGGCCAAGGCCAAGCCAATCAGCGCCTCTGTGATAACATATTTAAGAAAGAGAAAAACAGCTAGAGAGAGCTTTTGCAGCCAGAGAGAGGAGGGAGAAGATGTAAGAACATCTGCAGACACCAAGGTCAGTGCAGAAGGAGGTGGAGGAGGTGCTCCAGGCGCCGGAGCAAGATTCCCCTGCAGCCCGTGGTGAAGACCATGGTGAAGCAGGCTGTCCCCCTGCAGCCCATGGAGGGAGGATGAGGAGGCATAGAGATTCCACCTGCAGCCCGTGGAGGACCCCACGCCAGAGCAGGTGGAGGCACCTGAAAGAGGCTGTGGACCACAGGAAGCCCACGCTGGAGCAAGCTCCTGGCAGGACCTGTGGATCCGTGGAGAGAGGAGCCCACGCCAGAGCAGGTTTGCTGACAGGACTTGTGACCCCGTGGGGGACCCACGCTGGAGCAGTTTGCTCCTGAAGGTCTGCACCCTGTGGGAGAGACTCATGTTGGAGAAGGTCGTGAACGACTGTCTCCCGTGAGAGGGACCCCACGCTGGAGCGGGGGAATGATGAGTCCTCCCCCTGAGGATGAAGAAGTGGCAGAAACACCGCGTGAGGAACTGACCGTAACCCCCACTCCCCGTCCCCCTGTGCCGCTGGGGGGGGCGGAGGTTGAAGCCGGGAGTGAAGTTGAGCCTGGGAAGATGGGAGGGGTGGGGGGAGGTGTTTTAAGATTTGGTTTTATTTCTCATTCCTCTACTCTGTTTTGCTTAGTAATAAATAAGATGAATTCCCTCTCTAAGTTCAATCTGTTTTGCTCGTGATGATAATTAGAGAATGATCTCTCCCTGTCCTTATCTCGACCCGTAAGTTTTCTTTCATTGTACCTTTTCTCCCCTGTCTAATGAAAGAGGGGAGTGATAGAGCGGCTCTGGTGGGCACCTGGCCCTCAGCCAGGGTCAACCCACCACACAAATATATTTAATACTTTTAAATTGGGCTGACTGCTCAAGGAACAATCATAAATTGTAAAGCCTAAAGTGGGGTAAACTAGGTTTTTAGCCAACCCCTCCTGCTGTCAAAATGCTGTAAAGCAGTACAGGTTCCTGTCTCTATAGCAATATGTGTAGGGCCATTTCTAAAACAAGAAAAAAAAATCCCCAAATCTTTAAATATTAAGTTAAGCAGTCAGGGCATGTACCACACGTTTAACAAGAAGTACGCAGTTTGCCATCCACCTACTCAGCATTTTTTCCTGTATAAATGAGGAAATTGCTGCAGTAACATTTTAGGATGCATCACTTCAATGAAAACTATTTTTATACATAAATATACGTATGCATACTATATATATGTATGTATGTGTTTGTATATATAATAGTGTGTGTATATATACACACACTATATGTGTACACTATATATACACACACTTTATTTTTTATATATATATATATATATAACACCCTGCATCTGACACAGCCACTTCCCCTTCCCTTCCAGACTCCTCGGTTAGGAAAGATTTGAGTTCTCACATGACTTTTCAGACTACCAAAACGTACAGTCTTTAACAAACCAAAGAGGTAGTAGCAGCTGGCTGACTACGAAGTAATCACATTGAGTAATAAGTTTCTCCATTACATACATTCTTCAAAAACCCACACCTCATTCATTAATGAGAAAAATGTCTTGACAGCTTAAGTATGAAATTTCTGAAATTATTGAGTAAACAGTTTAAAAACCCACACCATTTCCTATCAGGTCACAATAAAATGATTTTAAAAATATCTATAAAACATAACTTAGGTTAAAACTTAAATCAAATTCCCAGAATCTTACAGGAAAAGGAGGACACACAAGCAATGAACAAACCTAATCCTTGCAGTATTCACACTTTTAATATTTAGGAGGGTTAATTTATTAAAATATTAAATTCCATTTCAGGTATATTTTGTAACTACACAGAGTCTCAGAAATACCACAAATTATTCCTAAGTGTGTGTTTCTGGCCATGAAATTAGTTTTTATTTTATCCCACTTATGGATGCCTTGCATTTTCTTGTGTGTATTCTTGAAAAGGGCTTTGCTCTAAAATTAAGGTAAGATTTCTACCAAGAAATCACTTCCAAGAGTCAAGATGGACTGTTAACTTAATGACAAGCTACAACTTACAATATGGAAAAAAAAAAATCAGCTTTGCTCGGGCAAACTACTCTTACATAAAAGGCATTAGGTAAAATAAGGTCTTAAAACACTTAGTAGGAGGTAAAACCACAAGTGAGTTAATGAAGGTTTCCAACTTTTGATCTAAGCCCATGTACTCTGCTGACAACATACCGCTAAGAAGAAATGCTTTTGAATTAACACAGATTTATTCAGAGAACTGTGCTCATCTTCCCCAGGTGATTATATTTAATAAATCACCACAGAAATCTGAATGCAGAGTCACAGCAGCCAGACTGACCCTGCTGAAAATAATTAGTCTGAAGCAACAGTTATTTTTATTAGGTCAAACTGTGAACTACAAAGAATTTATTTCTAAACAACTTCTCCACAGCTGTTATGGTCTGTTGCCTGTGCAATTTATTTTAGTAAAGTATGCCTAAGCACATTTACACATCTGACTCATATGATGCAAATATATTAAACAATTTGGTAATTAAAAGGAGGCTAGGATTGAGCACCAGCCACTAACAACTTCAGTATTTCCTGCACCACAGACAGCAAACTGCAAATTACATTAGTCACGTGTTGATTAAAGTACTTTGAAAGTATTCTTAAAATAAAAGTTTGTAGGCTTTTTCTTTCATTCTTCCATTATTTACATGGAATCCGTTAGTCATTTTGCATTCCCTAAACTTTATTGTCTTTATCCGCTGGAGTTTTTGTGGTCCTGCACACCTACACAAGCAGTCCCTACTGAAAAGGGCAGGCATGGGGAGGCAAGAATAAAGCCCATTGATCACTGCTCTTTTTGTGCATTTCTGTAATGACCCAATTTCTTTAAAGGACAAAAAGATTAACTTTTTCTGAGCACAGGAATTCCCACTGCATTGTCACCCCTGATGGATCCAGCCTGCTAACCCACAACCCACAAAGTTTCCAGCGTGGGCAGTCTGACATCTTTATCTGAAGGTCAGAGTCCCTTGGGGAACACTCTGACAGAGAACGAGATTGAAAAGGTCTCGAGAAAGATGCTGATGCTTCAAGTCCAGGTTGTCAAAAATCATTGTGCGCAACCTGGGAGCCAAGAAACAGCAGGAATGTATCTTCTAGGAGAAGACTTGAACCTGCTGCACCATGCTGCTCACTGTCACTGTGCTGCTGCTGGCTGGATTCCTTTAAGAAGTCACAAAAAATATCATACTTACATAGATTCAATCAATTTAATTATTTGCCATCAGCTAGTCTTAAGCATGTTTAGATACTAATTTTTAGGAAACAACAACTTGAAGTTATGCTTGCCTTCGCACACAAAGGCATGCGAAAGGCTTACACAGCAAAAAGTCATTTCAAATTCATGACTAATATTAGTATTTCGCCCAGAGTAAAAAAAAATAAAATACAATTTCTCTACACTAGGAAAGGAGTTTCAAGTCTGCAGATCATTCCAACTGAATGCCATGAGAACAGGTGGAATTAGTAGCGAAGCTGGAACAGCTGAACAGGCCATGAGAGACAAAGGGAGCCAAACCCCACACACATTTCTTCAACTTTTTTTTTTTTTTTTGGCGCCTGTAAGCCAGAGGCAATCAGGAATCAACTCCTCCATGTGGCAAAGGGATGCATAGTCTAAAGACTCCTTCCCAAAAGACAAGGTGGGGGAACTCCCTGGTTGGTGTGCTCAGGATCCTCCCTTCCTCAGCAGACCAAACCAATGGTAACCTCCGCACTACCTGCTCCCAAAAGGAAAGCAAAATCGAGTAACCAGGTCTCTTCTTTTCATGCACTTCCACTCCCCACAGCAGCAATGAAAATTGACAAAAATGGGTAGTTTTTTCTCTTGGTAGGGGACCAAGAGCAAAAAGACATTGAAAATGTGTGTTTGCAGCTGAATGAAGATTTACACCTCAATCTGTAACCACCCTAGCAGTCCTAAGTGCATGGAACAGCTTTAATTGCAAGATTTCTGCCAAGTTGGATACTACCTTTTCAGAAGATATCTACTCATCTTCTATAGCAAAAAGAGGTTTTCTGTAAATTCCCACTGTTGAGCGTTGTTATACAAAGGACCCAAAAGACACGGCCTTTAACATTCAGCTGGGTGGGGGTGGAGGGGGATGCACAATCAATGTGTATGCTCATGCCACAAAATTAGCACAATCTTAGCGGTTATTAACATTTTAAATATGTAAGACTTTCAAAATGTATACTTTGCTTACATTTAGATTTTTCCTGAAGATAAAAAAGAATGATTACAAAAATGACACTTCATATTAAACAGTTCCATTTCTCCAAAACACACCATTATATTTATTTCTAATTTGCCGAGCATCAAAATTCCTGCATAATGATTAAATTATAGAAAGAAAAAAAACCTGGTTTCTTCTCTAGCATCTAGAATATAAATTTGAAGAAAACTGTACGTTTCCTAGGCAAAGTTTTAAAAGATATGAGTTATTATTTCATTCAAGTTTGTTATGGTGGGCAAATGTACAAGCTATGAATAAATTTCCAAAAGCAGATTTAAAGTGACAGTTTTAAGATATTCACTTAGCAGACTGGAACAACTTTGGAGTCACAACATCCCTGTTTAGTGACAATGTAACTATCTGGATAATTTAGGATCAAATCAGGACATACTGCTTTGCATAAAATAATTGTCCATAGCAAGAAAAGTCTAAGTACAAGCTGTTTTTAGAAAGGACCACAGAAGAATGCTAATCTTATTTGGATTTCTAAAAACAATGAAAATCAATTAAAGTCTCCAGATTATAAACCTTTATTTCATAAAATTTGAAACATCTGACTCTTAATGAAAATTGAGGTGCTTTCAGAAGAGTCCACGTAGTGGGTTATACAGGTCCCACTGCTGAGCCGTTTGACCAGCACTGCAGCACATTCTCGACAGTTTTCCTGACCAACTGTCCTTCAGAAACACAGAACTGAAAAAAAAAAAAAATTGTCGAAGCTCTGAGAAGGAGAGGACTGCATGGAGGTGGGTCGAAGGGCTCAGCCAGGGTGACAGCTACCCACAGCAGAGCTGCACTGCTTCCCTTCCACCTGCCCTCCCAGCAGTTCAGTCAGCAAAAAAAAGGGTTTAAATTCTGCAAACACTAGACTTCTATGCAAAACAGTCACATCGCTCTCATCTGTGCCGCTCTAGCGAATCACAGCAGGCTCAGGAGAGATGACATTATAGGAAAAAAAAAAAAAAACCCACACAATAGATGAGCATGGTGTAGAGGTCCTTGGGGTGCAATGGCATTGCACAGGTGTGACATGCAAAAAGACTCGTACAAAAGTCAGTTGAGACAAGAAATATTCGTATTTCTGTACCTTCTGCAGCTGCAGTCATCTGCTTTTCTACAGCTGAAAATCTTTTTGATGCATATGTACGCAACGCCAAACAACTTTGATAGCTTTTGAGCTGGGACAAGCCTTTCTCTGAGTTTAAAATAGTTGTAATTCAAGTGTTTGCCTGCCAGAGGGAGCTGAAGGAAAGAAAAAAAAAAAAACCACATATCTCAATACTTGCAAAGTTTTGGTTCTATCCTACACCAATTAATTTAACTGTTCAGACCAAAAAAGGTTTTAATGCAAAAAACCCAGCACAGCCTCATCCCATCACAGGGCACCCCTGCACCAACACCCCCACTACCAAAATGCCCACTTGCCAATTATGCCCAATACACTCACTCTATGAATAAGTCCCCCTGGATCTCTGAATGGGAACAATGCCTACTTTTAAGGTATCTTTAAGTACTTTTTGATCCACACCATAGTGTGGATGACTGCCCCAGAGACAGGCTTCTCTAATAAGTAAAGCATCAGATGAGATGGTATCTAATGCCTTATTGCATCAACTTGTCATTAAATGCACAGCAACACCGTGCAAAGACTAAGCTTCCAGTTTTGCCAGATGAAACGTATATTATGCTGAAAACAGATTTTCATTTAGATGCTTACTGGTCCTTTTTGCACACTCTTTCCACTTACTGCTTCTAACATTAGTACACCTATAAATCTGCATACAGTTAGAGTTGCTACAGCATAAAACTATAAATTATAAGTTACTATATTAATAATTTATTCTTGCATAGCACCAGCCCGAAGAGGATAAACCAGGAAGGAATTGGTCTCATTTTGCAAATTGGTAAAGCAAAATATCTAAACAATGTGTCCATAGGAAACTGGGATTCTGTAAAACAGCTCAGGAAAGAATTTCACTGCACACACGATGGACAACCCCTTCTTTCCATCCTGCACTTCACTAAACAACTTCAAAAACTTTAGATACAAAAGCCAGGATGAATCCCATCAGAGTTTTCACATTTTGAAAAAGAGCAGAATGAGTATACCTTTAAATAGCTCCCTTAAGCATTAAAAGCTAAACTGATCCAGCTTTCCTTACATCAAAATTTGATGAACAGCTTTAAAATAAGCTTAGCAGCATCCTATGTTATTTCTTGTAATCAAAACACTTATAGGAAAATCAGTTATGCCACCTTCTGGTATTCATAAGAACTGCTCTACAAGACAAATACTAATTTTCATAAATTCCCATTTTAAATGGGAAAAAACCCAGCATAACTAGAGAACTCACTTCATGTAGGACACTGATGCAAAATAGGATTTCTTCCTTAAGCTTTGGTTGATTTGTATAACATCATTAGCTCCGATTAGCTTGTGCCCAGCCTTAAAGTTCCTAAGTTACTTGCTGACAAATGCAGCACCATTCCCCCATGTTGCCTGGTTTGAGATAGGAGCTCTCTGTCCCATCTCACCAGCTGTAGCAATGGAACTGGAAAAGGCAGAGAGTGAAAACGATGAGCAAACTTGTGAAACGGCATGTGTACAAGGAACAACTTGTAGATTGGACTTAACAGCCCAGAAGGCAGATAGCAAGAAGAAATACAGTAAGAGTCTATAGTGTCACAAAAGCACGATAAAGGTGAACAGGGATTCATTATTCACCAGATCTCCGACACAATAAAGAGAAAGCTTCAAATGAAACTAGCAGATGTCTGGTAAAAAAACAGGAAACTTCATGTAATATGCTTCAGCTATCACACCATCAGCTTTTCAGTAATCATTTCTTCTTACAACAGATTCACAGAAGCAACTGTGAAAAGTAATTTTAAAATAAGTAGTTTGAACCGAGAGGCACCGAAAGAGACTCAAGCAGTCACGTACAAGGCCAGCAAACATCTTCACCTTACCTCCCACTACCAAAGCATCATTAATATCATAGCAGGACAAACGTATGGATATTTAGGAACAACTATAAACACCCTTCCTTCCGTATTATACTTAACTCTATGCAATATAATCTGTACTGCTAAGCCCAAGGATGAATTTAAGCTATGACTCCATTTCAAGAAATGTTTCTGAGATAAGCCTTCAATATGAAACTGTTTCTAGACAAAGTTCCACAGACAATTTCTCAGGCAGAAAAAGCAGTGCATCTTCAGTCAAGGGAGAAAGAAGGTATGGAATTGGGTATGAAATAACATTAAAAAAAGAGTATGTGGATAACTGACCCCGAGTGTGTCAAGCCTGATGCTCCATTGTTTCTTACAAGATATGAACATCCAATTCTCCAGCCTTAGCCAAACTTTCACCTACAAATTAGGTATTTCTGGCCATCATTTTCCACTGTAACTTTGAACTACACAAGTTTAGTTACATGAATTTAAAATTTAATTATGAAGTTTAGTGTAGGATCGGATAAATCCAAGACTATGCTCAGGTACTTATGCACAAGTAGCAGAACCAACACAAGACACAGCTGCAATACAAGGCCATCTATAAGCATCCCCACTTGCTCACGACACCTTCCCACAAGCCTTTGCACATTCTTTCAGTTATATATATTCAGCTCTTTACGGAGCTCTGTCTCATTGTGTAATCATTTTCTGATCTCTAAACAAAGCAAATCTTATGTTAAGCAAAACTTTGCTCTCGCCTGTTCTTACAATTAAGGTTTAAGTTGTTCTTAAATTCAGCATTTTGGTTTCTGGAGAGGCTGTAATTATCACTTTGCCCACACAAGGGAGAATGATAATATGCAGAAGGGTATACACACATCATGAGAAGTACAATGTTGCTTTCATCACAAACAACACCAGAAGTCATGCTGCAACACCACTTTATTTGCCCAAAGATTTTCCAAGAACCTCAGAAATAACTAATATTAATATAACACCAAAGTTGCAAATACTACCTCAGAAGAATCATGATAGTAACTCAGACCAGGCATAATGTGACTGAGGCCACTTGAACAAAGTCTTGCTGCATACTGAGCGAAGTATTGCCTGGAAAATGCAATGCTGTCATCCCACATAATGAAGTATTAAAAGAATCAAATTTTTTTAAAAAGCGCCAAGCACTGACATCAGTCATGCCTGAACTGTTTCTGCCTGACCGTGTATTTACAGACACTTAAAACTGCCTCTGAATACATTTTTGCAGTTTAGCAAACCTTAAACTGAAAGCAGTGTTGGTGTCTAGCAATTCAAAGGCAATCTCAAATGAACTCAGTACTTTCATGACACTAAAATCCTTGAAAGTTGAAGCTTTTGAGACCTTTGAATAGCATATACTGGAAACATGAAAAGAAGGCAAGATTAATTCTGGGGGCACCTGGGAAATCTCTGCTGAGCCAGCCATATGCTACTCCACATCCAAAAGCACAGGATACAGTAGTGAGATTAGGAAGGGAGGAAGGCAGGACAGTAAGACAGATATTTATTCAGTAGGGTCAGTACTGAACTTGAAGTGAAAAGTAGTTGGTAGCTCGAGATAAGATGAACATTTGCCACAAGCGTCTCTGTAAACACTGAAATAAAAACTGTCCAGTGAAAAATAAACCTATGCAGGGAAACCAACAGTTACAGCAACTACGGGACCCACAGGAGTTTCACATAAACAGTATTACAGAAGTGTTCTTTCTTTAGTGCTTCTCATCAAATTTCTGCAAACTTATGTTCTGGCTCATATCCTGAATCAAGCAACAACATGCACAAACATACCTCTTTTTGTTTGATTCTTTAACCAAAGTAGAAACATAAGCAAACTACCAACACCTTGCTGCACAGAAAGCAGCTGTTGGGGAGAATTATTTTTTTTATTTGTAAACATGATAAAATTTTGCTGGGTGCTGAAATGCATTTTCAGGGATTTGGGGAGGATCAGCGGCAATACCCATTTAAGCATAAAATACTAAAAAGAAAAGACGTCTTTGAAGACTACCAGGGATGTTAAATAATTACATCCAATAAAGAGTTAAGAAGTTGTCAGGATTCTTAGCCATTGTATCAAGCACCTCTATGTAAAATAACTAAATTCTAGTATTTGCAGATAAGCAGCCTATTCAAGATTATCTTTTATCAACACCCCAGAACAATGCACAAGGCAGTGTGACTAAGCTTTTACTTCATTGCTGTAACCTGATGAAAGCATACAGAAACCAAAGGGTGCATATCCCATTTGGAAAAATTAAAATAAGTACAATTATTGAGCCTCAGCTTTGAGTTATTGAATGCACACAACAAATTCTTTTTAAGAGCAAATTCCACTAATGTCATTCAGCTTCTCCCTCCCTTTTCTCCCAAGTTTTCCATTGTAAATGGTCTTATAACCCAGTACATTAACTGTCCAGAGAACAAGGCCATTCCTGTTCTTAAACAACACTCCTCATTACTCCTAAACCATGCATAGCAGAGAGATGCCCAGTCTAACTGCAGATCAAGCCAGCGTGCATCACATAATTACTCCTCATCAGCCAAAGTCTTTGTCACACCCCACTAAACAGCAGCGATGAAAAGGACGTCCGGTGTACAATGACAGACCCGTGGTGTCCTGGCAAAGCCCCTGAGCAAAACCCAAGAGAGACTACCATGTATTTTACTATATGGGCCCGGTTCTAATTATCTGAAAACAGAACTGAACACAGTCACATTGGTGTTCTAATTACTGTGGAAACAAAACAAGAGAGGAGAAAAATCTCACTGTGAGAGCAAAGAGGAACCCAGACAGCAGCCAAAGATGCTGCTCTAGCCAGCAGAGAACAGCTTTACAAAGCCTGCAAACTCCTCTGCTTCAGTTCTCATGTTCAGCTTTACTCCCACATTGCTCTGAGTCACTCGAGTCACATCGATCCACATTTAAGCAACTGCAAACACGGCTTTGCTATCCTTGTCCAGCTGGGCTATGGAGGAACTTGCTGACTTGTTGATACATGACCTTTATGCTGTTGGGACAACAGAAGTAAATTGAGAGCGTCTGAAGATTCAACACATTCCCTTTGAATTAAGTTTCCTTCCAGATCCTTGCCTGACACACCTCCACCTACCTGGTTGTCAGCTTTGATTCAACTAGCCTGTAACAAGTGAGCTGGAGCAGAAGAATGAAACTAGAAGCCTGGAATTTGGAACAGGGCAGTTGCACACTGAAAACGTTTGGAATCCAACGTGATGGAGCTGGATGTGATAACATAGCTTGGGAAGATGGAAGGAGATTAGCAAGATGCTCAGGTTTCAGAAATGTCATAGGAAGGTCAGGCATAAATATACACACAATACTATAACGAGGCAGAATAGCAGTAGTTATAGCTGAAGCGTTTTCTGTGACATACATACTGCTACATTTTAACAGTACACTTCTTTTCAGTTGTTAAATATACTATTACCTGCAGGAATCATACTGGTACCTGGATTTCAGTGTGCATCTATTTATGGGATTGGTAGTCACCAGGCTGTAAAAGAACATACTGTCTAAAAAATTGGGTTGTTTCCCTCAACAGCCTTCACTGGTCCTGCAGGATATTTCTATACCTCTGAAGATCATGTGAAAACTCAATAGTTGCTTCAGCTTTCACAGTCCAGGGTAGGACACTAATGCAAATATAACCTAGCACTTCTCATTTTCACAAGATATGCTTAATAACGTTAGCAAGCTTGAAGTGCAGCTCATTAACACAAATCCATTTCAGATGCAAAACCTACTGATTTCCCCATACAGTGAACACTCAAGCAAGACTGAGTATCCTGTTTTTCCAGCGTAGTCCCGACCACTGTGCAATTACAGATATGCCTGATTTTACATCCAAGTGAACTAAAACCTGAATCACATCCCAGATGTCCAAAGACAATAGAATCAGAAATGTATTGCCAAGCTGCATACATGAACGTACACACAGAGAACACCTCTAGTATTTTTTTTTTTTTTTTAAAAAAAAGGAATACACATGCAGGTTGGGTTTTTTTGATTGGTTTAGGTTTATAATGCAAGTTTTTTTGGTGTTCAGGTGTGGGGTTTTTTCCCCTTCAAGTAAGGAACAAAAATACACATCCTTCAGTTGTTTTGAGGTAGGCTTTTTGTTTTTAAATGTAGGAAGTACCAAACTATTTAGCACCCACAAAGGTATACTTTCTTTCTCAAAATTAGGTCACTTCTTATCAGCAAAATGAAATAAAACTGATCAGATGCACCCACAGAAAAGTTTTATGTTTTCTCCCCCTTTCCTTTACGAGTAAAGTACAATGGAACTTCTCCATACTCAACTATATGCAAGGACATTGATTACAGCTGAATGTTAGCACGAAAAGTATTTTCTGGGAGCAAGGAATTTAAAGACAGCATTGTTTGTTTTCAAGATGAAAATTTGTATTTCAAAAATGTTTATTTAGATGATCAGCTACTAAGGCAGATTAAGCTGCATATTAAAATGATTCACTTTTGAAACAGGAGTTAAGTTTTTCAATGTTCTGGGCATTATTAATTTAAGAACAATGCCAGTCTGTACCCAAAAGTGACATGCCCAGTTTAAATATAGGGTCACAATGGAGAAATTATGTGCATAAAAACAAATTCCATACTCCCTCAAAGGGAGAATGCTATACACACTATTTGAGTAGATTATTTTAGATTTAAGACTCTAAAGCACCTTATCATAAGCATAAAGTCACTTCGGATAAAGCTCCTCTTTTTAACTTGATGCATTCAAATGAACACCAAACTGAGCAGGGAAACAATGACTCATAGCACAGTGACACTCACCACTTGCCATGGAGAGAACACTTATAACCAATACGCATCCACCCAAATGACAGAGATATGGAAACAAAAGGGAAAATGACAATCAGCATGAGGTTGCATTACACTGCTAACCACGTGTCACCAGTTGGAGAACTTTCCAGCATTGTACCTTTTCAGCAAATCTGCTCAGGCAGTATTGAACACAGCACAAACCAGACAGATTTTCCAAGAGACTAGCCTGGTTTGCAAGCTTTCCCATCCCATTAAAAGCAGTAGGCTGACTTCTTTCATATATAATATAATCTATTTCAGATTCACACCTATTTGCTTCCCACATCAAGATCAAGTTGCAAACATTTCATGTGTCAAAGGCACTGGTTTACAAGCCATATACTAAAGCTACATTAGGACAGATGTTAGGATCCAGAAGCCATGCATAGAGGGAGTTTAACTGCAGTTAACCCAGAAATATACCTGAACCAAAAACAAAACCCAGCTTTTAAATAGGAAAGAGGATGTTTCTTCTTCAAACTACTGTTCCTTTCTTCATGCAAAAAAAATTTACAGTACACCCTATTCTATGCTTCCAATATATTCAATAAGACTGTACATAAATTTCTGGTCATACAAGAGCAACTTTTGCTTTTTTACCAAATATTCCATCATGAAGAAAACACTACTTTTATCTAGCCAATCTTGAAAAAAAATCCAGAGATTTTATTTAAATACAAGTCAACCCTAAAGCTGTGAGTTTTTACTTTATTAATCCTTAAGTCATTTGGAGTGGTTGGTTAAAAAAAAAATTGGAGAGCTAAAAGCATTTATTAGAGAAACAAACTTTTTATTCAAGAGACTAATTCTTCCACTGAGGTTAAGAAATCATTTCCTCCTAAACAAGCACAAACACTGTCACACACACCATACTGAGACCAGATGCAACCAACACAAGTGTCCAATAAGAAACTTGTCATCTCCTCAAAAAAAAAAAAAATCCACTGGATTTCTTCCAGTTCTTTATTTTCTAACTTTAGCTCTTACATGAATATATTCAAAAGGCTTCATACAAAAATGCCAACATTCACATTTCAAATGAGTATGTACTTCTAAAATATTCAAGTGCACATGTCTAAGAACAAAGGACATGAATTCATGGACTTAATGAGAAGGAGAGAAAATACTTGAAATATCACCGTTACAGACAGAGAGGGGCATGACTGCTAAATAAAATCAAGTACAATAGAATAACTAAAGAGAAATAGGATGGAGTAAAGAGGTCCTGTTTGGGATTACTAGAGACTGGAAACTTTTAAAAATGGAGGGAACACATACGCAATAACTCTGCTCTAAGGAAAGCCTTTTTCTTTTTCTTCTTTGAGTTTCACAGCATTATTCACTAAATGGCCATTCTTCATGCTAAGCAGAAACGCAACTGACCAAAACACTGCTAAAAGGCTGTATGCATTCACTGAGTGACAGCAGTATACAACAATTTCACTCATACACAAGTCTGAAAAGTGGAACTTGAGACTGAATATGCTCAAGTCACCATAACTGCATCCAGCAGACAAAAAGCACTTGTGTGCTTTGTTTTGTTTTTTAAAAAAGCAGGAAATCTGTTGCTTCTAATCCAAGATCAAACATGTAGTGAAAATCCCCCCGGAAGCGGAGAGCAGCATGCAGATGAGTTTGATCATTCTTCAGGAATGATTTAGCTACTGCCAAAACATAACTTCAATAATTTAAACTGTTGTCCCATGAATTATGTTTAGGCTGAGACCAAAGTACACAAGATCAGTCAATGAAACTACAGAAACAGCTTTGTTAGATTTCTTTGGTCTAAACTTGCTAAAGCATAAGGTTGCTTAATGTCAATACAACCTTTGGAACAGAAATAATTGAGCATTTAATATTAAGAAAAATGCTCAAAACAGTTCTTTAAATGAAAGGTTTGAATGTCATTATCAAGTGAAGAATGTGGAAGCCTTAAATGGCATTAACAGAAAATTGCTAGTCGTGAATGATGCCATTTGATGCAGCAGTATTTCCAATCACCTACAAGGGAAAACAAATCCTACCAGCACCGTTTCCCTACTGCAACACTCATGTATGCTGCTATATTTCCCCATCACATCCCCAGGGAAAAAAAAATAAAAGAAAAACCCACAAATCAAAACTAACATTCTTGGCACGATGAAGCTCCTTTGCAAGGAGTGTCAGAAACTTTTCTTCTAGCAGCTATTTCATTATAAACTTAAGACATCTAAGCTTATGTTTTCTTTTCATTTAAGTATGAAGTTCCTAATATAACCACAAAAAGCATCAAAATTTAAAAAAGATATAGCATACAACTGAAAAGATTTTCTACAGAAAGATACTGCACTAGAAACATACTGATTTTTCTAGTTTCTTTGAACAAATGAAACCAGTCTTTCTAAGATAAATTATTCAAATTAGACAAAACTACCATTACAGGTATGCAAAGTACAGCGCAAGATAAAAATATAAATAATGTTATAGCTTCCAGGTTCACTTAAAGGAATAATTGTTTTAAGAAAGAACTTTATTTCAAGAAAGGAGGACACTGAAATAAAGGTTGCTGGAGTTTCTTCCAGGATAACAAGCATCTCACCTCTTGTGAGATGTGTGAATTTTCTTTCTAAAAAGAGTTAAAGCATAAAAAGATTAAACAGCAAGCAAAGTGTAATCAAGATAGAATCGATAATTTAAGACAGAAATACCTTTCCAGCCATATCAGGAATCTTTTGGACATAGTCTGAGATATTTGATAAGTAACTGTTATTGCCTCCTTGTTCTAAAATTGGTCTTTGAATACATAAAAGCAGATGCGATGGCAGCTGGATCAACTAAATTAGAAAAATCCACAGAAATCTTGGATTAGTGAACTGTTAAGATTAAGGCAAGGCAATGTGGTGGGGGGCATCCTGCTTTATTTGAAAAATCACGTAGTCCATTATGTGAGGAATAAATTAGCTTACAACTCACTAACTAGGTCCTTTCATTTCTTAAAGTCACCTACTAATTAGCTCTTCCAGAATTCCTCAGTTTTCCAGATGGGGAAGAAAGGCTTCCAGGCTGTCATCCTGGAAAAATCCCACGGACTTCTCTGCAGGAATTCAGGCACTGGCAACATACCTGTCGTGAAGCACTGCTGACACCTCCCCTCTGAGCACAGAGTGATCCATGCCGCCCAGGTTAGTAACTCCCCTGTTGACCAAAGGAGATAAATTGTAATCTGTAATTTTAGATGAGAGTAGCCACAATGAAGTGTGCTTAACACGGTACAACACATGAACTTGCAGCAAAGAGCTGCCAAAGATCTGTGGTGTCCATCTTTGGTTTTTTATAAGAAAATTAGTTTTTTTGAGAAATAACAATGAGCCACAGAAAGCCACAAAGCAGATGAGCCACATTCTAAAATTTATTCAGGCATAACAGGATCTGTGTGTTGTCCATCTCCATGCTACCTTTTGAGCTTTTACAGTGTCAAGGCTATCAACAGCAGAAGAAAGAAAACTGACTCAATAAATACCATCAACTGAAAAGTCTGATGTTGGAAAAAAAAGTTGTGACAATATAAAAAGTGTCAATCTCAATGAAAAGCTTTTACCTCAATCTTCCCCAAACCTAGTGCACAGAAACTCTTCCTGCATGAATTTACTCTCTACTGCTCAGCTGTGTTGCCTGTATTTCTGCTACTGCCTTGACTACCATAAACTTCAATTAGTCTTCTCTTGGCTTGCAAAGACAGGATCTGATATAGGATGTTAATTTCTAATTAACTTGTCTTGTATTCATGTGTGCTTTATGAACACAAGGAGAACATCTAGGAGGAAATATAATCACAGCATTCTGTTTCTATGCAAGGACCAAAGCTTCAGTGCACCAAAGCTTCACTGCTCCTTAACTGTTGAAAGTCTGAACAGAAATGCTAAATGTCTGAACAAAAATGATAGCAGACTTGGGCATAATTTGAAGCACAAACAGTAAATGAAATGAGAAAAATTAATTGTTTTCTTATTTAATTGCTTATCTTTGTTCAACTCAGAGAAGCTGTGGATGCCCCATCCCTGGAAGTGTTCAAGGCCAGGTTTGATGAGGCTGTGGGCAACCTGGTCTAGTGGAGGGTGTCCCTGCCCATGGCAGGGGTGGTTGGAACTAGATGGTCTTTGAGGTCCCTTCCAACCCAAACCATTCTATGATTTTTATAAGAAAAGGTCAAGAGGGATCTAATCATAGGTTTCCAATACCTAAAATGTAGCTGTAGAGAAGATGGAGGTAATCTCTGCACAAGGATGCATTTTTCCTTTTTCTTCATTTAAAAAAAAAACAACCTTTCTTGAAAATGTTATGAACTGATTTTTTCCATTGAAAAATCAACATTAAGTCACTTCTCTCACCACAAAGCATTCCAAACAATGAAAATATTCTGTATTAAAAAAATTAAAATCACTGTACTAGTTGTTCTCTTTGCCAAAGCATCAAGAATGAAAGTGAAATTCCAAAGTTGAACGTGGTCTTTAGACATTTTAATATTAGAAAGCCTTGGGGGAATGTGACAATATTTATATCAAAATAATCTTTTCATTTCTTCTTTTCTACCCACATACTACTTTGAGTCTTTGGACAGATCTACATTTATGCTTTTCATCTTGCCTGCAGTACTACATCATTAGGGATGTGCAATTTTGCCTGACTGGTAATTTGTTTGCTGGGGGGAGTAAAGAAAGAGGGGTTTGTTTGCAGGATCTTTTCCCTTGGCAAGAGATTGAAGATATAGGAAACATGGAGGGTGCTGTTTCTCTAAAGAACTTGCACATTCAGGCTAGCTAGTGCCTTAAACAAATACAGTTACATTGATAAATGACTTTATCCTAATTGATTTGATGAAATAAACTGATAAAACTTTGAATAAAAGCCATCTTTCACAAGTGTATGCTGCCTGTATAAAGAGTTACTCTCAAATACCCAACAATTTTTTCCAGAACTATTTCTCTGACATCTTCAAGAGGCAAACTTTTGTCCTTTGTTATCTACTCTGGTAAAATCCATCTTTCACAAAATTAAATTATTCTGGTTTCAGACAAGCTCCACATTTCTTAAACCTTTCAAACTTCTGAAATGTCTTCCTGCCTTATCCCTTCAGCCATGTTAATTTACTACAGTGCATCCATCCAATACTCCTGCTTCTCTCACCACATCCAACATGAAAAGCTGCTTCCTAATGCCCTTCAGGCCTCAGCTTTGCTGGTTTTGCAACATTTGTTCCCCTTAATTAGATCAACCATCGGCAAACCGTCCAACAAGCACCTCTATTTTCTTTCATGTGACCCTTTACGCACAAAGGTGCCTCAAAAAAAAAATCTCTCCTTCGAAACAACCAGCAAGTTGGCAATGACACATGGCACTTGACAGTCAGAGTGCTGATACATCACAACTATTTCTTCTTAGTCACTCAGTTTGATTTACTATAGATCCCCATCTGCACCTGCACTCTCTTTTTGCACTCGCATTATAAGCACTTTGGATGAAAGATGTTTTATTTTACCTTTGTATACCAGCATTGTTTGTCAGGTGAGTATTCAAACAACATATTAGCGAAGGAGAGTTTCTGTAAACTAGATATTGAGCTGTACTTTTCACAGCATTTTCACGTACACACAGAATTAAGGAAAAGTATAGTGTCATTAAATTCAAAAGAATAGAAAGATCTAAACTTGGTCACTGAATCAGTCGTTCATCTGGATGAAGTAAAAAATGAGAAGTGTGCTTCATAAGTTCATAAAATTCTTCATTTATTATATTTTAATTTTTTAATTTAAAACACAAGACTGCATCCGGTAAGGTAGACTATCCGTGAGCCTTTGCAGCAAGAACCAGGAGCTCAAGGTTGACATCACACAGGTAAGCACTACAAGTGCAATTGTTAAGGTAGCACTTTGCCTCTTGCAAACCCAGTACGAAAAGCTGATTATCTCTGCTCAAAGGCCATCAAAACTAAACATGACTGCTGAGCACTCTCACAGCATGATAACAGCAGAGACTCAGGCCGATCCATCAGAGGCTATTCTGATCCAGCTGCAAACACCCAAACGCAACATCTGTTGCCTCAGGGTTGCTTAGGAGCAAGTGTTAAAGAGGGTATCAGACAAATGTTTTTTTAAAAAAAATTCCCCACAGATTTTTCTAATTGAAAAGACACTACAACAGTGTTCCTTACTATGTTTAAAAAAAATAAAAAATAAATCAACATACTGTTATCAAAGCTTTTCCATTTTGGCTCCTTGAGGCAGGAGCAAGAGATCAAAGAGATCATTGTTAAAAACAACAGTTGTGTGAAACTGTCCAAAGTCTAAAATTTAAGGAAGCTTCTGTTACTAGAAAAACCAACACACTTCATATTGCACACAGGAGTTCATTAAAATTCAGCAGTAGGCATATGCTGGATCAGTTCAGACTTCCTGAAATGCCATTTACAAGCAGTGTAATTTCAGGTAAGCCGCATATACTAAAAAGGAAGCGAGACTGAATAGAACAGGATCCACTACACTGAACTCCAAATACAAAGTTTATAGCCATATTTATACAAAACCATATTTAAAATCAGGGCAAGTAATTCTTGTTTTATGTAAACCATTCTACTGCAAAACTACATTGTACAGCACACAGAGCACTATTAAAGCAATGTAAACATCTGGCACGTAAAAAATACACTCTAACATGCAGGATGCAAGCTAGCAATGGAAGTATTACTAGTGTGCAGAGCCTAAAGCTCCAGAAGAGCTACTGCTTTGCCCTCATCATGCTAAAACATGTCCAAAAAAAAAAAAATCATTCAGAAGGACTCCTGCACCAAATCAGAAACTGTTTTACTGCATAGCTACAGCAACCTTTCATAAGGCATTGTACAGACAGCAAAATAAACCTCTAGAAGAGGAAGAAAGACCTTTATACAATCTTAATGCAATCAAACCTATAATCTCAAAACCATTCAGCAATTACAACCTCTGCATAGAATTTGCAGGAGCACAATCATGCTTCTGTGCTCCTGAGCTAAAAGGGGATTATTTCATTGCCTAACTACACCGGCATCTGTGCCCTAACGGATCTTGGCTCTCAAGTCAATTCATGTTTTGGTAGTTACAGGCTTCCTAATTTGAACTCTAAGAGTGACAAGTCTGACAATACCAGTGTCATTGTTAAATTTCAAGACAAACACGGAGTGGCATTTTATATAAAAGATTTATGTAAGTAAAGTTTAAAAACAAACCTGTCTGCTTACACACTCGTTAAGTGACACGCAGGATAAAAGCTGGACTTAAAAAAGAAGCTCAGAACACAGTTTTACTCAAATTCCAGCACACTGGTTTGTGTGAGCCATAAGTCATCCTCCGTGGTCCCTCCTCTTTGTACATTATTTCTATAGTTTATCTGAAGGAAATGAGCTACTCTTCCCACACCAATGACCTTGAAGATGACACAGCCTCCAACTAGTACCCTGTGTTTAGACTAACCCCTCAGCCTATCTGCTATGGCTTTGCAGCTGACAGCCTCATCAAGACCAGAGACAGCTCTTCCTCACCAATACTTCCCATCCAGTAGACCCCCCTTCAGACAGGTCTCTCCAGACTGTAGTGGAAGGGTCACCTCTTGCCACATCCACCATTTCAGGCTGTATTTCAGGTTTTGGACAGTAAGCTGTGAAGAACCAGGCCGGAGAGTTCCATGAACCTAACATGCCTTACAGGTGGCAGAAGGGCTCTCCCTTGTCCCCTTCCCTTCTTCAATGCCCTTACTTTACTGCCAGCAAAGTTAGCTTTTACCTGAAGATTCCCAAGGATGAAAAAACTACCTTGTTACACAGTATCACATCTTGCCCGCAAACGAAACTCACTCATTTCCACAAGGGCAGGGCACTGGGCAAGGACACAGTTTCAACCCCCTGCACTGAAAGTAAAGTACCAGAAAGCACAATTTTTGCAATGCTGAGGTGTGCATATCAAAACATTGTTTTAAATGAAATATTCTTTTGAATTTTAAGTCAGCTGATCAAGTGTTTCGTGCCTGGATTTACACAATGAACCAAAAGTTAACTCTCACATATTTATGGCAAGATTAAGCAAAATATTATGAAGCTTATTAGTTGGCTCAAAAATATCTAATCAATTTCATGTAGAATTGTTCTTAAAATGTTTGAGTCCTTACAGATTTACAGTATCTTCAGTGTTCTGTAAAGGACTTGCATTTCACCTGCATTTTCCATCCCTCCTAAAGCCTTTATCCAGTACAAGTCACCTATGGCTACAACTTCAGCATATTAGAGCTCATTCATCACCACCTACACTTAATAAATCCACACTGGTGAAACAGACTCCACTGACAAAAGTTTGATTAGATAAGCGTTGCATGTAAAAAAACCCACACACAGAAGCAATCCAGCAAATACAAGTAAAAGAAAAACCTGTATTATCTCCAGGAAGATAACAGGACTCATGACATTTGGATCCCGCTTTCTCTTCACTAGCAGTGAAAAAAATCCTGGTAAGAAACCAGCTGCTGACTGTCAGTTATTTTAAGAGCATAAGGCTTTATGTGGTTACTAAGATCAGGGAAGGCCAGCGGAACATATTAGTCCATTCACGAGGAAACTGAATAGCATAGATACAGCATGTCCCTTCGGTGTCCAACCTGTCACATACACCCCTAATCTACTGATTACCGAGGGCACAGCTCAAGTACCTATTACTATTGGACAAATTAGACTTCCTCAGACATGGGCAGATGTCAAGTAGAACAAGGCACCCTCATTCAGCCTGTCAGGAAAAAAAATCAGCATAGGGAAGGGGTACGTATCTCTGTTTTGGTTTAAGTACTTTATTTCTACAATTTTAAGTAAAATATTATCCAGTATACTTAGGAATTAATATTTTTGAAGTTTATGAATGTAGGGGTCAATAATACTAAATGAAAAAGCTTTTATTGTATATTCTCACTTTACTAGCAAAGCCACCTTTTAACTTAATGGACTAAGTTGCAATATATATTTTAAGCTCTTTAAAGCTTGCTGCTTAAACATTCAAAGGTGAAACATTTTTCCACTTTTAACCAGAAATCCTGCACATTCCTAAGTGCACAGTAATAACCACAATAAAAACAACAGTAACAGGTAAAAAGCAATTCCCATTATACATCCCACAAACTTTATATAGCTGCATATAAAGAAATATATTTCCCACTCACAGAAAGAGATACTACAGCACAGATGTTAAAGCCAAGGTTATGATCTGGTAGAACTGGAAAAAGAAAACAGTTCCTGCACCTCCACCCTGCAACAAGGACTAAACTCTATTCAATTCACAAGTATCCCATTATATCTTACCCATATTCACCCTTGCAATAATCCCATAATTAATGAAACTAGCCAGATAGATATTACCTGTTACTGCAGCTACTAATACTGACACAGAGGAGTCTTAATGTAGGCAAATCCAGAAACACCGTTCATGGTGGGTGTCATGGGCTGTAAGCCTTATCCGCTCTTAAGTATCTGAGCATAACCTGACCCAGCCATATGCTGAAGACCGTGAAAAGCTGACTGCCATGCAACTAAAAGGTCTGTAACAGCAGCCATCTGTACGAATTAAATGTTAGCCTTGCAAAATAACTGCTATTTTTCACAGAGCCTTTTTTAAAATCACCACAGTAAAATACAGTCAACATCTGTAAATATACTCAAAGAAAAATGTATGTATTATCAGTAACTGTGGCATCACTATGAAAAATATTTTAAAGGTATGAAGACTGAGACTTGGGACATTTACATCTAAACTATATTTCTTGCTAAAAAAAAAGAGATCAAACAAGTTCCAATGTTATTAAGCTGATAATAATGAAGATATCTTATTTAAAAAAATGTGAAGTTATTTCTCAACTGCAAGTTTATCCAAGCTCTGTAGAGTGATACCCAGTTGACAAGTACACACAACTGTATTTGTCTCACACACTGTACCTGTCTCAAGCACAAACTTACGCAAGCCTGAACAGACCAGCTGGCCACACAACTTCTACTTCATTTACCCTTTTATCTTCTAGAAAGCTACAGCAAGAGTTTAAATTTTTTTTTTTTTTTAAGATAAAGATTTTTAGTTATGAAAAAGCTCCTTTGTCCTAAGGAAGCAGCTTAGAAAGTTGAAACAAAGAATCTGAACCAAACCAAGTCTTTGGTCATATCCTCTCACCTCACCACTAACAGCAGAAATCTGTTGTTGAATTTGGAGAATTTCAACAGAGACACTTTTTAGAACAGTGTCATCCATGAAGGAAGCAGCCTAAGGAAGTAGCAGACCCCTGAGCAAGTCCCACCTGACATACTGGCTCTCGGGGGCAGACCAGAGCAGTTTGAGGAGCTGCAGAAGGGAGCTCTGCCCACGAGATCAAATCCAGGGAGTCTGCTTGAGCCCTGGCCAGAATCTGAAAAGGAGAACAATGCATGCCATGACCGAGGAATCAAATAATCCACTGCTCTGGTTACTCACATAAGGTATCACAGAACATAATATTTCTATTTAAAATATTAATTATTATTCTTAAAAGTTGTATTACTATTAAATAATACTCCATATTATCACTGCTGTTCAGCCAACTGTGGTAAAGTCTTCAAGGACTTCGGCCACAAGACAGTGATCTCAAGGTCACAAAGTAAATCGACTCAGCACTATCTCCTGGATAAGTCAGCTGGATCAACACAAGGATTTCTCCTGCTGCTTCATAAAGAATCCAGCTCCTGGCCAGGACACTGTTACAAAGAAATCCTCCCGCAGCCTTTCTGAACTGGCAAGCAGAGTCTGAAGAAGCCAAGGCAAAGATGACTACAAGCCTAAAAAACCATTTAAAAACCCTTTTCCTTAGATCTAGGTAACAAAAAAAGGCAAATCCTATGTAAGAACCCAAACTGGTTCCTACCTAGGAGTTTAAGCAATCACTAGTCTATTATAATAAAAGGGTATTTTTCAATTTAAAAAAGAACAAAATTTTCATGGTGTAACCTTAATACTACAAATGCAAAAAAAATTAGAAATTGAGGTGCCTGAGGTAACAGGAGTTGTTCTAACTTGAGCTCTTCAGTGCCAAGAAAAGCACTGAAGTTGTCCACAAAGGCACCATTCTCCAGCTAATTATCATTAAAACAAAGCAGTAGCTCCAGAGTATCAAAGCTTATGGGTTTAAAAGAAAGCACTCAAGACCACATTACTCATATTATACTTAAAACAACCAAAAAAAAAAAAGCACAGAGACTATCATGGAAAATTATAAAATAACATGCTGCTTTAATTCTCAACTGTTACTGGAAATTTAGAGGAAAAAAAAAAAAAGGAAACATTGGGACTAATTGCCCCAAAGGAAAGAGCTGGCTGATGAGTCTACATCACTAGAAATAGCATATTTATGGAGTCCATCTGACAAACAAGACATTGCATGACCTAACTGAGATCACAAAAAATGACCTTGTTTCCACAAAAGTAAATCCTTTAAGTACTTATCTAGGTACAGCTTTATTCTGTCATAGAGGTTCTTCCTTTCCTGTAACATTTTGGGACCGCAGTTTAGCTGTATGCTCCCAGAACTGTGTTCCAGTAGACAGGAACTGAAAACTTTCAGGGAAGCTTCTATTGTCTCCTACTATTCTCATCTTCTTTATGGCAAATATATCAGACTTCCAATCAAAATTAGACAAGGACAATAAGGTGTTACTAACCTGTCATGCAGAGCAGGTAGCACCTGTAAGCCTGACAGAAGAGCTCCTCTAAGTACCAAGTTAACCCTACTAAATGTTACCCATATACCCAATGTTAGGGGGTTTTACTGGCGTCTAGAACAGGTTCAGCACTCAACAGTAAAAGCCTTTGGTAGGCTGATTACTATAAAAAAGTTACAAGTCATGGTTAATCATTTATGAAATCGTACATATTCTATTGCTATCTTCCAGCTCTTTATTTCAACAATCAGCTTTGTCTATGGTTTCCTTGAAGGGCTCTATATTCACAGCTTTCCAGAACCAAATGAAACTGTTAGGCAAATGGCAGAGTTATTCTATGTTCGGAAAAATAATTCCCACATTAGCATTTTGGGCTTTTTAGAAAACACACATCAGTTACTCACAAAGTGTCTCTCCACATCATCTCTGATAAGCGGAAATATCTCCTCTGTTCTTCATGCACCTGTAGTCAAACAGAAAAGAATTGAAGCACAGTCACAGACAGACATCCCGAAATAGCATCTGCCTCTCAGATCCCATGGATTTTCACAAAACAAGCCAAGATTCATTCTAAAAGTTCACACACAATATGACTTTCCCCATTTCACTAACTTTCTCCAGTAAAATTGCAGAGATAAAGGAGCATGAAAGAAAGAAAGCTGTTTCTTGTTTGCATGTATTACACTGCTCTTTGCTGTGGAAATAAGAATGAATTATGAAAACTAATCAAGTGAACAGAGAGAGCTCATGCCCTAGATTTTTCAAATAATCTCTTGGTTTAACCCAGTTGTTTCTGAGCCTGCCTATCCCATGAACAATTTACTAAAATGGAAGCTGTGACTCATTAAAGCCACCTTTTATAAATAAAAAAGGAAGAGAAACAGCTCAAATTATTTATGTGCAAGACTTAATCACATTAAATTGTATGAAAGAGTCCAAAATTTTCATGAGTTCCGTTTTTAAGATCTAATATAGTTGATAAAAAACCCTCAGTGTTCAAATTTTTTTTTGTCAAGAGTATATCTTACAGCCTTTAACAAAAGTGAAAGACTACAGCCTATACTCAAGTTTGTGAAGTCGTACTTCCACTCGAAGGGACAGTGAAAAAGTTGTAACATTATCATTCAGCAGCAAGTATTGCAAAATATAAATGGTGCCTTAAGAAAGCCACAGTTCTGATTTTTGGTCTTTTATATATTTTACATTGATAAACATAAGTAAATCATTAAAAATTAGTAGTTGTATGAACTGGGTATTTCTTTAAAGCAATTTACTATTAATTCACAGCCCAAAGTAGAAAATTCTATTTTTTTAATTAATATCTTTAACATACAAAAGTAAATTAGTATTTCTAGATACGGTGACAAAACAGTAAATCTATGCAACAGATTTGAAATAACAAGTTGATTTATATATAACAGAGAACAGAAACTTCTGCAAGTTATCCTCTCCCCTCCAATTGCTCTGTACCATTAAAAATAAAATTCTGACTTCAGAGAGTAGGTCACAAGCAATACTGATTTAGGAGCCCGTCTAAAATTTTGTTTTGTTAAAGCAGATTTAGACATTTAGTGGAAGGAAATCATACACAGTATTTGTAAGCATGAATTATAAATTCAGGGTGTGCTTTGCAATACTTTAAATGTGCTGTAACGGAGACAGCATCAAACAGAATTGCTTAACAGCATCTAACTTGCCCACTCCCTCCCACTGATGCTCGAGCAGCTGGTAGAATAAGGCGGTTCTTAATGCCTGGTGTTGCTGCACCTTGGGACATCCAAGGTAACATTCAAACAAACTTCAAGTTTTCCTCTATTAAAGAAGTCCACTGAGTAAACAGGCTGATTTATCTATCCTCTATCACCAAACTAGGCATGTTCAAAAGTACCATGTACTTCTGAACTGCTTTCCTACCATCATACTCAGAAATAGGTATTTGCAACGTCCTACGTGATGTGCAGTGTGGTTAACATAAGGAGGATGGATAGTGCAGTCTCCTTGTTTTACCACCCTGTGGGCATTGCACAGGCTTCTCTGATGAGGCGAATACACTACACAGCAGTACGAAGAGATCAAAGGACAGGTGGCCCTCAACTTTGCAAAACTCTTAAATTAATTCTAAGAAATAAATGAAGTTGGCCTCCACTTGGGCAAGCATACGCTACAGACGGGTTTGTGTATATAGCTCAGCATCTTCTTTCCATACACCTGCTTGATGAGGTCAAAACCATGTTCCTTTGATGTGGTCTTTAATAGGGTAGCTTGTCTGTACGTATCAACTATACTGCTCACTCCAGTTTGCCTAAAGATTGGGAAGAAAACCTAACCTTTCAATTATTAACTACAAATAAAAGTAATTTGGGGGTTTTTTAATCTTTCCATTTTACATAATTTCCCTAAACAGGAGACTCCAAGTCAACTTAGCTGTGAGTTTGTTAAAGTTTTTGGAAAAGTGTTAGTAGTACATAGTAAATTTGTGCTGTACCCAACAAAACTAGACCCAAATTCCTGAAAAGATCAGGTTCACCTTCTTCCAGAGACTGTTTAACACATTAGACTGGCCAAACTATTTACATACTTTCAGTACTACTTCTAACAACTATAACCCTGTTTGCTAGTTTCAAATAAAAAGCTATTACAGTGACTTCAGAAATGAAATCCCTTCTATCTGTGTATCTCCACCCCTCACCTGAAGGTTTCTCTGCAATGAGGTTTTAGCTTATGGTATCCGCTCACATTACTCTGCTTGTGAAAGCAAGCTGAGTCAGTTATATTGCAAGGTAAAAGCTGAATTTTTCTTTTTATTTTTTTGTAAATTTGGGGCTTTTTTTTTTTTTAAACCACTGCTGATGGGACAAAAGAAACTACCTCTCTGGAGGTGCATGGCTGGCTTGCAGTAGAAAATCATGAGAAATGTTACAGGTATTTTTTTTTTCCTGTACATAGGAGAAAACTAAAGACTATGAAAATGAATAGTGCAGGATGGGTAAGCTGATGCACAGAAGTTATAGAACTGGCAACTGACTGATTTTCTTTCAATAAAGTACAAAATTTAGCAAGTGCATAAGGAATATTTACCAATCCTCATTATCACAGAAATTCAGATAGTTCAGATTCTATGCTAAAAATACTTTTTTTCATACTCAAAAAAGTTTTAATTAACTTTCAACTTTAATGATAGAGGTCCTATCAACTTTTCCGTCCTCACTGTCAATTCTACATGCCCAACACACAAATATGAGAAATTCACACCTCTGCTTACGACTTTACATCTACTCACTATATCCACAGAAAGGGCAAATCTGATCGCCAGCACTAACTTGCCTCCCCCCACCAGGAGCTGGGGCTGAATTTCTCGCTGCTGTGCAAGTTCCTCAGAATTCTGGTTTGTGGTGTTTGCTCCTGTTACTGCTGTTATATTTTGCCATCATTCTTTCAGATATGCAAAAGCAAGTACATATATTTATGAATAAAGATTCATTTCCCATATAACCCATTATATTTGTTTTAACGACCTTCAGCATGAGTTTAGGAAGACAATTTAAAAGGGGTGTGGTTAAGACCCAGGTAAAATTGATTAGCATTTCACAGAGAAGTTAAACTACTTCTAATTCCAACTCCATAAAACAAATAAAAACACTACATCTATTGTTCATATGCCAGTGCACATTTAAAGTGAAACTTATTTTTATGCCTGTATTTCGTCTTCTATCAGAATGCTCTAGGTTTTCAGAGTTGATGGACAATGCACATGGCTTATGTAGGTTACATGTATCAGTCACTGTCAGCTCTTCAGAAACAACAGCAAATTAGTGACACAAGACATGTCAAAGAGCGTACCATAAAGTGTGCAGGGCACAGTCTAGGAAGCCATTAAATGAACAAGCCCACGCATTCTCAGGGGCAAACATACGACCATACAGTGAACATGAAAATTACACTAGTCAAGTGAGAGGACAGATCTTGGCAAACACGTCATTTCTACAGAAGTCACGTTGTTTTCAAATGATGCTCAGGAATTGCAAAGCCAGAGGATGCTGTGATTTAGCCTGATCTACAACTTTACCACAGTCCTTTCTCTAGCACAGTAGCCAATGAAAATTAAAAGCCTAACAAAACAGAACTGCTGAAAAACAGACTGTTGACTAAATTCACAGGGAGCAAGAAGCTAAATTCGAGCCTGGAAACATTAATGAAGGATGCAGTTCCACACTTAGTTTAACAATGTGGTGGGCTGACCCTGGCTGGGGGCCAGGTGCCCACCAGAGCCGCTCTATCACTCCCCTCTTTCATTAGACAGGGGAGAAAAGGTACAATGAAAAAAAAAAACTTACGGGTCGAGATAAGGACAGGGAGAGATCATTCTCTAATTATCATCACGAGCAAAACAGACTGAACTTAGAGAGGGAATTCATCTTATTTATTACTAAGCAAAACAGAGTAGAGGAATGAGAAATAAAACCAAATCTTAAAAACACCTCCCCCCACCCCTCCCATCTTCCCGGGCTCAACTTCACTCCCAGTTTCTACCTCCGCCCCCCCCAGCGGCACAGGGGGACGGGGAGTGGGGGTTACGGTCAGTTCATCACACGGTGTTTCTGCTGCTTCTTCATCCTCAGGGGGAGGACTCATCATTCCCCCGCTCCAGCGTGGGGTCCCTCTCACGGGAGACAGTCCTTCATGAACTTCTCCAACGTGAGTCTCCTCCACGGGGTGCAGACCTTCAGGAGCAAACTGCTCCAGTGTGGGTCCCCCACGGGGTCACAAGTCCTGCCAGCAAACCTGCTCTGGCGTGGGCTCCTCTCTCCACGGATCCACAGGTCCTGCCAGGAGCTTGCTCCAGCGTGGGCTTCCCATGGGGCCACAGCCTCCTTCAGGTGTCTCCACCTGCTCTGGCGTGGGGTCCTCCACGGGCTGCAGGTGGAATCGCTACACCCCCTCATCCTCCCTCCACGGGCTGCAGGGGGACAGCCTGCTTCACCATGGTCTTCACCACGGGCTGCAGGGGAATCTTGCTCCGGCGCCTGGAGCACCTCCTCCACCTCCTTCTGCACTGACCTTGGTGTCTGCAGATGTTCTTACATCTTCTCACTCCTCTCTCTGGCTGCAAAAGCGCTCTCTAACTGTTTTTCTCTTTCTTAAATATGTTATCACAGAGGCACTGATTGGCTTGGCCTTGGCCAGCAGCGGGTCTGTCTTGGAGCCGGCTGGCATTGGCTCTGTCAGACACAGGGGAAGCTTCTAGCAGCTTCTCACAGAAGCCACCCCTGTAGCCCCCCCGCTACCAAAACCTTGCCACGCAAAACCAACACAAACAACCACTTGCCTACCTCGCGCTGAACCTAACAAACCCACCAGCTGCACAACTGAAGAGAAAAGGGCTGTCGGTGGGCAAGCGGCGCCCGGCACAGCTCGCGCTGCCTCCCATCAGAGGAGCAAGGCGATCCCGCTCACCGGCTGGCAGCCGCACAGCCCCGGCATTCACTGAGCAACCATGCAAAGAGCAGAAGAAAGCAGCATTGTCGCTTTTAGCAGCGGCTGAGTAAATCTGACATTGAACTACACTCCTAAAAACTTCTCTAAATAAGAAGTAATAATAAGACAACTTCTCTCTAAATACAGAGAAGTATATGCCTAAAAAGGCACTTTTATCTTAGAAGTAGGATGTAGAATAGCCTGATGTAGGCAGTTTTCAGGATGAACTTTGTACACATTTCTGAACATTAGCATAGCCTCCCAGTTTTTATAATAGGCATCAGAGTTGCATTACCCAAGAGCAGCATTAACATGTATCAAGTATCACCTGACAATCAATAATTAACAAGTAGAATCATTACTAGTTTCCACCTACAAACTAGAAGTAAACACTTTCAATAAAAATCAAGTCCACATATAAAAGAAACCCTGTATCTTAGACTACAGAAGATACAACTGAAGCTACCAATTTGCTTCAGTCAACCAAGGTACTGCATTTTGAAAAACTCAGTATCATAAAGGAAGCCAATAAACCATTGAAATACAATTCTAGGTAGCAGAACAGATCTTATCCTAAAGGAAATTTAGTAATTGTATTAAGAAGTTTTACCCACCAAAAGCAATGCTACCATGCTTGCTAACTGCAATTACATAATGACCTTGGTTAAAGGACTTTAAAAATATGTTCAATAAAAATTTTATTCAACCCATTTTAGGAATACAAAATAAACCAAGCTTCAGCATGTTCACACAAGGTTAGAAGTCTTCAGTAATATTTTATACAAAACCCCACACTTCTCAGTATAGTATTTCACTCATATAGCAAGAGAAAACAGTTCTCTGAAGATCGAACCATTAATACACTGCTTATACGTCACATCCAAGTAAAAGACTTGCAGTTTAAAACGGCATCACAGGCAGCAGGAAAATGCCATGCCATATTGGACGTCCCTATATTATGCTCTCAAAAGCAGGAGCTTCAGCAATTACAGCATAGTGTAATCCAACCCCAGGCAATGAATGGACTTTTCTCCATTAGGTTGAGCTCTAACAAGACCAGCTCCAGTCTGGGACCAAAGAAGTGGACAAGGAGGAGGCTGCAGATAAACACACCACATGACAGTGAGTTTAAGGTGCCAGCACAGGGAGGGGACAGGAGGCAGCAAGGGACCAGTGTCCCAAAACACAGGAAGCATAAGTGAAGCCGGCTCCCTGACAGCGCCATGCAGACCTGACAGGTTAGTAACTCTCCTGGGTTCACATCGGCTTGAAGCTTGAACGCAAGCACCGCTCTGTCTCTTCTGCCCTCGGCCCAAACATTTGCACCATCTCTTCATCCACAGCTGCAACTCCAAGCATCCTTCAGAGCTGTGCACAGCACCCAGATGGTCTGGCAGTGACAGCTGCCTAAAATGTTGTTGTTCCCCTACTGCTAGCCCTACATCCACAATGCAAAACAGGTCCCTACCAATGATGATGCCCATACTCCTCTCTGTCCCTGTCCAGTCTTCCACGACACTCCACTATTAAAGGCAACATGGGCTTCTGCCTCCGTGGCTATGACTGAAGGAAGCTTTTTAATCAAGAGCCTTGAAAGTACAGAGTTATGACTCCTACCCTACGTGGATTGCTTCCATTTGTCAGGAGCTCCATTCTGGTGAGTGTATGCCACAGATTTAGAGGCATCAACTAAATACTGCTCTGGAAGGATTAATGAAGAGGTCAGTTCACCTCAGACTGAAAACAAGTGATAACAACAGGAGGTGAAATTCTGTGAAGATTCCTAGTAAAATAATGTACACCTCAGTAGACTGAAATCTTCCAGTCTTCAGACGTGACTTTGGGATAGCCACCATACATTATCTGACAATAAAAGCAAAAAAGCTCAGAACATTGAAGCTCACTTTCCCACGTTCTGTTGTAAAACCTTTTGGTACCCCTCTCCTATACCACACACGAGAGTATCCAAGCCACCAGCTTCACTGAGAAATTAAATTCGTAAGCTACCATTCAAGTATCCATGTGACAAGCTACCTTGGAATCACTTGCCACTAAACTCTGAGCCTTCCCACCTGCTGTTACTTTCATCAGCCACGTCCTTTACCTGCAGGCTTCAACTAAACCACATCCTTGGAAAAAAAAGAATCTACATATGCAAATAAAGGCCTGGGAAAAATGGTTCTGGATCAAGTCAGTCAGCATGAGTTCAAACATCAATCACCATCAGCAAGCTTAATAATTTTGGAGCACTGTTTACAAGTGAAGGTGGAAGCTAAGGGAACACCAGGCTGCAGATCAACTTAAAGGCATTGCTTTTCCTTTGTTTTCTAACAGCTATTTTGAGCATACCTTAAAAAGACACAATGGCTGAACTGATAATTCAGGAAACTTTAGGTCATAAGGCTATCCAGAGCACAACACAGTACACACCACTCACTGGCTTATCATAAGCCAAACAAATGACATGAGAGTTGAATAAGATGCATTTCACACGTTGGTAATTTAGCTTATTACATAGTAGCATATGGACATTTTCTAACACTGCAAAATTAATAGCCAAAATGATATTTGGATTTCTAATGCTACTTGTCCTAAAAATGGACATTAAGAACCTCCCAAAGATGAGGACCTCGAACACCAATACAACAGTCCAGCTCTTTTGGCTCCAACAACCACCTCAAAAGAAGAGCCGGAGGAGAAGCCACACAACTTATATATAACTGATTGGTAGGGAACAAAAAACCCAAGATCATTCTAGATGTCTCAACTCGTATGAAGAATCATTTCCATCCTTAACATTCCTCTTAACCGCACTGCACATGCGTGGTTATTCTCTGCCATTACGTACATTTGTTCTCAACTCCACAAGAAATCACAAGGCTTTGTCAGAGCAAACCTGTAAACAGCAAAGTTCCCTGCCTTACATTTCAAACAGTGAAGCTTGCTCAATAGGACAGTTTAAAATGAATGAATGTTTTACCTCCAAGCAGCACAGCTTTAACTGTTAGCTCAGTCTATCCATGATCAGAAAAAGCAAAGTGAAGCTTTAGCCACATTCTGGTAAGATTTCAAAGCTATTTAATAATCTACAAATATATACATTTATCTTTTTCAGCTAAGCTGAACAAACTTCTCAAAAAGCTGAAAGCAATCAGTCTTAACAATATCTCCCTGTGTTACACACACTACTCTGTGCAAAGAACTAAACAGCTCCCTGTGTCTTTATCAATTGTTCTAATAAATGACCTAAGGCTACATAATTTAATCCACAACAATTTAACAATTACAGTATTTTCAAAGGAGAGTTCTGAGATTTTTCACAATATTAACTGTGCCTAACATTTCAAGTATATAATCCAGCTTTTGAAAGCCCTGGGTAAAACACTGCTGCCATGGAAGAATTAAACATGACATGGTCAGAGAGTTCTACAAAAGAAAATGGAATATTTTTCATTTGAACATTTGCATGTTAAGCATTTAAACCGCTGTGAAGAGTTTAGATACAAAAGTTTCCAAGAGCTGTTCCTTTCCAATTGACTATATCCAAATCATGATATTTAACAATACAAAAGTCTTCTAATTTCTGTCCCAGTGAAGGCTGACAAATAGCGTCAACAGCATCTGCTGAAAATTTACACTTTTTTTATGCTACTCACCCACACAGTCTCTCATAAGTCATCTATTTTGTACTGGGAAAATTCATCAGAATAATTTTCAATGCATTAATTTAAGGATGCCTACTGCAACATCTGGAAAACGCTACGTAAAGAATACAGCATGTACACACATAAGTATTTATTTATGTATCCTTCAAACTAGAAAGTTTCAGGCTACCAACAACACAAAAATATCTGAGTATTTTGATTAACACTCAAGAATATCTTTAAAGGTGCCTGCTTTCTCGGATCCATAAACCATTTAATCAACATCTATTAAATGCTAAGTCTCACATAAGGAAAACACCACACACAAGCCAGATATGAAAGGTCAGACTGAAGACCTATTTAGCCATGCTACCTGTCAAACAGCAGCCAGTTCAGGAGCGATGCTGGTAACACGAGACTGCCCTCCAACAGCTTCTGTCAGGCAGCATTTTAGGGACTTCCCTAAAACTAAACTGCATCCGGAGTGTAGTCTTTACCACTCCACAATTCACTTTTTTTCTTTCATTAATTTGTCTAATCACATTTCAAACTAATTTGTGCTCAAGATACCCCATGACAATGGAGTCTTGATATAATTATACTCTAGATAACAATGGAGTCTCACAATATAATTACACATTACAGGAAAGCATTCTTCAGCTACCACCTCAAAAATTTGATAGTGTACCACCCATAGTACCCTTCCCACCTCCAGTGTCATACTGGCTGCAGAGACTCCCCTAGTTTTGTTTCCCAAAGAGTGTTCCCCCCCAAGCCACCCCTCTGACTTACTGTACTGCCTCTTAACTGCATGAAAAGCCAGGAGCGCATCCACACTGAACTACACAATGCGATGCCTAGTTATCCTAATTGAACAGGAACAATTCTGCTAGGCTTTAGCCATTTAAAAATAATAATTATTTGCATACACAAATTATCTCAACTTTCTTACTGTTCATGGCAGGATCCCAGGGCTATGTTTCGCCATTCCCAAGTAGTCCAGGTTAATTTTGACATCTAGAACAAGGTTCAGGAAGAGAAAAAAAAAATTGTCACACACGTTTGCACACTGTTATTCACTGTAGATGTTATTTTAAAGAACTGCAGGGTACAGCATCTCCAACAGAGTTAACTATTGGCTTCTGCAGCTCTTTGAGCTCTATCTCCACTGTGAGTGGAAAATTGGATAGCCCCACTTCTTGCCTGGAGGGAAAGTTCACACAACTCACTACAAATCTGTGGCATCCTGCTCTTTTCCACGTATACAGAGCATTTCATACACAATTCTGCATGAACACAACTTCAAATAAAAATCAATATCAACAACAGTCTGTAAGAAAAAAAACCAAACATAATTTTTGCTTTTAAACTAGTCAGACAGTCTCTCTGTGTATCTCAGAAGTAAAGCCACTATTTCATGTAAATCACTAAATGCATACAAGCCACAGGAGGTACAGAAGTCCTAACAGAAGTAATATCTTGCATTACGATACTAAGCCAAGCATGCTTTTCATAAATTCACCCCATAGCTGCTATCACAGCAGGAAGCTACCTGGCTGGGCTTGCAAACTGAGCACCAGTCCCAACGTTGAAGCACAAAGCAAAGTTACAGCAAAAGGTTTCGCAGCCATTGGGAAGTCATCTTACTGCCTGAACCAACAACTGGAGAGCAGCAGTTGGGAGGAGACACTGCTTTTCTTTTTAATGCTTAAAGATAGCATATCCAATTGAAAAGGAAAAGCAGGCAGTTAGCCCAAAATGCAAAGAGCAATTAGCAGTATTGTCATTTGCATTGGCAGTCATTTTTTTATTCATTCTAACAGAGCGGAGTGAGGAAACACTGGCGACGACACTGCCAGCTTTCACTTCCTCTGTGTTTCCTCTCAGAAAAGAAAAAAATGGAAACATTACACTTGGCAACTCACATTCTCACATTGTTAGCACCAAGCAGTGAGGGTCACTTCTACAATTCAATAAACGAAGGACAGTTTTTTCAATTACAAGCCCTTGCTGACCCGAAGTTATTCATCCAGTTAAAACAATGAAACAATACTAAAAACAAAATCACGTTGGAAACTGCAAGTTAACCAATAGTAACAGATAAAAAAAAATGAAACACTATGGGACATTCAAACTTCTTAACCAAAACAAAGGAGTTACCTGAAGATTAGAGAGGTTATTGCAGTTTTATTTCATGAAGCTTTCTTTCTTTTTATATTCCTCCTTAAAATGTGTCAAATTATTTTGCTTTTTATAGATGCATATCTATGTATGCCAGCCATCAGCAAGACGCCTGTTCCAGAATTAAAAGGATATTAATGTGTCAAGGATGACACAGACAAGTCATCAGGAAGCCTGTTAGGTCATTTTGGTGAAGAAAGCCAAAAAGACAAGAAGTTAGAAAGTAATTCCTGGTGGCAAGAAGCTCTCTAAAACTGGGAGTAAGATCCAGGCTTCCCACCATTCCCTGTCAGGGCATTTTGCATAACCTGCATCTCTGCAAAGCCGTGTCAGGCTACTCCAGCGACACACACAGCGTTACACTGGAGGGCCTTATGAATGGCTCTCAGTAATGAAAATCTCGAACAATGTCAGACTTGTTAGACACATCTGGGATGGCACTGAAACAATAAAGTCAATTCAAAGATACCATTTTTCCTCCAACCCACTCATTTTTTTCCTCCTCCCATTTCTTTTTCCACCATTATTTATTCCTGACTCCATGTTCAGGACTGTAGTGTTGCCATGCAACCTCTTCTCTTGCACATTTGCATTTGCCGGCCCAACTCCCTCCTAACATTAATTTTGCTAATGAATAAACAATCTGAACTAGTAATGGGAGCTGGTTAGAACCATTCTGCAGGCACGTGGGGAAGACAGGACACTGTCGCACAGCAACCCCACACCACGTCCCACGGCGCCTGGCAGCACTGCCAGAACAAGGCTAGCACTCCGGCCATCCCCTGCATCCCCATAAACCACGGCTACATTTAACCACTTCTTTCACTCCACACCAGCAGATCACTTCAGCCTAACCGGAAAATACATTAATTCCCTACAAGGACGACGAACTGGGATTCTCTGAACTCACTTGTAATCACAGGGTTACTTGCAGGGGAGAAGATACATTTCTGCCTGCGAACGTCTGCCCTGGGTTTGGATCTCCTCCTCTAGGTACAGCTCAGCACCCTCAGCTGCTTGTCCCTGCTCTCTGCCAGAAGGCTACCAGCTGAGCTGCTCTAAGTACTTTCTAACCTATTTACTCAGGATCAACCCATACAAAGAGTGATTATTTAGGCTGTTTAAACCACCCCAGCTTATTTTGGCTGGCATTCTGCAGAAGAACTCACATAATTCTTTCAGCTGCCAGAGACAAGGTTTACAGCCCCCTCACTGAAATACTTACTCCTTCTACAAACCAGGAATGATGGCCAACAACAAAACCAGACAAGAAACTCCTGATAGGATCCCTAAAGAAATTAGGGCTCTTGGCACACTCATCATCACCTAAAGAATGAATTTTAAGAGGATGGCAAGTCTTGGTTACTTTTGCTCAGCCCTTTCCAGACAAGTAATTTCCCCTAGCTCTCAGAAAAGATGTAACTTGCAGAGCTCCACAAGGCAGGACAGCCATGTGAGCACCTATAGCAACACTCCATACAAGACTTTGCCCTTGCAAAAAAGGCAAGAGGTGATGGTAAAATATATCAAGTTGCCCTAGGGCTACAAGTTTTCAAAGAGGAAAGTGCTACCATCATAGGCTAAAGTTAGACTACATGCTTACTAAGATGTTGCCTACAACGTTAACCATTTGTTATTCTGCTGTACTCACCCCACCCACCACCACACACAAACCCCACAAAAATAACAGGTGAAAGAAAGACTACTGCAGCATAACATCTTTTGGGAACAGAAACTGCCGTTTTGGTCTGTGCATGTGAAGCTCTATGACATCAAGGTCTTGGTCCATCACCGTGGCTCTTAAACAGTACCATCAATTTTACTGGGGAAAAAAATCAGAGGATAGACTAAGTAGGATAGTATTAACATAAGTTAGATGTACTCATTAAAAGTTATACAGTATCGTTTCTCATTAGTGATTACAATTTTCTTTGAAAAAAAAGTAAGAAATCCTGAAATTTACTATCAACCAAAAATAGAACTTTCTAGAAGATATATAGATCAGCAAGACTTTTATTAAAGGAAAAAACCCCATCAAAATTAAGGAATTGTGGTAGGAAATAATAAAAAAAAAAACCCAAACCCACAACCTCTGGATCTCTATCTCCTTGCTAAAAGGAGATTCTAGGGGAGTTGTACCATGGTCCATTTACAGCCTCACTGCAAATTCCTCCATGTATTCAACCTTACATTAAGACAAACTACTAAACCATTCCTGAAAAAGATTAGCTTATTTGCAAAGATACGAGCCAGGCTCTCTAAGAGCCCATGATACCACCAGCATCACTACGATAACCGGCTGAGTTAATGACACTTCCACCACCTCCAAGATAGCTGATAACATGATTGTCTCATTACTACTCTCCTTTAAAACTCCCTGTTTGGACATTAAGGACAAAATTTGCAGACTCAGTGGAAAGATATGGTACCAAGTCTTACCTGGATTACAAAATTCCCCACATTAGCCCTTCTACCATTAAAGATGTCCATGGTTTATATTGTCCGAGTCTAATGAAGAACAGAGTAAATGCTTACGCGTTTACTGTTACTCCTCCGTGACAAATGTGAGCACCCACAAGAGACTGATTTGCATAGCCGCTGAGGGAGCAACGTAAGGCAACTCGAGCAATCTAGTAAATTCCGATTCAACATTGCTGAATTATCTAGATTTATCCTTTGATTCTTTTGTAGCTCAAGCGTTTAATTCATGATTTCCAGTTTGAAGGCGTAAGCTTGCAAAGTCTTTAGTTTATATATCTCATATGACATATATCCTGATGGAAATACTTTAGTTCCACTGTATAAAAATAAGCTTAAAACGGCAAACACAAGAGCCCAGATTAAATTTCTAGATATAACATCACTACTAAATTATAAATTCAATATTAGAGAGAACAAAACTTGTTACATTCTGTTCCTGTTAAAAGCTTCCAACATAAACAGATAATAAAATATAGTTGTTAATAAGTGTCAGCAATACAACCACACGTGTTTTGTAACTTCTAGTTGTTACTACTTAAAGTTACTCACTAGCAGTAAGTGGAAAGATGATCAGAGAGGGGAAGCGGGAGGAATAAACTATTAATACAAGTCTTCTACAACTCTTGCCCCTGTGGTGGATAATCCACTTCTAAAAAATACATATATACAGAATACATGCTAACGTCCATGGGATTCTAGTGCCACTCACAGCTTTCTTTAAATAACGGATCTGCTACTCACTTCCTCTGTTCTATTCAAAATCTGTGGGCAGCTATAAACTTGCCCAGAACCATGCCTGTTTCGTAACACTGAAGCTACTTGAGAGTCAAGCACTGAGAAGCAAAAAGTTGACAAGGTAGAAGAGCAACCCATTTCTCCCTCTTGGCTTCCTTCAGGAGTCAGATAATATCTGTGAGCAGGATGCAGGCCAGTGCTTTGATTCCTCCAGAGCCAAGACAAAAGCTTTCCCCCTACCTTATTGTAGTGCTGAATTCATGCTTTCATGTAAAGATTTTACTGAAAGCACGAATTTATGTGGATCATTCAGCTCCTACACAGGTGGAAAGCTAGCTGGAGAACAGAAGTCTCAGGAACATCTCTTTAAAGACATCTGGAAACATGGCTAGTTTGAAGTGGGAGCACTGTCCCAGTCCTACCGCGCTGAGTTAGATGCTCCATCCCCAGCATTTGCTGGGAGAAGCAGTGCAGCTTTCCCTCCACTCACCTCCAGCCACATCATTCCTGCTTCTACCTGTGAGAGCAACAGCAAGGTGTAGCCACAGGGTGAATTAGCAAACTGATAAAAATGTTACTGCGCGGGTTAGTTTCCCATGAGATAAGTAGCATGAAAGAAATCACCCTGCAATCACACAAACACTAGCTCTGCCAAGGGAGCTGCAGCAGGAGATCGGGGCGCAAGGCAGGACCACCCAGAGATGCATCAGAGGAGGTACCTGCAGCACCAAACTGCCTCCAAAGCCTCTAGCATCAGATTTTACCCTTCCAAGTGCGAATGTTCTGGTTAATTTTAAATCCATAACAGATTTATGAAGAAGTTTTAAATTTAAAAGACATGTATCACATTTATTTCTTATCAAATTATTTAAATATGTGAAAAATATACTACAACAATGTATAATAGAAATGGAGCTTCAACTTCAGAGAGCTGGATTTTGTGCCAGTAAAGTAAAAAGCTACTGGATATTTCAGATCATCATCTTAACATAGTGCTGGATATTTCACAGTAGCATTATCAGATAAGGTCAGTTATTCAAAAGAATCAAAGTTCCCATGATGCTAAATAAAACACACATGGAACACATTCAACTTGAAACTAGAACAGACCACTCACATGGAGATCCCAAAAAACAATCAGGAAAAAAATAACTGGGTTGAAGTTCACACATTTATCCTTGCTTTCTTCAACCCAAGGTTTCTCTCTAATATTTAAGCCTTATCACTTGTACACCTCAAAAATTCTGCTTTATTTTTTTTATGACACGGAACCTCACCTTCCTTGTAACAACAGTTTGTGCTTGACCAGATGGAGGTGTAATCAAGCTCGTATACAATGTAGCATAGCTTTCATTTGTCATGTTGCTAAATCCTGGTCTGCAATTTCTGAATTATACAGGCTGATAACTTTGGCCCTCTTAGTTTATTTTTCTCACTGATAATAAAGCAACCAAGTTCTTCCCTTGCTTCCCTGCAAAGATGGAAATTTGCATTCATAATAGGACTAATACGTTGAGATGCCAAGCACTGCAATATCTGTTAAAAAATTTACTTTTAAGTCCTCTGAGCTAGGACAGGCACTCAAATCATCCCCTCCCTGGTTTTAACCATGAGACCTGTGCTTCATGCCGACTGTCTTCTAACAAGGTGGAATAGCTTAGACAGGACCTCTGTCCTAAAGCAGCTTATACCTCCCACCTTCAGGCAAATAAAGAGACTTCCGAGAGGCAGGACAAACAAGTATGTATGCCAGTAGGCAGAAGGAGCCAAAGGAAAGTGTCTGACATCATGGGTAAATAGTCCTGCTGCTTTGACTACTGACAGCCAGTTCCACTCTGGTCCCATCCACACCTGCACAAAAAAAGCATCAGCAGTTTTGCCCTGTTGACAGCCTTGCTGTGCACCACTGCCTGGACACCCCTCCAGAGCAGGGTCCCTCGGAAAGGAACGGCAGAACATGCAACCCGACAGTTCAAGCAGGCATGGGGCACCTGGTAAGACTGATGCTCTTTAATATGGAAATGGAAAAAGGTTTTAAGTTTTCCCCAAAATTTAAGCAACTACAAGTTGGGGCAAAAATTCTGAGAACTTCTTTGAAAGCAAAACTTCTGTTCATAATCTATTTTCATTTCTACTTTCACCTGTGTATAAGCTCTCATATTTTAAATATTTCCTATTAAAAGAACCAAGCAGAATAGCTTTAAAAACGCAGAGCATGTTGGCATTGCCAAACAAATCTCACACATTTCACAACTGTAGAACACAACACCAAGCAGCTGCATCAATCACAAAGAAGAAGTTAAAACAAAAGCCCCAAGAAATCATATGACAAGTGTCATTAGTATTTACAACAAAGCACTGTTTCCACAAAAGGAAACAAAATGACATATTTCCCACAGCAAATTTAAAGCAAACACATTGACAACACAAATCAGTAGCTGGTGCATTCTTCAAAAGATTAGTACACCTGATTCACTTAAAAATAGCTTCTCAAAATAAGCATGGAAGAAATCAAATTCATTACAGGACACTGAACATGGGAAAGCTTTTGAATTTTCTTACTGTTAATCTTCCGAAACACACAGGCCAATTAAAGGGGGCAGACTTAAATTTTGTCCCAGCCTGCAAGCATCTCTTGGATTTAAACAGATCCCTTTCTACATCATAATCCAAGAGATATCTTGAAGAAGTGCACTTGTGAAACACTCCTGTGACCAATACCAAGTCGCACATTGCAATTCCCTGTATCTCCCATCTCGAGGCACTTACACCTTAGCTCCCCTGCCAGATCCTTCTGACACAGGCTATCTGCACAATATGACATAGGTGTGCTTTCACCCCAAAACACTTACTACTGAGTAAAACCCTTGGAGATAGTTTATGAAAATAATTCAGATAAAACCAGCGAATTTATCGATTACCCTGAATGTCCACTGAAAGCATGCTTTTTCTTCCAGAGACTACTGTCTAACCCTGCTTAATTACTTCCTAGTTTTTCAAAGACGCTTTGCTTAGGGATAGCAAATATACAAAGAAAAGTTTCTTCCATTATAGCATTTTTAATTTATCCATAAAGCTCCCAGTTTTAAGAAACCTCTTGCATCACGAATAGTTAAAAAGAAAACCATAAAAATGTTTTCATCCAGTATTCTGACAATGCAATACAGCTGTGAGAATTTAAAAATCTGAAAGTAGAGAACCTTGAAAGGAAAGCAGAACATATGTTGCCCCATCTATTTAAGCTTTTGCCTCCCACTCACACTCATATACACTATGCCAGATCAGTGATAAAGGCATCCATCCCTGTGAACCTAGCCTGAGGCTGTCGAAGTCAACTTCCATAAGCTATTAAGAATCATTAGAAAAGTTTTGTACTATTGATACAGTGAAACAGCCAAACACTGAATACTCTCTCTCAGAAGCTGCTAGCTGTTAAAACAAATGCCCCGTAACTGTTCGCTTTTTGCCATAGCGCAGTTTCTCAGAAAGTTTTGCCAGCACAGATATATCAACTAAAAGAGTAAAGAAAAAAACCCCATGCACTAAGCATCACAGCTACTTCAGCAATATAACAACTATGAAAAACCAAAGCATTCTTGACAGCTTTGCTTGTGGTGTTTGTGGAGGTGATACAGTAGCGCTAGCAGAAACACTCCTAGCAGAACGCACTGCAAATTCATTTGGAGTCTCTACCAACGTGTTTCTTTGTAGTGTGAACTAATTACCTCTTTCTAATAGCTGGACCACACTAAGAACATATAGCCCTTGAGGTAACATCATTGGAACGTTTAATTCAGACAGCAGAGGTTATGCCTTTAGATCCAGACTTCCTGGGCTTGATCGCCACTGTCAAAGAAACATATACAAGTATCACATTACACTGAGCTACACTCAACATGAGATAGTTTGCTGACATTTTTCTCAGCTTGTTGCAAAACAAAAAAACCCTCACATGTTTAAGGTTACCAGATTTAGGGGGCAAAAGCAAGACTTTACTTCATATGCTTTAATCCCTCTGTGCTTCTAGCCAGTTCACATGCAGCACAAGAGCCCTTTCTACAGCAGCTACATTTCACTTCCCCACTGAGCCCCCTTACAGCTTAATGAAGGATTCATCATCAATCTCTCACGCTGCCTCTGTAGCGGTATCAGCCGAATATACTCCTTCTCTGCTTCACCCCGCTCAGCCCTGCTTTGAGCGAGCCAAATCCTCACAGGCTGTTCGAGATGATCCCAGTGCTCATCATCTCCCCACAGACATGCTCTGCTATCATTTGTGGGAACACACCGCAAACTGGATCAGGGAGTCTTTTTTCTGGCTGGGTGCGTTTGCTGATCTGCTTTACATCTGGCATCACCAGTAGTTATGCCAGTGATACCGCAAGTCGCATAATTCCCCAAGTCACCATTACCGCTACAGATTAGGTACAGTTGAACTATGGCCTCAGATGACTTTCAGTTTAGTGAATCTTTTACAGAAGACCAGAAGAAACTCTTTAGAATTAAAAAAAAAAAATGCTGGCTGGGGCAAAGTCACTTTAACTCATTTTTGACACCTGGTGTCAAGGCAAGGCTCACTAGAAATAGTCTTGCTTCTTTGAAGCAGAGCAGCATGCTAATTTGTGCTGGCAGCTCACTCCATTTTCTTTTGAACTTCAGAAGTAAAGGAAAATGTTTAGAAGCACAATTTTAAAAATCACAGAATTTAAGAAATCACAAGAAGTGCATTCAAGATAGCATTTAATCCTAGTTACTACCCAAACTTTTTTACTACCAACATTCTGCAGTGTATTCTAGTATTAAACAGGATTGCAGAACAGGCTTTACCACGAAATCAGAGAAGTGGGGAGAGTGCCCTGAAGGTTCTTCATTAGCATTATCTCTGCGTAGCTCACTGGGGAAAAAATAAGGAAGACTCCTCTGTGCCATTCTATTCAAATGTATGAGCCATATTTAAATGGGTAAGGGAGATATTTCTGATGCAGACTTCACAGCAGGTCCAAGTCAGCATCAGTTTAACACTCAGAACATCCAGGCTAAAGAGCCCTTTGCCATACAAAACTGAAAAAGATGTGCACCTTACATCTCCTGAATTATACAAAGGATCCAAGCCAAGACTCCAAGGGCTCTCAAGTTGATATCGTACTTTTCATACAGAGGCAAAAAGTCCTGAACAGTACCCAATAAAAACAGAGCTTAGCCTAAATTTTAGGTGAACAGGGACAAAAGGAAACCGGCAAGTTAATTACAGCCCACAGTCACATCCCCATTTCTAATAGCTGCATCTCAGAACTAATCCCCAAAACTCCTTCCTGCACCCAGACCTCAACCAGCCTGTTTAAAGAGCGGGGAACAATAAACACTGATGAGCAGAAAGGGTCACGGGAAGGAAGAAAGCGATTACAGTAACTGCAAAACAAAGCCTGGAAAAGGAGAGCTGAAGACACTTTTTCAGAGAGGCACAAATCCCAAATCCCACCAGCCCGGTCCCGAGCAAACCGCCAGCTGCGACCCCCGGCCGGGTCAGTCCCGCTCTGCTCCCTGCCATTCCCACCCAGGACCCCGGTCCTGCAGGAGCCCTGTGCCCCCGCTAACCTCCTCCCCCCCCGAGGCACGGCACACTTGCTCTCCCCCCTGCACGCAAGTGCGCCCCGCTTTCTTCCCCGTCGCAGGGCACTCCCGACTGAGAAGAGCGCACCCCTCTTTTCCTCCCTCCCAAACCGGGTCTCCCTCCATTGCAACGCGCCGCCCCCCGCCTTGCAGAGAGGTTACTGCCCCCCCCAAAGTGCAGCCGGGGCACCCCCGTCCCCTCCCGCACGCAGGGAGCCCCCCGCTGCCAACAGGGCACCCCCCGTTGCAAGCAGCGCTCCCCTCCCTCCGTCCTCAGAGCACCCCGCGGCGGAAAGGGAGCCCCCTCCCTGCCGCACCGGCCCCGCACACACACACACACCCCCCGCCCGCCGGCCCGCGACCACCGGCCGCACAGGCCCCGCAGGACACAAGGGCCCCCAGCCCCTCCGGGACCCCGAGCGGAGCAGAACCGGACAGCGCCCCCCACACGCCCCTCTCACCTGCGGGCCGCGGCTGCCCGCCCGGCCCTGGCCCGGGGCCCCGCTCCGGAGCGTTCCCAAAGTCCCGAGCGCGGCCCGGCAGCGCGGCCCCGCGCCCGCCCGCCCGCCGCCACCTGGCCCCGCCTCCCGGCACCGCGCGTCACCGCCCGCGCCAACATGGCGGGCCGCCGGGCCTGTGCGCATGTGCCCAAGGGCACGGGCGGGGGGAGGCAACGAGCGGCAGGCGGGGCTAGAGGAGGGGGCGGGTCCGGGGGCGGGGTGGTGGCGGTGAAAGGGGCGGGGCTATAGGAAAGGGGCGTGGTCTCTGTGCCCGCGGGGCGGTGAGAGGGGCATGGATGGATGGATGGATGGATGGATGGATGGATGGATGGATGGATGGATGCATGGATGCATGGATGGATGGATGGATGGATGCATGGATGGATGGATGCATGGATGGATGGATGGATGCATGGATGCATGGATGCATGGATGCATGGATGGATGGATGGATGGATGCATGGATGGATGGATTGCACAGGGGTGCACACGGTCAGGAGTTCTGCCGGCAGGGGCTGTCTCCACGAGCTCCGTGCTTCAGCAGAGCTGCTGGAAGAGCAGGGAGGACAGCGAGAGGCAGCAACTTAGGGAATGCAAGTGATAGATGTACAAAAACATCTCCTAGTGTTCTCCAGGGGACTAATTTGGGACTAGCATCATTAGCAAGTGAAAGGCCAACCCCAAATTGCTCTCCTGACCATAGGGTTTTCTACTGGAGAGCTCAGAATTGCTTCGCCTGCTCCTGTAACACTGCAGGATGGTAGCCCTGAAAGTTTCTTCACAGTTTTCTTCTCTCTTTCATGTGGCTGCAGCTCTGATTTGGGAACTGTTGTTCCTCTGCCTGTATTGTTTCCTGTAAACACACCTTTAATTACTGCACCCCCAACATTCAGCAAATTTTTGACTGTAGGTAATCTTAGGGCAAATAATGCCTTAGTTAAACCCAGTCAACCCTAATGAAGTTCTAGGAATTTCAGCAATGCAATTCAGGGCAGAACTTGATGCAAAACTAATTATGAAGCCATAGGTAGCCTTCCAGCCAAGACTGCAACCATCTCCTCACAGCAGATCTGTAACTTCAGCTTGGTAAATGCCCTTGGCTTGAAAGATGCCAGCTTTAACCCTACAGGAAAGGTTAAGCAAAATTTGAGACCATACCACACCATCTGAGAGTTGCATATCTCCAACACTGCTGGCTTTTAAAGCTATCTTTTATCTGGAAATTTTTGAAATCAGCTTATCAAAGGCGGTGCATCATCTATCTCAGAGAAAGATTCTGGCTAAGTAACTCTCTAACAGATTTTGCTATGGGCAGTTTCGGGTTCGCTTCTATTCTCTTCACATCATTAACAGCAACTGAAGCAAATTCAGGCACAGAGAACTAACTTATCACTACACTCAAGCTGACAAGAAATTCAGTATCTCAGTTGCAGAAGAAAACATTTTTTGTGTATATTTTTCCTACTTCTGTCCTTGCAAATGACCTCTTGCATGAGCCAGCACCAATCTTGACTTATCTTTACAAAACTTTGGGAGGAATACATCTCTGCTGAGAAGGGACACGGACATAGCAACATACTGGGTATTTCAAAATGTTCCCAAACAGAATAACTGAAGTCTTGGAATGTGCTCACTCACAATGGTTTACAAAAGGCAAGTTGTAATAGAGAGCCCTTCACCTTTTTTTCTTGTTTATTTCCATTAGAAAGTGAAATTTGCCATATAAATAGACTGTAGCTACTAAACACTTGCCTCTCTAGGTATAATGCTCTTGCAGCTCTTTTTACTCCCAAGGCAAGGTAATGTCTCGAATGCACATTTAACATGGGCTCTTGTCCAGGTGGCAAACCGATCCCACGCTTCTAACCACACAGACACTTCTGACCTTCTTTGCTTACTCACATGACAGAAGGTGGGGTTTTTCACAGCCCAGGTTCCATCTCATTTCACAGCTGAATATATCGAATCTTTTGCTAAGGACTTGGCAAACAAATCAAGTGCTAATAGTGCTCCAGTGTTTTTCTAATGGTTCCGCTTTGAAAACCAGGCAAATTTTCCCAGGCTTTACCTGGGACCTCTCAGCACCAAACCCCATAGATGTGCCTCGGGCAGCCCCCAGGAGATGACAGCCCAGCTGTGCAGGGGAAAGGCTGGAAAGCTGTGCTCAGCAGACCTAGGCTTGATCACTAAGGGTTTCTTATTGAAAATATGTGTACTAGTGTTGCTCAAATGTTATTTCGTTTTTAATAAAATTTTCTACAAGCTTTTCATGTCTCTGTTATGCATTTCTCTGCAAAAAATCCACCTTAAATTTACTGTAGACTCTGTCAGGCATCTCAAAGTATAAACATGACACAAGACAAATATACAAAATTACTAAAACAATTTACAAGGTAACTTTTTATACATAACTTTAGCACAAGACTGTAATCACAAACATTTTCTATTAAAGTCTACTTATAGCATAGTTCCTTTCAAAACATCATTCTAAGTATTTATGCCCACAAATCTGACATTTGATAACGGCACTGAACACAATTTGCTGTGGCAATATATGTTTTCAGCATTTAACAGCAGTCTAAAGAATGAACAAAATTACCAGTTCAGACAGAGCATGTTTATATCACCTCGCAATCATTTTGCATTGATATTACAGATTATATAGAGAGAACGATATCCATTAAGCAACAGTATTTCCTGATCAGAAATTTTACAACTTGACTTTATCTAAAAAGAAACGATAACGTGTACCCACTGCCACCTGAGCTAGAAACAATTCACTCTGAACGTTTGCCATAAATTTAACAGAATCTATTACAAAGCCGAACACAGAACTTGGGTAGAAGAGGAACTAAGCTCTATTAAGCTTCAATTGCTTGTGACGAGGTAGAGTCACTGTTTGCAGTTGTGTAGATAGTCACTGGTGACCTTAATTTGAGCGTGTGAAGAGTTGCAGTGGCAGTACCCATACATGTGTATTTAAGGCAACGTTTCTCCAGCTGTTTTGACTTGCGTTGCCTGCCCAGGTGAACTGCACCATCCATGACCCCTTCTCCGAGTGCAACGCTGTAGACGGAGATGCATCTATCTTCTTCCAGCTCTTGAAGCGAGCTCTTGCATTGCATGAGTACTTTTTATTTCCTCTTAACTTCTGCATGCTGCAGTTTAGAAAACAGTTACTTTCAGAATTTTTACTTTCTCTATACTGAAAATGTTTTGTTTCAGATAGATCTGCATATTCATGCCGCAGTAACAGCCTGAAAAAATTAAAATCATTCTAAAATGAGAGGCGAGGTATATATTTGTCAAGCAGTAAACACTGAAAATACTTTGCAATAAAAAAAATCATTCATTTTAAGTATTTTTAAAACCCTTGACTTTCCCCCTCAACCACAGTTATAGACAGCTTGATTCCAGCAATGTACAGTGCATTTCCAAAGTTCACTGACTACTCGGGTCCCCACTAACGCACAACAAATCCTACCGAACTCATTTTTCCAAGTCATTTTATTAACCTAGAGTAAAACGTAACATCTGCTGAGCGCAGGCAGCCGGTTCGTGGCTGTTCCCGCAGGCTGGCATCCCATGCCATAGGCCTGGATGTGCAGCCGGAAGCTGCTCGGCAGCCGGCCATCTGGAGCGGCTCCGTGAGTATTACTCCAACCTCTGAGAGGGAGAAAGGGATTTGACCACCAATAAATCGTCTTTGCTGAGGCTTGTGAAGCCTCATAAAAAAATCCTTTCAGAGTGGAGTGTACCTACATCCTATTCTTGCTGTTTTCCCACAGCGTGAATTGGAAATTTCCCCAAGGACATCACCAAAACAAAAATCCCTAGAGGGAAGTTCACTGTCCCAGCAGTGCTCCACCATGTTGTTCTGCTCTGTCTCTGCTTCCTGCAGCACCCAGGAGGCATCAGCCACGTTCCAGGAACTCCAGCAAGGAAAGACTCTCCCATTGCTCCCAATGGCCTTAAGCTGAAAGAGGGTAGGTTTAGGTTAGATATTAGAAAGAAATTCTTCACTGTGAGGGTGGTGAGGCACTTGCACAGGTTGCCCAGAGAGGTTGTGGATGCCCCATCCCTGAAGTGTTCAAGGCCAGGTTGGATGGGGCTTTGGGCAACGTGGTCTAGTGGAGGGTGTCCCTGCCCGCAGCAGGGGGGTTGGAACTAGATGATCTTTGAGGTCCCTTCCAACCCAAACCATTCTATGATTCTATGATTTCCCATGCAAGGAAAGATGGCCTCGCAGTCTCTCTCCCAGCCCAGAGCTGCAAGCACCAGACACCCTCGGTGCTCACAGTGGAAAATGGAAATGCCAGCTTCCCGCCTCATGCTTTAGGGTGGAGAAATAGGCATTATCTTCTCCACCACCCTAGTGCAGGTAGGATCAGAGCCAGCTGAAGCTCACTGAGCCATGGCCGTGCCTGGCCAGACAGCTGCAGGCAGCCCTCAGAAGAAAATGACACTAAAAGTATTTTAAAGCTTGGTGAAAAAGATATTTGAAATTACTTTCCTTGCAGAGTCAGTGTCTTAGCATTAGAAGCCTGCCAAGTTTTCCCCTGTGCTTGAAAGAGGAAATAACTGCCTGGTATGCGCTGGCACACATTAGCATTTTAAATTACAATTATAATACAGATAGATCCTGCATGTGCAAGCCTTGATTTTCAGCCTTTTGACACCATCCACACTCATTTCCACAAATGTAAAAATTTGGGGTAAAACACCAACATAAAGACTAATATTTTTTGGTGCCACTTTTAATGTCTCATCTCTCTGCCTTCCATGCAGTCTCCCACCATGGAAATAATAATTATTGGGGCAGCAGAGAATCACAGGCTGTTTTGACAGCCTGCCTTTCTCTACCAGGCAAAACCACAGCAGAACAGGGAAGAAATCAGCGTAAACATCATTGCTATTCTCAGAGAAACATTTCCAATGTAAATGGAGCATCTCACTGGAGAGATACAGTCAAAATATTAAAATATGTAGGAAGGGGGAATTATTTTGACCACTGAGCATTAAAATTCATCATGTGTGGGGGAAAAAAAAAAAAGCAGAAAAAATTCAGGGTAAAATTGATCCAAACCTTAGGAGTTTGGGAAGATAAATGAAATGTGAAAGGAGTGGAAGGAAAGACAGGGAAATCAGAGAAGACTACTGCAGGGAGTACAGTCCGTAACTACCATTCAGGCAGAAAGGAGGCCATCCAGCGCAAGGGAGGTTTCAGAGCCTCAGGAATTTGGAGTGGTTGCAAAATTTAACATAGCAACTACAAAGACAGTATCTGACCTAAATATGCCACTTACATCCTTACATTGTCCAGTGCTACAATAACCTCTTTAGTTTGAGAACATGAAGGACTAAAATAAAAGTAACACTGACACTTTAATCCTTATTTTTTAAACTCATACATGAGAAGATTGCTGATTGAGGGGTTTTTTTTAAGAAATAGCAGTAGATTTTACCTGCTGTATCATGCCAGCTTTGTATAAATGGGTGAAGTGAGGATCAGACAGTCCATCACTCCCTTCCATCGCCAGAGGTTCATTGCCCGGGGTATAAGTTATCATGGTGGACACACAAAAGATTTTACCCACTTTGCCTTGCAAATTCTTGTATGATTGCAACATTTACATTTGTAACGAGGACTTCCTCATCTCCAGTTGACTAAATTGTTTTGGAAACCTTCCTTGGGCACATAAGCACTGACAAATAACAACCTTTACCAACTGCATTCTGCCAGTCCCAGCCTGAAGTCTTCCCTTACCTTGAAGGATTTCACTCAAAGAAAACAAATAGCAGTGGAACTTGTCATTTCCTCCAAACTCATTTTGGAGTTTATCATATTTTTCCTCCAGCTAATCTCAGTGAAGCTGAATTTTAGATTTGTAGGAATAGCTATTTTTAAAATAGGTTTCTTTATGCTATAAAATATTATAATAAAATATCACTGTCAAATGCAGGTGGTGCCTGAGAATTCAGTGCAGAACTCAGTCAAGCCATTTCTTTGGTAATTCATGTGTTCTTCCACAAGAGCCTTCATTTGTAAGTCATACAGGAATTTTCTTGCAAAGTGTTTCCTTGCTTGCTCTCTTTGAGATATATATTCATAAAGAGGAGCGGGGCAACTTCATTTTTGAGTTGTACTATTTCTCTACATTGCTCTTTTTCTTAATTTCTTATACACATTTTGAGACAGTCCGGAGAGGGGTGGGAATCTGAAGTTTGAGTCATATATTTTCAGAAAGTCGAAAGTCTCAGTTATCTGATTTTTCTAAGCCAGCTTTGTATCTTTACCCTCTTGTTTCCAAGATTTGTCCTTTTTTCTAGCTTTAGTATCTTGGAAAAAAAAAATCATCAAATGTAATTCTTTTTCACTGTTAGGCAATAGGTGAAGCAGTGCAAGTAAGGAAATGCTTCCAACAAATGTCAGAGGAAAAAAGCAAAATACAATACTCAGCTTCAACTCCACACATTTACAAAATGCACTACAATAGCGCTTTTAATATCATTCCCATCAATCTCTTTTTTTTTTTTTTTTAAATGTCTATACAGCAGAATGTACAAGCATTGAGCTTTGATGTGCTAGCATGGGGATGCTTTATGATTCATGAAATAATTACGTTCTCATTTACCATAAACAAGTTCCAACAGCCAACAGAAATGCTGGGTTAATCAATGTCTTCTGCAAGTGCTCACTGTTCTTCTAGTTTGGACAATAACTGCAACAACACTTTTTGCACAGGATTATTAGTCACTGCAGATAACTACTTCCACCTCTGTAGACTGTATATTGTCCAGGCTAAACAATTTATCATTGCATGCTTACATACTTTTGTTCCCCTTTATCAAATGTTATTAACTCCTTTCATATCACTGTAGGTCAGCTTTAAGAACATGACAGGAATTAAACATACTTTTTTTTTTTTTCTCTCAAACTTCAGTAAAATCACCTTGCTTTTTATTCCTAAAACTGGTGATACAGGACTTTCTTATCACAAAGAGGAAACAGGAGCTCAACACTCCTCACCTTGCCAGGAATGCGGCAGGATAAAGAAGATCACTTTCATCCTCCCCGTTCCGTTCCCACAGGTGGGGATGGACAAGGAACAAGTGCCAGCAGAGGAAACTGCCCAAGCCAACACAGTTCAACCAGGATGCAGGAAAAGTGGCCTGTGCCAGGTGGAGGGCTGATGTACAGAATTCCCCTGGGAGCAATAGGGAGAGCAGTGGCTTCTGCTGAGGCAATGCAGCAGGGCAGTACAGCACCGCACTGCTCTTTGGCTCAAGGCACATGGCATAATCCATATGCTAGCTTGGTACCCAAGAATTTCTTTCCATATAGAAGAAAGCAATGCACCTTTGTTTCCTTATAATTAGCACTAAGGATAGAAAATTTGGAACTCTAACAATCCCTATATGGCTTAATAAATTAGCATTTATCATTATGATATCAAAACAAGACCAAACTTCTGTCATATATGATTTTTAGTCTCACAAGAAAATGATTAAAAGCTGGATTTTGCTTGTCTTTTGCAAACACTCATGTAGATATCTGGAGCACTGCTCATGTGAAAGTTGTAAGAGCTGACCAAAGCTGGTTATGATACAGCCTAGCTATGTCGGGGCAGAAGAGCTACCTTTTACCTGCCCTAGCACCACAAAAGCAGTGCAAGTAACTGTATACTCTTGTTCTCCAGAATGTAAGCTGCTAAGGGGGCTTTCTGCAGCAATCAATAGTTCTTATATCCAAGCAATCCATCTTTAGGTTCAGTCCTAATTAAAGATCACCATTGAATATAAAATAAATTATTGATTACTGTCAGGAAATACATTAACACATCTGTCTCCAAGCAAGAACAGCTCAATGGTTCCAAGTGGAGCAAATTTAGTAACTGTCAGTGATGTGGAAGCACTCCATTCATCAGCTGAGCTCACCCAGTAGTAAAGCAGCTTAGTATCCTCTGAGCTACTCCTAAACCTGGTCAGGGGAACAACACGAGACTATTCAGCGGACATTTCCAAAAGCAATGCTTTAAAAAGAAGTTTCAAGTTGCCACAGGATAAAACGTAGTGCCTCATCATGATATTCCTGAAAGCAGGAGAGCACGTGCTAAACTCACGTGCTCTCCTGCCCTGAGACAGATTTAGGCACATCTACTAAGGCTAAACTGCACTGCAGGACCAACAGTGAAGAGTTTATTTGCTAAGTGATTTCTTCAGGGATAAACAAATCGTCGTGAAATGTGCTTGTACCATTGAGATACTGCAGCGTACACAGTATCACCAGAACCTAATGAAACCAGCTATCTCGTTGCAGGGTATTTTACCGCAGAAGCTGTACTGGTAAAAATCCTCAGTTTGGAGTTGTGACTGCACTGAAAGTCCATGCCCTTACCTTTCCATCCAGCACAAGGATATTGACTGTGAAAGCAAAACAAAGAAGCAGTTTAGTCCAATACTTTCGTAATAGGGGAACATTTCAGCTACTTGCATACCAAATTGGTAAGATCTGCAAGACCAGAGAGGACAGAGGCGAATTTTAGAGACACCCCACTGAGCCTGAGTAAATGGCACAAGGAACGTAAAATTCACAAACAAAAATACAACACCACACATATCAGAAGAGAAATAAACTGAGGTCCTCGCAAGGTTCACAGCCCAGCTCCTGAACAGATTGCTGTCCTGCCCAGGGCTGCCTGTTCTGACCACAGAGATTTACTCTCTTCATGAGCTTTCTAACATGGGCTTCATTTAGGGAGGCACGTTTGGCTGTAAACAACCGCAATCAGGCCGTAGTATCATGGTTTCACTACCTCTAGTCGATCTCCCCTACAGTGTATTGCCATATAGAGGCTGCATGAGCAAAAGCTCCTGCATATACGAGCTCTGTATCCATTGAGATGTCATCCTAAATTTTGTGTATGAGAAAAAGGGGGCAGAGCAAAGAAGGTCAATGCTGACAGAAATCTTGATCACCATCGCCCCTCCTTGCTGTGCCCCAGCACCTGTAAAACTCTGCTTGATATTATTTTAATTTTAAAATCTGATTATCTGTGTTTTGGCAGAAGTTCTCAGCAGCGTGCAATCCTCCCTTCACCAAGACAAAATGAATTAGCATAAAGTGGGGGTTGTAAATTACAGGTCATCAGTACTGGCAGGGAAATTATAGGTGCTCGGCAGCACGATAAATACTGGAGGTGAACCCAGCCAATTGCTTTCAAAACTCCTTATTTACTGCGGGCCCCAGCTGCAGGGTTGTGATGGCTGTAAACATCGCTCCTGAATAATGGGACAGGGATCACACAGAACATCTGTCCATAGGGTATAGAGGCAAACCCATAGACAAAACAGTGAAATGCAGTATTGAAAGTAATACAAATACAAATATGTCTGTGACAGTGAAGCTGCGCTTCATTTGGTTCAACACATGACTGAAAATAATTTCCATTAAACTATACAACAAGCATTTTCAAAATACCCTTGAAAGGCTCCTGGAAATAATTGCAAGTGCCTGATGAGCAAGCACAGCTAGTGTTCCTCCTTCTGCCATTAAAACCAGAGGCACAGAAGCAAGCTCTGATTGTCTTTTCTCCAGTGTTTCATTGTCTGGGCTCCATGATGGTGTTTTTTATGCAACGATTGGAGCCTGCACATCGAGGAATCCAGGGACTTTACAAGGCAGATACTTCATTTTCTTTCAGACACCCTAGATGTCAGCTCCCTAGCACTCCTTTCAGTGCCAGAGAGGGATCCTTAGGGAAGCTCTAATCCAGGTGGCTGGGCAGAGAGGGGAAAAGAAAATTGTTTTTACATTTCCCTTCAAGAGCAGTGTTTCCAACATGCTCAGTCCATAAGCTGTGCCTTGCAGGCAGCCCTGTCTAGTCCATGCTTAAGGATGCAGTTCATGGTCCTTTGCCATTTCACAGACGGGCAGGATCCCTTGATGTCACAGATGCCTTCCCAAGGATGCTGACCACCCTGTCGTGCCTGGGTATCACATTCATTTAACACCAAACCTCTGCCTCCCCTCCCTGCCTGGGCACACTTGCCGCTATCTGGCGGAGGGAGTCTTGCTGTTCCTTTCCACCCGTGTGCCCTGGGTACGCCAGCAGCAATCAATTTTCCTTGCATGGGCAGATGTGCACCCAGGGGGGCATCAGCCCCCACTGCGTGTGGTTTCCAGCCTGCTGGGGTGCTCAGAGCCACACTGGGCCACGCAGAGATGCCTGAAAATATTGATGACTTTATTCCTTTTTTTATTCAGGGAGGAATTTAGAGCATCTTTTTTTAATGTTTTTAATATCCATTTTATATTTTTAATATCCAACTCCATTTCCTGGCCAGCCTGTACATCCTGGTGGGGTGATGTGTGTCCTCTGTGACTCCTCCTGGCAGAGAGTCAGTTTATTCAAAAATAAAATGAGTATTCTCATTAAATGAGAAAAATCATGTGCATCCTCAGAGCTGCTCTGTCTCAAGGCATCATTGCTGAGATGCCTAACCCTCTTTTCAGTCTCCTTGCATGAACTGTTTGTGTGCAGTGCCCCAGAGGCTGCTCTGAAAGGCCCCGGGGCTTTTCAGGAGAAAAAAAGACATTGAGGTACTTCCAGTGATATTTTTTTTTCATCAACAGACTTACCGTTAAAAACACACATTTCTGACAGCAGAAGCTTTCACTGGTCGCACTGCATTATTGGCAAGGAAGCCTGAAAAGAGAAATTACTGCTCCTGCCTCACTGCGTCCTTCATACTTGCCCATAGTGCTGCTGATGCTCGGAAATGCAGGCCGGTGTCCTGGATGCTGCCTGCTTTTTATTACGCAGCTCCTGAGGGGTGGTGAGGAATTGCACTTTAACACACTGCATCTGAATTTTAATTGAATTGTAGCCCGCAGCTAAGTGGAAAGACATTAAAATCAAACTCCAGTGTTTCACTGTATAGTTGATGTTCCACTATGGTGATATTTCCTCTGAAATAATTGATCATCTCTCTATTCATATTGTCTCTTTCTTCAGCAGCCCCTTCCAGCAGCCTGGTACGTCTTCCCAGGCAGGTCACAGAAATGTGGACTGTGTCCCAGTGACACCCGCTCAAACCACCGCCTGATGCTGACAGTGCTGGACCGCACGTATTTTCTATCTAAACTATATTTTAATGAGGACTGCTGTAAGGACAAGGTTTACAGATAAACTCTGAGTATAAAGAGGGACTGTGACAGAGTTAACCTGAATCTAAAAGGAAGACACCTTTCTGAGGCGGTTGTATAAATGAACAGCAACCTCCAGGTAGGAGGTTTTAGGCACTTCAGCTCACTGTTTTTATTTCAGAAGAGAAGGGCCAAAAACATGCTTGGCTTTTTTTCTAGCTAAAGAAGTCTAAGAAAGCATCTCTCCCCCATCGTTACCCAGCTAAAAGCTTTGATGTGTGTGGAGCCCCTGCTTAGCCAAAGCGGGACAGAAATCAGCATTGCTCCAGGGCAAGGGGTCTGGCCAGCAACAGGGGACATGTGTTGTCAGTCCCGCTGTGAAGTGTCAGCAGGAAAGCTTTTTTGAGGAGCCACAGCCCTCTGCTCCCTTCTCAGTGCCGCAGATGGGATGCAGCCTCCAGGCTGGCACCTCCGAGGTAGGCAGGGAGCACAGACCGCAGGCAGATTCATGTACACACTGCGGTTGCAGAAAGCTCCTGCAGAAACCAAATCAAAAAATAAATATTATATATGCTAAAAAGCATAATAAATAAATAGCACAGACCACTTCAAAAAATGTATGAGTCACTATGCACTTTGTAGCTCCCAAAATCAATTGCTCTTTGAATATGATTCAGTGGCAGCTGCAAATTTATTTGATTTGAATATATGTTGCCCCACTTAATTCACCCTGCCTGGGTTTTACAGAGTGACTACATCATGGTGCTGCAAAATACAAAACAGGTGTCAGAAACAAAAAAGGTGTTAGATACACTTATCCCCGTGCCTGGAGTTTTTGGGGATGCAGCACCCCAGAGACAAGGGCAGCCAGGATGCCCGGTCCCTGGAGCATCCCTGACAGCTTGCTGATGTGCTAGAGGTGCCGATGGTGGGGATCGCTGTGGTCAGTGGAGGCTCTGGCTCCCCCTGAGCTGCAGTTTAATATAATCTACTTCTGCTACAGCAACTGCACCCGCTCTGCTTCTTTTCTAGGCATGATGTAGTTCTCACCGCTAGTACTCTTGTTCTCAGTTACTCTACGTGTAGCACGAATGTGGAAAATGTGCAGAGGAGCATTGTAAAAGTTGCTCTTTTAGTTGGAACTCAACAAAAGAACAAGAAAAACCACAATCAGAAACACAGAGCAGCTATAAATGGATGGACACACCCTTGCAAGAGTGGAGATCCAATAAATATTTGAATATACCGATCTCTGAAATCAAAATGCTAAAAATAGTCTCTAGCTTTTGTTTTTCAAAAGGAGAGTATCCTCTTGCCGGAAGAGATTTCTCTAGTATTTGAGAGGTTCATAGCACACTTCCCAGCTGATGTGAACCTGCTGCTCGCCAGGAGCAACACAGGACATTCAGGCTTTGCAGAAGCTGCTTCCCACAAGGCGTAATTGCAGTTTCCACTCCACGTCCATCCCCACTCTGTCCCCGTCCCTGTGAGCCACAGCAGGAGAGGAGGGCCTCTCTCCTGCATCTCCGGCCGCTTGCCAGGGCAGGCGAGGAGGAGGAAGGGCTCTGGCAGCTCTGCTCACTGCAGAGGCAGCGCCTGGAATAAACTGTCACATTTTCCCTATGGAAAAAGTTGAATTTGTTTCCCAAAGCTTTGAAACCATCTGCAGAGCAGGAATGTCCTCCTCTGGCCAGCCCTTGTTTATGTTACTTGTCCATAGGAAATTGCGAGTGCAGGTGCAACATCGTGGTGCAGCGTGGCTACCCGTGTCACATCCCATGCAACGTCCTGCCTCTGCTCCATGGGGACTGACCTTTTTTTATTTTCCCAGTTTAACTGCCCAACATCATCAGTTAACCCCAGAGCACTTCTTCTCCATTTGCATTTGAAGACTATGGCTGTTATTTCAGACCTGAAGTGTGCGCTACATCTGCAAAAGTGTGTTGGGTTTTCCAGCTGTATCAATGTCACAAAAGAAATTGCATCTTCATGAAGCTTGTCCCACTTCCATCTCAAACCACCACAGCTCCAGAAGTGCCACTGTTGAGTATTTTCTAGACTTTTCCTGGTTTTCCTGGGGGCTTTAGGGTTGTGGGTTTTTTAGGGTAGTATGTCTCACTTTACCGTTGGAAGAGGAACCATTTTCCCAGTTTAGCTCCAGGGATCCTATCCAGCAATCTCCACAAAGATATTTCATAATTCATTTTGTATATTTTATGAGTCATTTAACATACATGGAAGAGATGAACAAACAAGGGTCTGCATGCCAATTCCTTGAAATGCCTGTGATGCAGAAGATAAATATTATTTGTGTAAAAGGAAAAAAATCATACTCCTAAGAAATGAAAGGCCACCGAGGAGCCTTGCACCACAGCAGCACCAGCTGGCTCATGGCTTGCTCCACTCCTTGAGGCAGTGAGGAAGGATTTAAGCCCTTCTGCCACTTCCAGCTAGTGGTATCGGGGTAGAAATTGCCCACCCTCCTGGGGCAGCATTTGGAGCCTGAGTCGAGCTCACTCCCCCAGCTGTCGAGTGCTCAAGGGATCACAGCGAGCAGCGATGGCAGGACAAGGTTTGGATGTGGTCCTGGCTCACCCCAGCTCCATGGAGGGGCCCGAGCACAGACAGTCTCCAAGGTCAGGGTGGGAATTCCATGAAGGGAAACTGAGGGCAGCCAGGAAAGCCCCAGCTTCTCCCCAGGAGCTCCAAGATAAAACAGGCAGAACTTTATAAACCTTTAATAACAGTAGAGAAGCATTTAATCGCAGCAACTAATATGGAGCATAACAAATGCACAAAGCAGAAATGCAAAGGCACCGGTCACTGTAGGGCAAACTGGGGCATTTTTGTTCATGATCCCGAAGGGCTCCCAGCACCTGCTCCATTCGGTGGGAGCAGAGGACAAGTGACACTCTGGGCTCACCCTACCCACAGGAGCCATTTCAGAGCTTAGGGGACCCCAGAAGACTGAGCTGTGCTGTCCTGGGGACATGTGCCAGTGTCCTGCACATTGTCTTTGGCCCTTGTGAGCACTTGCAAACCTCAGGAGTAACAACTGACACTAAAATTCAGCCAAGAAAAGTGTTCCCACCAAATAGGTGTTAGTACCTGCACTTGAGTGCTGGAGAACTGCAAAAAATTGCTCTCTGCAATACTGTATCTTACTGGAAAAGTTGTAAGGTAAGAAATGAAAAGAGATTGAGTATTGTGATAGAGGAGAAAACATGACTGGCTGGGGAAAGGAAATCTTTAGGAAGAGATACACAAAATGCAGCTGATAGAGGTCGACTGCTGACCTGTGATAGCTTCTGGAGCCTCTTGAGCAATGGGATCTACAAGAAGGTCACTGATCTACACTGAAGGTCAGAAAAAAGATGATTAAATGCTTGGCAAGGAAATATGCAGAGAGAAAATGCAGGTTTGAATATACAATATAGGAGAGATGATGCCTAGCACAGCACAGACCACTGACTCTGCTAGTGAACTCCTTCGAAGGGAGATGCAGGTCTGAGAAAAGGTGAGCAAAGATGGTTTCCACTGAGATCTGGATACCTGCAGCTACTGGCTAATTGTAGAGAAACTTTACAGACTGAGGCCTCCACCAGGCATGATTCTTGCTGCTGCCACTTCTGTAGTTGCCCTGACCTGTAAAAGGACATTCAAAAATTATTTCTACAAAAGCTTTCCACTTTCTATGCCACAACTTCAGCTTTTGGGGAAATGCTCTCAAATAGGAGTTAGTTACATTTTTTTAGAGAAAATGGAGATAAAGTGCATAGTCCAACAGATAGGACAGACATGGCCAACAGAAGCAGGGAGAAGGCTATATGGAGGTAAATGTAGGCAGAAACACGGATGCAGTGTGTCAGCCTTGAGCTTCTGCTCTGAAATATGCCTTGGCCTCACTGAAACATGCTGCTGCTACCTCTGTCCGACTCATCTCAGGCATGGCTACGCCGATGGCCACGAGTATTAACATGCTCCCTCGCTGCAGCCATCCAGCAGCGCTGAGCTGCATCCACAACTTTTTTTTTTTTTTTTTTGGCATCAATTTGAAGCGCTTCATGTGACTCTCATGTCCTTGCAACTCTCTGTTCAAAGTGGCTGCCGTGTTTGGAGGAGGTTGGGGCATCGCTGGCGCTGGGGTCTGCCTGCCTCGAGGGTCTGCTTGGGGCTCACGGGGAGCTGCAGGGAAGAGCAGTCCCTTTTCATCCACCCATCAGCCTGGGATTGAGATTCATTTGAACATACACATACCATCACGGAATGTAATTGTGTTTACAAGCGTGAATGAATCTCATCAGTTTTGATTATTATTTCAAGGGGGTTTTGCCTGCTTAATGCTCCGTAGTTATTGTCTCTCCTGTAGAAGAGACAAAGCTATTGCTCTGTTCTCAGTGACAGCTATTTTTATCTTGTAATAACATTCTCCAGGATACAAGGAAAGGTATGAAACCAACAGTGTAAAATTAGGACAGAGACAAAACCTCCAGGGCCTTTCTGCTCAAAAGCTGTCACGAATGTTACCACCTTGCTTTTGTTTTCTCTGCTGGATTGCTCCCCTGCAATCTCTCAGGTAGATGCTCTTTAATTCTGTTTATTTAAGCTTAATTCAAAGCAAAAGGAGTCTGTGTCTTTGGGGAGATCAGTCCCACATTCAGCAGTAGACATACTGACACCTCCAACAGTCCAGTGACAATAAATCTTTTAAGAGCCTCTAAATGCTGGGAAAATCAGTGGCAGCTATTGCCAGCACTGGTCAGATAACACCCCAGCTCTGCCTTTGCTGCAGCTCTCGCTGTGTTTGGCCACTCTGGGTTGGACATGTCCGAGCCTCCTAGTTGATGTGAAGCCACTTGCTGGGGAGAGATTCCCAAGGGAGCAAAGGGAACACAGACCCATGGAAATCAGCCACATCTGAGCCCTTGGCAGGTACTTATTGTGCCTTTTAAAAGGCTTCCTCTAACTTTAAAATCACAGCTTGTATTTTCAGGAGTTTGTTGAGATACTGCTTTGCTGCCCCCAAGATCTTTTTCCTTTAGCCATTCCCTAAGGAGAAACTGGCTGACAAAAATAAGTACTGAGTGATTCTTTGGAAATCAGACGTCAATGCTATTCCCTTAAATCTCTGCTGCCAAAATATATATATTTGTAGCATATATATATATATATATAGTTCATTGTGCCAACTTGTATTCAGATGATTTTTTTAGTTGTTTCCCCTGCTATCAAGCCTGTCTGCTAGTTTCACAAACGTAACATGAGAGGTCCCACCCCTTCAAAAAAATTTCTGTGTTTAAACGTGACTCATGTAACCAGATGTGCCACAGTGTTACACGCATTCTGTGCTATTTTTATCGCTCTCTGTTTTCTTCAATGATTAAAGCTTTTATCATATAAGCCAGCACTTTGAAACCGCTGCTCGAGTTCGACACCGCAGTTCAGTGCTCCGTCCCATGTAAATCTCTGTCAGATCGCAGAGAGATGCTGCCCTAAACGGTCTGGGCAGATGGAGCTGTGCTCTGAGCAGAGTCGCCACGCTGCCTTCTCTGGGTTTTGTTTTGAGAGGTGTCTCCTCTGGATGGGGATGAGCTGTCTGGGGTCTCCTTGGGCCTGAAGGAAGACAATTCAGGCCTGGAGAGCTACAGGGATGTTCCCAGCCCACCCTTGTTTCATGCCTGCCTGCCAGTGGTGGCCCCAACATCACTCACCAGCCAAACGGCTCTGCAGCTGCCAGACAGGAAAGTGAACCGCAACTCTTTCCCTTCCTCTTTTTTCCTACATTTTTTTCTTTCAGAACATATGCAAAGGATGATTGAAATTGTACATGGTTTCAAAAAAAATTCTAGTACTTGATAACGGTATCAGAAAAGTGTCAGTTTGAAAAAACCCAGCTATTATATACATTTTTAGAAAAACACATTAAAAAAAAGCTGTAAGTATTTCAAACCCCAACGCTTGTGACCGAGAAGCAAGGAGCAGAGCTGTGCCTGTGCACGTCCCTGTGCATTGCCCCGTGTCCGCAAGGAGCACGCCCGGGGCTGTCACGCCGCTCCTGAAGCCACCTGCACCTACGTGGTTTCTCCCATCGGCTCAGAGCTGCTGCCTCAGCACCGGGCTGCAGGAGGGGGGTGCACTGGATCTAGATAACAAATACGCCTTGTTCAACAAACATTTGACTAGAAATGTAGACAACATAATCAAGAAACCCATCTGCTTCAGAAAAGGCTTCTGAGGAGTTAAGTTACACCCTTGCTACGTCATATATCCAATTATAATTCAACTACCCCCTCTGGGAATTAGCATAGAAGCTAATCACTATGTAAACTGCAGAATGTGTGGGAAATTGTCTTTTATCAGCACCAGTGTTATCCCTGGGAACGGGAGGGTTCAGGCACCAGTATGCAAGCAGCAATGCTGCCTGCTGCTCTTGGCTGCTGGGTGTCTCAAGGTTTGGGGAAAGCAGCCTGGCCCAGGGCTTTCCCTGCCCCAAGCGCCGTGGGGTGGACACCGCAGACCCCTGGCACGGCTGTGGTCTAAGGCCAGGTCTGCTCCTCACTGTGGGTGAGGAAAAAAGGTGTAAGGGCTGGTGGTGGTGCCTGAGAGCCTCTCTGGAGCCTTGCAGCCAGTGGTGTGAGGATGGCCACGGATTTGGCAACTGGGAGAAAGGCTCCAGTGCCCAGGGCTGACCCACGCCTGGCGCTCACTGGCCACCCCCAAAGGACAAGTTAATTCACCCTGAGCATTGCCGGGGCATCTGTAATCCCCATGGCGAGCGCTGGAGCAAGCTGTTGCTCTGTAGATAAAGATGAGTCACTCCTCTCCAGAGCAGCAGCTTCCAACTACCAAGCAGGCAGAATTTTTTTTTTTTATTTTGTAATGTGGAATTTTTTTTGCTTGATCTTAAAAGGCGCATTCAAGAGAGCACAAAACAAATCTACACGCATGTGAGAAGATGGTGCAACTTTGCCCTTAGCAAGCCCTAGGAAGCCACTGTGCGCTTTGCCAGCAGGACTCGGCTCTGGATTTTCTAGTTGAACTTTCCTAGGAGATAGTGAGGTATCTACTACCTCAGTGTTTTCCCCTGAAACATTCTGGTTGTGCTGAAAGACTTCTTTCCCACCAAGAAATGAAACACTTCATTTTGATCCAGGTCTTTGGGGTTTAATGCCTGACATTCTGCAGTATCAAATCAAAACCTTTTCCATCCTCCCTCTGGATGAGCCACCACCATGTCAAGAGGAGGGTGGTCCTGAGCCCAGTCAGGGGCTGTCTCCCATGAGGAGGATGCAGGCAGGAGGCCTTGAACTGCCTCTCCATGAGCATGAGCAGGTATGTGACACACCAAGCAAACACCCAGCTGTATCTATAGAGCAAGGATATACTTTTAGAGTGGCTGATGGCTGAGGAGGTGCCTGGCACCCTGGGAGGGGCTGGGAATTGAGTCCTTACATGATGCTTCCCTGGACATCATGGTAGGGCAGGCAGACCCAGCACAGTGCTGAAATGTTTTGGCATTTGCCCCGTTTACTCTTTTTTTTTATTATTTAATTTTTCATATAACAAAGGCGTGAGATGTGCGCAGTGACCTGATCTGGGACACAATAATATATCAAGCTGCTGGCCTCTCCCCAGGCCTCTCCCCATCACTGCTGACCTTTGCTGAACAAAGAGCTTCTCAAACATCAGGTCTTGAGGCAAGCTCCCAGCTCCCACGAGTCTGCTCAGGCTGAAAGTACAAACTGGGGCTGGAGCTTTGCTGATGGACGGTGGCAGCCCAGGGTATGGCAGCAGCAGGGACAGACTGGTGTTGGCTCTCCAGGACATTTGAAGGACATTTGGAAGAGAGTATAGGTACATTTGTACACTGTTACATTACAGAAAGTCTGTGCGTCATGTTCCTTGATTTTTGAAGTTGCTCTGCAGAGTTGCCTTCACCTTTTCTACAGCCAGCTACAATTTGCAGTTTCTTATTGCTGGTGTTGGCCCACAGCAAATAAGCAGCAAAAGTCACATTAGCATTTTCCCACAATAGTCTCCTTGCAAGCCAGGACTGTTGTGTTATCTGCATTAGAGCAGCAGTTGGTCCCTGAGCCAGAGCCCCGATGCTCCCTTTGATTAGGACCGTGGTGCTGTAACAGGGGTGCTCGGCACGGCGCTGCGCAGCACCAATCCACCAGAGAGCCCTGGGGTGGGCATCCAGGCACCATTCGGTCCCAAAGTACTTCTGATTAGGGGGTGCAAAAAAATATTGCCATAGTTTCCCATTCCTCACTGGTTTTATGCCAGTGTACATCAGCATAAAAAATTGGATGAGTCCTCAAGTTGAAGAAATATGGTTATTCTTATATCTAATGAATGGGCAGAAATACAGAGATTATTCCTGGCTGAGGAGTAAATCAAATACAAGTGGCTGAGATGGCAATGGAGTCTAAATTTCAGTATGCTGAGGGCCAGATGCATCCACCCGAAGTACGAACACTGTGTTTCCCAACAAGCTGCTCTTCCCAGCTCCCGCCTGAGTTAAACGCTTTGAAACACAAACTGAGCTATGCTTTCTGCCGTGTCCTTGAGACCACGGTTCTGTGATAGTCACCCCTTATGAAAGTCTCTTGCACGGCCATCACCTATGCAGAGGTGAACAAATCATTTCTGCATGTGAGCGTGCAGAGTTTGGTGTGCTGTGCTGGGGTTTTGCATGGGCTTTAAACCCCACTGAGCTTGCTTTCTTCAGTCCTTGACTAGTGGGAAGTAATTTGAGCATTGATGTAATCCCTGGGTTCGGCAGAACTGCTGCCACAGACAGGACTGGATCTGGCCTGACTCTCATTAGCAGGAATAAGGACAGACTGACACAGTTGCCATCAGAAGTCCCTGCCTGGCCCTGTTGCTGTACCCCAAATGTTTCCATCCTGTATAAATAATAAATGCAATAAGCTAGGCTTGAATTTTCCCCTTGAAGACTAGATGAAGCTAGTTGATGAAAGTGAACTATTTTTAGTGCTAGCTAGAGGCACAAGCAAATGGCTGGCAAAGCACAGAGCATGTTTCCCTGCCCTGCCAGTGCATCCAGCCAGGACCTGCACTGCCCGGGCACAAAGGATGCCACAAGCCTCAGTGCTGTTAGGCAGCCCTGCTCAGCCTTGCCCCTTTTCATTTAGAGTATGCTCTGCAGTGCCTGTTTCACACAGAGAAGCTCCTTCCAGCTCAGATCCTCCTTGGGTACGTGCGTGTCTCTTTTACTTCACCAGTGCCAGGGGGAACATCAATGTATTCAGCACTGGGGTGCTGGTGTGTGAGCCCCATAGTTTCGCCCCTCGGTAAACGCTGCTCTTCTGCCTTGGAACAGCTCAATGGAAAATCCCCCTTGTGCAGCTGCTCTGTGTTGCAAAGCAGCCACATTGCCGACATCGCCGTGCACTGGAGAAGGAGGAGACATCATCTGCCTTTGGTTCAGGGTCATCCTCAGTATCATGAGCTGGAAATTGGCTTCTGCTGCACGTACCGTGCTTCACATCATGATGAGGGGGATGATGGTACCAGGGTTCTGCAGAAGCAGCCTCTGTTTCCTCCAAGTGCTCTGAGGGCTGCTGACGATTTCAGCTTTACTTATTGTAATGTGTCCTTTACTGTGGTCATTTGTCTTGTTCGTTAAAGGCTACGGTCTGGCATTTGGTCTTTTTTAGATTTCACATTGCTTGTGAGCGTAAAGGTTCTGTCTGCTTACATAAAGTTCTATCCCAGATGCTATTTACAAGTTTCTCTCCCCTCCTCACCAAAATGTCAATATTTGCTTTTACTGCAGTCTGGCAGGGCTTTTCTGAGGCCTCATGCCCTGGGGAAGAGGCAGCTGGCGCTGGGGAGCTGCCCCATCCAGCCACGGCTCCATCCGGGAAGGGTCTGGCTCATTTATTTCAAGGTTCATACTAGTACTTACTCACTCATTGGGCTTTTTATACGCAGATATTATCTCTTAAAGTGTTTTCTTCTGTTCCTTGACATATTTCTTTGTGCTGTATGCATGGAGCTTATCTGTCTGGGTCCCAAAAAGGGCAAGTCTTTCTTTACCAGCTTGGTGGAATTAGCTGCTCATTTTGTTGTTGTAAAAACAAATGAGAGGTTAAAATCTGCAAGGTAGGAAGATCCTTGTGTTTCCAACCACCATGCGGGGCTTGCACAGCCTGCACTGAAGGAGCAGGACCGTATTGGAGGTGGTGGCCCCGATGGCCAGAGGGAGCAGTGAGGGTGAAGCAGAGTCCCTGCCTGCAGCAGCTGCCAGATCCAGGCCAGCACAGGCAGCGTTGGGTGCGTGGCTTGCCCTGCTGAATAGCATGGTTGGAGCATTGCGTTGTGAGATTTCATCCAACCCACGTATGCTGCAACGTTTTACATCTGAAAGTAGTGACGGCTGTGCCACCTGAGAAGCAATAGAAAAACAATGTCTTGCAGAGAAGCATTTGACAGAGAGAAATAAAAACCATAATGAATGTGATTTTCCACATGATGGAGGCTACGTGGTTTCTGTGTGCACCCCAGTCTCAATTACAGCAATGTAATGGTCCTACGGTTACAGGGAATTGCCTTGAACTCACAGGAGTGTAGGACACCAGACAGACTATGGACATCAGCGCTAAGGCCTTCTCTCATATACCCTGTGCTGAGGGCAGATGGTGGATTTACCACCGACAATCACCTGCAAGCATACCATAGACGGGTATCTGTTAAGTTCTGCAACATTATTTGGGAGATCTAGAGGCTGGGATGGCTGCAAGAGCATTTGCTAGGAATTTAACTATGCATTTGCAGTAATTTTCCTAACATTAATGACAGTAGTTGATAAAAATTTAGTTATTAACATAAGGTATCCAAAGGACCTCACAGAGTGTTCCCGTGATGTTGCCCACTCATCCTTATACCTGGCAATCCTTGCAGGATTTACTGCGCTGCAGCAGTGCCCATTCTCCTGATGCCAGCATCACCCTGCGAGCACTGCGCCAGGTAGGAGCAGCCCCCATGGCTTTACAAACTGCCTTCCAAATCAGGTATTCAGACAAAACTCCATCAGCCTGTATGTCAAATGGAGCACACTCAGGTCCTGATGCTGCTTTGGCTCTAGAAGCAGAATGACTCCGCGGGGGATCTGGCAGCAGATATCCCCCCTGCCTGCAGCATGACTCTTGCATTCATGCACACACAGTCCCCTGCAGCAGTTCCATCTGCACGTGGCAGTGCTGTGGCACTGTGGAAACACCCAAACCCAGGTCGCAGGAGGGAGAGACAGGCCTACGGGTTCCATCCTCAGCATGGCACCCAGTGCCGGACCCCATCCTGCCCCTGCTATGCAGGGGCTCTTCTGCCCCAGCACCAAGGAAGGGGGGAGCTCTGTTTCCACTGCACCAAATTGCATTTCTGCCCCACAGCAGTACATTTTTTTAAGTCATTACTGCAGAAGCAGCGATGCTTTTCTCTTATACCAGAATTACCTTTCACTCCTGCCTGAGGAAGGGTGTAATGAAATGTTACTTGTTCTGCTTTAAGACATTGTGAGGGGAGATAAGCACCAACAAGCAACCTAAGCAATACAGCAAGCTCTTTCCAATAGACGCTGGCCTGTGCTGAGACCTGTGCTTTGTGCGATGAATCAGTATCCTTCCCAGAGACCTTACAAAACAAGATTTCCTTAATTCCATGGTATTCAGGATACAGAACTAAACTCACAGGAGTTAATCTATTTAAATTACCCTGTGAGATATATTCAAGAAAACAGAGGTACACTTATAAGAGTTAATCCATTTAAAATTGATTTTGCCTTTCAGCCTTTCTGAAATATCTGTGCAGGACAGCCTGTGGGCTTTCTGCATTTCTCAGTTAGAAAAGAGACCAGCCAAGCCAAACTGTGCATGGGGCAGACCTCAGCTTGTTTTACTGCAGATACACTGCACCCAGTATTTCAAATGGTATCCAAAAATCAAACTGCTGGAAATGAGCTGGGAAAAACTACCAGGGTCTCATTTCTTGCAGAGAAGATCAAAATAACCCAAGCTGCAAGCAGAAAGGTCCCAAATGAGTGAGCACACCCAAGCTCAACTCTCACGTGGGGGCAAAGAAAGGGCTTTGAATTAGTCCCTTTTGCCATCCCCTGGAGGGAGGCATGATCCGTTTTCCTTTAAGGATGGCTTTAGCTATCAGGCACCAGTGGCAGGCCGTGGTCTCTTTCCCCTCAGAATATCAAACCCATGTTGATCCAGAGGAACCAGCTGCCCAAAGCCTCCAGTGCGGCGTGAAACCAGGGCTCCACTGTGCAGCCCAGCCGGGTAAGGACTGGCTGGGTTTGATGGGCAGAGGCACTGGTGCGGGTGCAGGGGCTTCGTGCTCCTGCCCCAGTGCTGGGGGGATCGCACCCACCCCGCGGGCAGGGCCGAACCCGCCACAGGGCATTTCGCAGGGGGCCATCTCTGAACCCCAGCTGCTGCCTGCAGCTTCAGTGCAGTGTGCTGCTTTGAAGCAAAACCAAGGTAATTTCAGCCAGACAAAACGCTTTTCCCGTATTTTTAAATCTGTAGCCACGACCTTCTTTTTTCGCTACAACCCGGTTACTGTATTGGCTCTCGAGATGCCCGCGCTCTGGGGAATGCCCCGCAGACCGCTGCGCATCAGGAGGTCACGGGCTGCTGAAGAAACCCCAGGCCAGCACACACCCAGGTCTGCCTTTGGCTGCTGTCGGTACAACCAGCTCCCCGGGGGGCGGCTGGAGCCCGGCCCGCACCCGGCAGCGCGCTCGGCGGGGCCCCAGCGCCACCGTCTGGGGACGCGCCCGGAGCCGCCCGGGCGCCGGCTGCCCTCCCCGTCCTCCCGCTTCCCCCCCGCGCCGCCAAGCGGGCCTTTGCTCCCCTTTTCAGCATCCCTCAGCTCTGCATTGTGGGGGTTGAGCCCTGTGCGAAGCGGCCAGTTGCCGTGGCAGTGCCACGCCGCTGGGAGATGAGGCTCGGTGCGGGACGGGGCTCCGGCCAAGCCCTGGCTTCCCGGCAGCGTTTGCTCCCAGCCAGCTCCCTTGCCCTGCTGAAAATGCCCAGGTTTGCTGACTGCCTGGACATGCTCCAGAGCTGACCTGTTTGCTCAGCAGTCGCTGGGCTGTGCTCATTACTGCCCCTTGCACGGCTGTGTGCCTGGTGCTGGTAATAAGGACAATTGTGCATTTAATCACAGCCACACTGTCCCCAGGACACTTGTGCTAGAGCGGATCCAGGTCAGGCAGGCCATGCTCCGGTACACTGCTGCTGCAAGGTAACCTGGCCCTGCTGGCACACACTAAGTGTGCCAACGTTGCCCGCGAGCCCAGCTACTGGCCATTGCTCGCAATGTGAATGTTGTTTCCACCACTGATGCTGTCAGGCTAAGCAACAGCCTGTCCAGACACGCACCCCAGCCCCATCAACAGGACACCTTCAACCAGTAAATAGCACTTAGTCTGCAGTGTCTTTACTGACTGCTATTGCAATCCTGGGTGCTCAGCAAAATCCCATAGACACAGGTTATATTCTTCTTTTTATGGAGTGAGACTGTGCCCATGAACAAGTGCAAGATCGGTTTTCCAGTGTGCCTTCTACCCTGGGAGCTGTGCCAGCAATACGTGAGTTTGCTTTGCGCCCTGATTTCCCAGACCAGATAAGCAGGGCTCCATGAGACTGGGATGCAAGCACTTTTCCAGAAAAGGGCATTGCGAGCAGCTGGCATAAGCTGCTCCAGCGTAACTCAGAGCAGCCCTCTGACATGCATCTAGGCTCTGCACTGCAGGTTTCAGAGCTGAAGCCACTGAGCCCAGGCAGGGACTGTAAGTTTGGGCTGGCTCTCCCGGCTCATGCACTGTGGCTCCACAAAGACCTCCTGCTCCCCGCAGCTAGGGGATTGAGCCTCTGTGCCTCTGTGCTGCCTCTTCAGCTGTGGAAAGCGGATATTTTTTGGTCATTGCGTACCCAGCTGCACCATGCTGCTGTGATACCAAATGAATGCCCAGGAGGAGCAGTATCTGCAACTGCTACACACCTGGAATTTTCCCCCCATATTGCAGCACCCTTCCCCATGCTGCCTGCCTGGGGACCAGCTGCCTCTACTCCTTACTCCTCTCACTCTTCGCTGGGAACCGCCTGCGCTCAGATCCCTCCAACCTTGGTCCCTCACCAACCCCTTCCTCCTCTGGCCCAAGGCTGTCTAGGACCCCCATCCCACTCTGCCAGATGATCCCTAACACTCAGCGCTGGACTTTTTCCTGCAGTCCTTTCATCCACCTCCTCCTGCTCTGCTCTGTCTTTGGGGACACTCCTGACATCTCCAGGCCCTCTGCAGTGGCTGCTGGCAGTGCCAGTGCCAGCCCCAGCCAGGACCAGGTCCTCTGCATGTGGTGGTCCTTTGCTCTTATTGCCAAAAATGCAGCAAGCACAGAGCACACAGGGGCTGGCAGGGATTCGGATCATGCCAAATAGCTGCCATTTATCCAAAACATTTATTAGAAAGAAGCTGTTAAAAAAAGATGTATTTACAAAGATTCTTAAGTCTCCTGTTCTTTTAGGTAAAGAATCTTAACTTTTTGAGGCTTTTTCTAGAAAACTCTGTAATTTTATTTGGCTTGATCTCTTTTCACATAAAATATTTTTTTGTTTGTTTGTTTCCTGATCAGCTCCAGCTCAAGGGAATCACCTCCAAGAGGAAGGACACTGCTGCAAAGGAAACCTTGCAGGAGAAGCGAGACATTCTGTTGCACAGACCTATCCAAATGTTGTTCATACCAATAGATACTCTGAGAACAAATCACCATATAACTTTAGTAACATGCTGCGGATGTGAGTACTTTATATCTGCTTATAAAAGACTCCTCTTGTTATTTATTGCCCCTTTCAGGATTAGCTGAGGAAGGAAATGGGAAATTGTACTCTCTGGCATGTCACGAAGATGGCTGAGGTGCTGAGAAGGAAACAGAACAGAGGCCAGCTGAGAACAGCACCTTCCAGCTGAATCCCGCAGGGTGGTTTTGGCCTGCGTGAGGAGCAAGGTGGCTATTGAAAGACTCAGCATTCATCAAATGAAAGTTTAAAACCAAACCGGCACTGTGGGGAGCATTTCTGCTGCTTCCTTCCATAACCACCAACCCCTTCCCAGCCACGAGCTCAGACAGAGGATCCCACTGCAGAGCTGAAGATGGTGATGGGTGATGGTTGGTTACCTCAGACCAACAGTGACAAATGCACCATGTTGTCCCCAAAAGCCAGCAGAGATGTGTCCCTCACCCCTCTGGTGAAGGTCACTGCTGTCCTGCACACTGGGACACACAGAAAGGAGGGTCAAGCATGCTGCCTTCCTGCTGGAGAGGGCACTTCCCTCCTGTACTAAATATGGGAGCGGACAGAAGTAGCTCAGTTGTTCTTCCCAGGGTCGGCTGGGGCACAGGAACGTCTGGAGGAGGCTTTTCCTTAGCCTCCGCTCCTGGCTACTTCCCTCCCACTGCTGGCAGGGCCAGAGCTGGTGCAACGGGGAGGGCTGGCCTTTAACACCCCGCTGCTTCAGGAGTTTTAATTTTCCCCCGCACACTTACCTCAGAACATGCCTTGCCTCTGGGCTGGCTCGGTGCAGAGGACATGGTGAGCAGTCACAACCAAATATTTATGTGGGATTTCTTTCCCTATACCCAAGGAACATTTGCCGAAACTCTGACCTTGCAATGCAGTACAACTGTTGGCAGGGTAGTGATCGCTATGGGTGTGAGCTCCTAAATCACTTACAGCAAGAAATAGAGACATAATTGCACAGCTTCAGTGTCTTTTCTGTGAGAAATGGCAAGGCCAGTCCCACCAAATCAAGCACAGCAGGATGTCTGGGATGAACACACCACATCCACGCAGGGTCCAGGCATTGTCCCTGGGGTGCACCTCCAGCTCCAAGCCACCAGAGTCCAGGGCTGTAGCACGAGCTGCTTCTTTCCAGCAGAAAGCTGGATCTAAAATGCGTTACATCTCCTTCATTGTTTCTTGGCTCCAGCCTTTAAAAGTTCAAACTGTTTTTGTTTTTCCTGGTGTTAGTCATGCACGCAGATTGGGAGCCTAACCTGTAATTCTGGCTTTGCTGCTGCTATAAAACATTCACACTGTGCTCTTCTAAACCAGGAGCAGAAACCTTTAATTTAATTCCACTAGAGGAGTTTAATCTAGGACTATGACATTTCAATTACTTAGTAATGCATATTTAACATTTAGCTGTACACATCCAAAATTAAACCAAGAGAAGGAAAAATGTTGTATATAAGCAACTACAAGGATTTTATTTAAAGCCAGTAAAAGCTGTAAATTTAGAATAAAGATCTAAACAAATATCTTAAAGTAAGCCCTTTTGCCTGTTAGGCTGCATGATTTATGGAGCTCTGTTCAAAATAAAACATGAGATTTCCTTTTCTCCCTAGTTTTGAATTGCTGGCTGACGAGGGGCAGAAAAGTCTAAAATACTGAAAATTTCCCCTGGATGAGAAAACCATTTCTGTGGGACCCTGGTCCCCATCCCCAGGGGTTTGGTGCAGTGATACAGGAAACCACTCGGGTTTGTTCCCATTGCTGCCGAGGGCCAGGTGTGCTGGTTTTCAGTCTAACAGTCCATAAAGCAATGGGATAAAGAACATGCCAGTAGTTTTGCCTCTCAAACAAAGAACACAGGCTCATTGTTCCCTTCTTTAGCCTTGTCTCCTGGTATCTATAGGTCCACTCTTGATTTGCAGCGAGTTCTGCAAGACAGGGTGTTTCTCACTGATGGTGCGGATGTTGGTCCGGCAAGGTGGCTCATCTAGAGCTTGGCATTGCCATGCTGCAGTATGATGTCAAGTGCTTGACAGTTCCGCTTTCTCAAATAACTGTGTCATTAAGTCATATCTTCAATTTTATATTCTTTGACATCGCTGCTTTCTGCATCCCTATAGATGATTGTTTATTGCCCACTGCCAGAGAGGTTTTTGCTCCTCTATAAAGTAAGCACAATAAATCAGGCTCTTTTTAGCACAGCCTCAAGAATTCCCGGGGCAGTTTCAGCTCCCTCAGGCCCATAGCGTGACTCAGGGTGGCGAAGAGATAACCAGACTTTCCCAGCCGACTCCTGTTTCTACTCAAAAGTTATTGCTGGATATGGTTTGGTTTCATTTCCACGGTGGTTGGTACTGGGGATCTCCAGCCGCTGGCTTAGCAGAGCATTGCAGGGGAAGCAGAGGATCTGCAGAGCCCACCCAGCAGGCACCAGGCAGGCTGGAGCGGTGGATGAGCAGCGAGAGTTGATGAACAGCAAAGAAAAGTGGATAAAGAAAGAAATCCTGAAGGGCTGCGGTGGTTTGGGAGCACCGCACAGAGGCAGCTGTTCAGAGGGGAGAGGGGCTTCCTGGCTTGGGCTTATGCATACACACTGGCCCACCACGTGCAGGACACAGCTGGGTTTCTGCACTTCCTAAATACTTCTGGGATTTTTTTTTTTTTTAATTAATGGAGGAAATTAAGGGAGGCAAGAATGAAAGTGCAGGTGTCAGCAAAGGAGCTGCTTTGTTATTTCTCACCCAGAGCACAGCAGGGACCAGGAGCTGCTGGGTAAGCCACAACAAAATCAACATTAGAGTCTTGGAGCTGCTTTTGCAAATGACTACTGATGTCTCGATTAGCTTCCACAGCAGATATCAACACCTGTAGAAGGAAGGAGATTTATCCCCACCAATAATGCATTGTCTGCTAGCAATGGAGACTGTTCGCTTCGTCTAAGAATAAAATATAAAGGCCACATAGTGCCACCGCAGATGTGATAGTTGTGCTAAACTCACCACCTCTAAGATAGGCAGGCTGCTCTCCTGGCTGCCAGAGAATACAATGATGTTAACATGGTCCTCAGCAGTGTTTAAAGGAAAAGTAAATACTGACTCTCATTAAAAATAATAACATATAATAACTTGATATTCATTTACTTAATGCTCATGCTACTAATAACAGATATTGACCCAAATGTGGGAATAGCCTTATCCAATGTTCTATCATCTACTATTAATCCTTATCAGCTTTGTGGTCGCATTCAGAGATCTTCCTCAGGCATGTTTCCTGGACGCTACTAAACAAACAAATTGCTTCTGCTGGCTATAATTAAAAAAATATATTCAGCAGCAAAGGAGCACAAATGGAAGTGTACGTCAGGAATTTGCTGCACCCTGTGTTATCCTTCGAATAGAGCACGAAGGCAGAATAAGACACACTCCCTGCTGTCAAGGAAAAAGCAGAAAAGAGAATGAAATTAAACAGACTAGCTGCAGTGCGGTCTCTGGGGTGCCCTGGAGTTACCACACCAAATACTTTGCTGATCCAGGAGGGTTCTGGCTCATTTGGCCCCAAGACCTCTGCTTTCCAGCCGCTATTCCAGCTTTCACTATCACCCTTCACGGACACCTCTCTGCTACCACCCGCTTTTCTCTGCCTCTCTCTGTCCTCTGCCAACATCACTTCTTGCACCAGAGAGTACAGCTCATCTCCAGGAATGGGGCAGGTGATTCAAAGAGTGAGGGTTTTGGTAGATTCTTTATATAAAAGTTCAAAAGGCCCATTTCACATTATTCTCCCACATCTGACCAGCCAGGTTCGCAAATATTCACCACGTGCTGTTTCTGGGCACTGGAGAGAGCAGCAATGGACTGTTTAATTTCCTCTGGGACCTGGAATCCATCAAGAGAAAAAGCAGCAGAACAAGGCACTAGAAGTAATTAGTAATTATCATCAAAAGCACATATATATATATATATATAAACTAGCGTTAAACTAATACTAAGGTTGAGGCAGAAAACCATGAAAGCAGGAGAATTCAAAGCTGGGGCTGCCATGGCAACCCTGACTCATGCCAGCATGGTTGGGCATTACAGCATTTCCCTGGGACCTTCCAGCAAATGCTGGTGTTTGCTTGGCATTTTATGGTCATTTTATGGACAGGTAACGGAGCCGCTGGAGAAAGTGGCTGGTGCATTTGTGGAAGAGGATGAAAGTTTTTAGGGAAAATCTGGAAACCCAACCTGGAGGGTGCAAATACGCACACCAGTAAATCCAGGCTCACAAGTGAGGTTGGACATGAACTTCTGAGCCCACAGCCCCAGCAAGCCATGGGACCACTAGAAGCTGGTCAGGAAAGCAGAAGTTTTAGTAGTGAAACTTGGAATACTGAAATCCCAGCTGCAAGCCCTAGATCAGAGCCAGTTCCAGCATGGTCCTGCCAACAGGGCTACCAGCTTCCAGCTGCCGCTCCGCCCGGCAGATACCTTTGTGCGACAGAGAGTTTCATTCTTCTCCAAGTAAAATTCCTTACAGCCATTCTTTTCTTCATGTGACTGAGTCCCGTCTGCAATTGTCCTGCAGAGGAATGGAGTCTAAACCAGAGATCAATAGCTGATAAAATCTCAGTTAAAAACTGTTTGACCTGCTGGTTGTAGCCCAAGAGAGTCTGGGTTCTCCCTGAGCCGCATCAGAGAGGCAGCGTCCAGGCAAGCGGCTACGGGTTACTAAACACAGGCATGATGACCAGGAGCCAGAGAAGTTTTCCTAGTACCGACTGGCTTCATGTTAAAAGTTATAACTTCCAGCCAGCACATTATATCTTTAGAAATCTAACTGATTTTTGTGAGCATTTTTAGAATGCAGCCATTTTGGTGTGAATTTGGGTCCAATACAGAACATGTATGCAATGTAATTCATTCACTGTATTGTTATTATCTTTCCTATTTCTACTTTCCTTTCAAGCGTGAGAGTGTTCTGTAAAGCCATGTTAGTAAAAGCTACGTATTTGTTTCTCATTCAACAATTACAGTAATTTTGGATTCTTTTTTAATCTTCACAAGTAGCAAAATACCTTTTCAAACCTTAACAAAATTCAGTTCAAAGTAAGCTGCTCGCAATTCTTCCTTACAAGAACAGCAAATAAATCCTCTTTTAGTGTGGATTGCTTTCATCGTGACTTTTGGTGAGCTGCAATGAAGAACAAAAGTAGATCTCCAGAGGAAAGCATAACTCATGGCTCCGCTATACAGTGATGCACCAACTCTGATTCATAAACTAGCAGTACGCTTTTAGGCATTCAGAGACAGAGCATAGAGAAAACAAAAATGTAACAATCATATATGAAAGCATATGGATCCACTGAGCATCTTCAGACAAAAATAAAACATGGAAATTTGGAGGACAGAGCATTTGCATTGGCAAAGGCTGAGACACAACTCATCTGCACATTGTCATCTGCAGAAATTGTCAGTATGCCAGGAAGAATGAATAAAGATCATGTCTGTGTAATTAAATTCATTTATTTGTGAGAGCAGATGATGTAGTGCAAGTCAGAGCAGCAGGAAAATTCTTTGAATACAAATCCATGCGCAGTCTGAGTTTTGGGAGGGCATCTCGAAAGACAGATGGGGCTTTCTCAACTATTTCTTACTCCATTCAGCAGGCACTGAGTCTGCACCTCACCTTCAATTTAGTAGCTGCACTCCATCCTGTTTCACATTTTGGGTAGCTCCCCATAAAAATAACAAGGCTATTTCACTTCCAACAAACCAGTTCGATGCTCTGGTTCTGGAAGAAGGGAAAAACCCCAGATATTGCCAGTTTTGCTCAGCCCATCCTGGCTCCTCCTTGCAAGGGACCAGCCACTGCTGCTCAGCTCCAGGCACCGTGTCCCTGTGCCTGCAGGATGGAGGCAGGGATGGAGGCAGGGTCAGGTCCGGGCTCACCCTGTGCTGGGAGCAGGAGGGCACTGTTTTCCCGGTGGACATCCACTCCTCCTCCTCCCACCTCTCAGACCACGGGAAGGAGCCTCTCCCCTCTGTGTTTTCCCACAGTGGGACTGGCCTTTGCAGAAAAAATATCAAGCCAACAACTTCAACTGCATAAAAAATACCCTGCTGAGCACCTCTGGGCGCAGGAAGCGCAGGCCTGTAAGGAAGGAGGCTGCAGCCCTGACTGATCGCTCCTCTCCTCATGGCTGCAGGGCTGCGCTGGGACTGCTGAAAGACCAGAAAAGTTGTGTTACAGGAAAGTCTCACCACCCATCTGCAGTCATCTATGCCTCAGGTTACGTCCTTCTGGGACATGACTCCTCCAGCCTGTCATCTTAGGAATAAAGGAAAATCTGCCTAAAGAAGGATGCTGCAGCCTGTCTTGCTCACACAGTTCAGCAAGAGCTTGAACCCTCCAACATATCCAATTCTGCAATGTCTCTTTATGTCAGAACACCTTTTCCTCTTAATCACGACAGGAAAAGACTATCCAGCCCATTGAGGGAAATTATTTTCCGTATCTGCCTTTCACAGCTATGTGGGATATCTTCTTTCCTACGGTGTGCCTGGTGCTGAGCACTTCCCATGCTCCCAGAAAGGAAAGGCACATGTTATAGCACTGCATGCTCTCTGCCAGCCTCATAACCTGCATGAATACAAACCTGTTTCATCGCTGCTGATGTAAACGGCCCAGGCATTATGGTCTTGCAGTGTGACTTAGTGATCAGCAGCCAGCAAAAGGCACCATCTCTGTTTCCACAGAGCACTGCCACACGCAGTAGCAGCCACAGCCAACATTGCCACGTCTCTCCCTTGCCACACCTTCTTCAGGAAACATTTTGCTTGACATATTTTTGTTGGTGTGTTTGCAGTGATCTGGTATTTATGGGAGGTTTGTCACTGTTGTTACCTGGATGCCCAGGGAGGGCTGTGTGGGAGCACTTAGCTGGATACGAAGCATTTCCCAGTGCAGGTTTTCCACCCCTCCGTGCCTGGAGGCAGGTGTTGAACCACATTCTACCCGTTGTCCCCATGTTTGCATTTCTCAGCGTGTTACTTCACCCCCTTGCAGGATGATTGGAGTTCCCTCGTAGCGTTTGGCTCCCTGCTCTCAAGGATCCTCCCTCCCTCCCTCCTTCAGCTTCCCCTGGTTCCCCTCATTGCCGATACTCTGCCAAAGCTGTTTGCCCCTCCTCATCCTCCCGCTGCCCCTCCTGGCTCTCCAGCACCATTTTGGCTGGTGGCAATTTCTGGAGACCCTGTAAGAGCCTGCAGCAATGGGGTATATCAGCGTGCTGGGATAACACCAGGGAGCAGCATGTTTGCTGGGCCTCCACCTGGGACCAAGGCAGGGGAAAAGAGCAAGGGAAAATAAAAGGAGATACAAGTGATGGAAACACAGACCAAAACATACAAGCAACTCTTAATACAAGCTCTGTCCACCCGCCCAAACTGTGCACAAGCAGCGGTTGGATGGTCGTAGCTGGGCCACAGCTCCTCATGGTCTGGTCAGCCTCTGCTGCGTCCTGCATCATGCTGCCTTGCCCTCTGTCATGCTTTCCTGGCATGTCACAGTGTCAGCTATGACAACATGCTGTGTGCATGTCTGCACACCTGTGCATGTGTATGTCTGTTTGTGCCCCTCTGCGTGTGCACACGCACACATACAGGATGCTATTTGCTGCAGCAGAAGCCACGGGACACCTCTAAGGACAGGGCCAGGCTGTTGTTAGCTCGGTGCACAGTTAAATCTTATCCTGCATGACCACCTTTTGCACAAATCTGCCTGTGCAAGACAGTCATGACCCCACCAAACCTCCCAGCGACCCCTCTCCCTGGGATGGCACAGGGGCTGGGTGCCACCGCGTGACAGCTGTGGCAGCAGGTACCAGGGGAACTCCCTGAGCAGTGGCAGTGAGTCAGCAGTGGTTTGCAGCACTGGGAAGGAGCAGTTCTCATCAAGAGAACCAGAAATTATGATTTACATCAGTGGGCTGTCAAAGAGTTGGCAAAGAGAGATGCTCCTGATGCGTGCTCAAGGTATGCAGCTTTTCCTGTTTTCCTGCTCCTCTTAGACCAGCACAGGCTTGGTGCTTAGGACTGTAAATCAGAGGGAATCACCCTCTTTTATCTGACCATCTATGCCATTCCCAAGCCACATCATAGCTCCACATAGTCACCATCACTATTCATCTTTCGTTCTCCTACTCTCACCAAACATTGTATCCCAGGCAAGCAAGGTCACAGAGATGAGCATCTCCAAGCCCTGGGATGCTATGCAGGAGACCTTGGTGCAATTCTTGGTTCAAACACATGTTTTGGGCTTGGTTTTGACTCTCTTCTCCCCATGGGTGATGCAGGACCAGCAGTTCTTCCAGCACATCTCCCCCTTGCCTCTCCTTGCACTCAGGGCTGTGCCGCCGGGTATGCTGCAGGAGGAAACCAGCTCCAAGTTCACTCTAAACATATTTCTTGCCCTTACTTTTTTAATGCGATGATAAAAAATAATTTTGCTTTAAGAGCTTATGTCCCTAGGTGATCAGATGAATCAGGAGACTGGTAATATTTTGCAGAGGCTGCAAATCTACCCTGTATCTGTCTGCAGTGAATATATTAAGATTTAGTGGGAGCAAAACCTATCTGCCAACATCAGCACGGCTAGTAAATGAGCTAGGAAACAACTGAGAGGGACTCCAGGACTTTCTTGAGCCTCTGAACTAGAAGAACAGCAGTACACTCACATCCCTTTATGCTAGAAGTCAGCCTGGCAGCAGCAAAAGACCTGGAAACTTCCACAAGTCAGCGGTGATTTTGGTAGGATGGTCCTGCTGACACCACAGGGCGCTCGGGACAAGCTGACATGTGAACTCTGATTCACAAGAGTCTTTGGGGGAAGTTTGCATCTAAGCTGAAGAAGATAAAAACTATCATAACCTAGTCAGGAGCAGAGTGGGCACAAGGCTCAGCCATCGGGTACTAGGGAAGCACTGGGACGAGTCTGTGCTCACTTGGGTGTGAAATGCATAGACTATCTGTTGAGCAGTACACAGAAGCCAGGAAGTAATTCAAGTAATTCAATTGTGTATGGTTTTGTATTAGAAAATCCTAGCAAATGTACTATGCTATGCCAAAGAGTCTGCCATTCATAAGGATTTTAACCTATGATGTCTTCCTCTTCCTCACATGGGTTTGGCTTTTGGGACAACTGGCCCAGGGGTGATGTTGGGTACAAGTCTGAGGATTTAACAGCCCAGTCCTTACAGAGCTGGCCATCGCAGTCTTTCCAAGCCAAAGCATGCCACTTCCATGGCAAGGCGAGAGGAGCCCTTGCTAGCACTCACTGCCATCCCCGTGCTCATCCCTGCCTGCAGCCTGGGAAAGGGCTGTGCCCACCCTGGGGAGAAAACACCCAGGTCATTTGTAAACACTAATTATAACCTTTATCTCTGTCTCTGGAAACTTTGTCCTGTTACACCCAATTGTCCTCTTGCTGGTCTCTACAAACAGCAAAGATAACAGCAGTCAGCCCTGGCAAGGCTCTGTGAAGCCCCAGCAACACCCTGCAGAGCCAGGAGTGAGTGGAACCCCATCGGCACCTGCCAGCCAGCAATAACGCCTTCTTGCTCAGGCTCCATCTTGGCCAGTGGGTTTCATGATGCTTAGATGAGACCTTCAAAGCCAATATTATACTTGTTTCCATGGACAAAGGCAGGCTGGGCTGTGGCATGATGGAACCGTGGCTACAATCTTCCTGGTCTGGGGGGTCTACCAGCCCCTGAGATATCACTCCAATATGAAAGGTAAGTGGGTTTGGAGTGGGAAGGTCAAGATCTCTGCAGTTAAGCTTAATTTTAATCATCATGTAGACCTGATTAAATGCCAGACTTGGGCTTTTATTTGAATGTTCCTTAATTCTGCAACTATATAATTTCCTCTGCCTAACAAAACATGAAGTCATGCAGCTGCCGTCAGTTATTGGCACAGTGATAAACAATTCAAGATGCTTTGCCATAGCATTTTTTTCCCAGTTTCTAGAGCCGTCTGCCTTCCCAGCTAAGGTTACATCATTGTTGTCTTAAATAATTTAGAGACCATCTTACTTATTCTAATGGAATCATGTGTTTGGCTGTCAGAGCAGGAACAGTGAGCAATGAATCAGAAGCTAGTACGGTACTACTAATTTGCCCAAATTCTTCAACTTTAAGAGCTTAAGATGCATGTTAGGCTCGTGCTTCCTCATTTTTAAGAGGAATAAGAAGAATTGCTCATGCGTTTCCAATTTGTCTCTTTCCTGTCATCCCAGCTCTTCTGCTGGTTTGGCTGAGAAGCTGCATGATTTTTTAAAGGAACGGGAGGACGTGGCCCCACACCACGCGCATGTGCAAGGGCAGGTGCGTGTGCCTGCCCGCATATGCACAAGCACCTGCATGTGGACAAATTTGACAAGGGTAGCTGTCTCAAATACATCAAGCATTTACCCATTTTACAAAAACAAGTGCATAGAGAGCTCTAGTTTGTGTCGCTGCTTTGGGAAACCCTGTGCTTGCTGTCAGAGAAGTCAGATGACAAAGAGCTGTAACCCAGCTAAAGGTGCCAGAGAGCAACAGGGATGGGAGGTCAGCACACAGAACACATTGAGGGAAGCCTAAAATTATAATCAACTTGTCATCGGCACACATGTCAATGAAGGAATACTGCTTTGGCTCAGAAACAGGCACTTATCGCTGTGCAGGTATTAAAAGGAAAAGCATTTCAGGTTTCAAAGGGAAGCCTCTTTCTTCCGTGAGTTATTGCCGTCTGGTCATTCATAACTCCGTGGCAGAAGACAAATGACTGGAAGATCACACAACAATTTATTGGAAGGCAAATACAAGGAAAAGCAAATAAAGAACCATATAATTTGATTCCTGCTACCGGTTTCAAACATTCATTACAGAAGTTAATTAGAAAAAATCCTTTTAAAATTTCTTAACAATTCATCTAATGGACTATCTTAATTCTCCACCATCTGACTCTCACGATTACATTCTTTCTGGTTTCCCTCTATGGCCAGACTGATAACAATCAGACTCTCTCCTTTCTTCTTTTCCTCTGCATATTTGCTTCCGTTTATTAACCAACTGTTTTGACAGTGTTCAACAGGAGGGATAAATATTTGCATCTGATTTATCGACCTCAATTTGCACATCACCTGAAAGGTCATAGCCAGCATGGTTTTGCTTGGGCAACCTCCTTCAAAGAGCAATCGTGAGAGAAGCTGAAAAATGGGCAAAGTGCTGCAGAGCCATGACCGCCCCATCTGCCACACGGGGGATGTGGGGGGGGTCCAGCAGCAGGACTGTCACCCCGCCGTGCTGAAGGCTACCAAACCATGTGAGGGCATCTGGGGTGCACGGCGCTGCACAGGGCGCGCGGCGCTGCCCTGAGGCGCACGCGGCCCCTCTGGGGCGCACGGGGCTGCACCCGGAGCCCCCCGCTCTGCGCGCGCGGCCGCCGGCTGCTCCGCGAGGTGGCTGCGCTGCGGGATGCACGCGGCCAAGCCTCCCCGCGCCCTGACGTCAGGCGCAAACCTAACCGTCGCGAGCGCCGGACCTCTCCCTTCCCTCTCCGGTTGCACTTCCGCCCGGCAGGGGGCGTGGTCGGCGCTGCTCTCGCGAGAGCCGCGCGGCCCCCGCTCGCCCGCCAGCCCGTCCTGCCCTGAGGTGGCGGCGGCCGCCCTGCGCTGCGCTGCCGGCGGCTGGGCCCGGCCCGGCGCGGCTCGGCGCCGTCATGGCCTCCGACAGCGACACCGAGGAGTTCTACGATGCGCCCGAGGACGTGCACCTGGCGGGCGCCTCCCCCGCGCTGTGAGTCCGGCGCGGCCGCCGCCATGCCCTGCCCTGCCTTGCCCTGCCCTGCCCTCCCCTCCCTCAGCGCGGCCCTGAGGGAAGCCGGCCACCCCCAAGCATTACGGCCGCTGGGGAGCTCCAGGGGGGAGGGAGAGGGGGTCTGCCCCAAGCTCTCCGTCCTCCCGCCTGAAACCACAGGGCTGTGCGCCCGGGGAGCGTGGTGCTCGGCCGTCCTGGCCGCGGGCAGGCGGGGCTGCGCTCGGCAGTGGGTTGGTGGAGCGAGTGGCAAACCCGAAAGTCAAGAGGATGCGAAGAAATGGGGCAGTTTTCGGTGTACTTTCTAAGGCTTATGGGGATAGCAGTAGCCATTATCTTGATGAGATCATAGCTACCTTCCGTGCGTAGGCAATATGTAGTTTTTTAAAAAGACGTGCGGAGATCAAATCGAGACTGACAGAGCTAATCCCTGAAATACGGTAAAAGTAACAAATTTTGTGAGGGAAAAGAAGAGAGCAAGCTTCTTCAGCAACGGGTTAACTGTTGCTGCGCGTAAAACAACTTCTAGTCTGCGCTGTCATTTGTTTTTAATGGTGTTGCTTTGTTGTTTGTTGTGTTTAGCCAGTGTAGCACAGCGTTCTGTGTAGTCAAGTTTTAGCAGCATTTTATAATGTAGATTCCTAGTGCTGTTATCTCAAAACTGTGTCCCTATATTGCTGATATTAGCTAAATATGCTCCCTCTTTTTAAATTGTAAATATCTCTTTCCGGTTCTGTGCTAAACAGGTTATGGCTTGTATCAGTTCTGTTTTTCATGTAGTCTGAACCAAACCTCTCCATTATTTGACCTTGCAGGATGAGATTTCATGTAGCTTGTTCAAAGAGTCATAAGATATAGCTTGTGGGATCCATCCATTTGAAGCTTTAATAATTGACTAAGGGCTTGTTTTAATCTGCGTGTCAGTGGTCACTGGATGTCTAGAACAAAGGAAAGACTAGATCTGTTATCCTCACCCACACATCCTGTATCAAAGCTTTTCTGAACTTAGTTTTTTATGTAGCCTGGTGAAAAGTACGTCTTGGCATACAGTTCCACAAGATGTGGTAAGCCAATTTAACAGCACTTATGCTGAAATGAGGTTTTGCTCCAGCTGCTTACCTTGCTCTGGCACTGGTGATCACCAAATTCTTCTATGAGTTGCTTCAACTCAAAAGTAATCAGCTGAAAACAAGCAAAAACTATTCAATAAGTTAAAACAGCTGGAACCTGGCAGGGTGGGGACAGGAGAGGGTGAAGCTCTGGGGTTTGTGTGGCTGGAAACCACAGTCAGGAAGGGGGAGCCAGACCTTTTAGTAAAAGTGAGCCCTTAAATCTGGCCAGCTGCACATCCTGCCCTTTATTTGATACAGATAATGCTGTATGTCCTGACTTTGCAGGTTCCCACCACCTGTATCTAAGCAGAACTTGATAATACTAAGTCACTCACTAGAAATTAAAATGGAAGATGTTTTTACTTTTTCTGTTGCTGTTCCATATCCTATAAGGATGCATCATTAACTCTAGTCGATAGAATTCTGTCAGCTTGAGTCAAGTAAGGAGGTGATCTCAGAGAACTTAATTTGCAATACAGATACTGAATCTGTAATTCAGCCTGCTGTTGATTCTGCACTACCAATATGGAGTATTTTCTCTAAATAAGCATTGAGATTTCTTGAGAGTTAATTTCACGTTTACACTGGACACTTCTTGGAAGCAGGCTTGTAGATTATAGTTTTGAGCCCCCTGCATGTGTAATGGTGTTGAGACCCACAAAAAAAGCAAAGCCTTCTCATGGGAGGAAGGGCAACTGAAAACAAGTGGATATTGCCCTCTGCAGTTTGAGGCATTTCCTTGTGCGTTCAGTGTTCTGATGATCAGCAAAACCACTTGGGAATCCTTTTTGGCAGCATATGCTATAGCCAGTTTTTAGCAAAGCTGTGTAGATATATTTGCCCTTATTAAAAATGTGGGGTTTGTTGCTTCTCCCCCTGTTGCCCTGAGTTCCATGTGGGGAAGTTTAATAAATGCTGATATATAAATTCTGAAAGTGGTGATACCTGTTTATGTAAAGTTGCAGACTTCTTTGCTATATATTTGTTTTATTAATTGTCTCATATGGTGTGGAAGAGTGGAATTTTCAAGTTGGATGTAAAGCTTCAAATTCCTACTGTAAGTCAATAGGTACTGATGTTTAAGCCCCTCTCAAGGAAAGCACCATATGTGCATCCTCAGGTACATATATAACTAGTGGTCTTTAAGAATTAATTAGCAAAAATTACAGAACTTACTACAAAATGTTTCTTTCAGATGATAATGAACGGAGGAGATAGCTCTCCTGGATTGGTGACTTCTGTAAGGTGAATCGTGTTTAAACCAGATGTTTGGAGACTAGTGTAGCCCCTCTGGCTAGGCCTGGATGCTTCACTTTTGCTGTAGATCTTGCCTTTTATTTGTAATTCTGCTTTAGACGGGATGTGTGGAGAGTGTCCATCTGTTAGATAACTAGGTCCCAAACAATGTCTGTTTCTATATGCTTTCCTAGACCCTAGAAAAAAGATCTCAGGGCCTTTGTGGACTGGCGAGTGAAGGCATCTATTTGTTGTGTAGCCAGCGAAGTGGAGAGGGAGAGGTAATGTGACAGAAGATGCCCTTATTTAACCTCTGTCACTCTGCTTTCAAAAGACTATAACCATGGAAGAGATTTAGAAAAAGACCCTGAAATTGAGAGGCATGAACTGTCCCATGAAGGAGAATGCCAGTTTTGAGAGAAGGAGAATATAAAGTGAGGCATACTTGTTTGGATGCAGGCATGTGACAGACCCTCTTATTTATAAGAAAAGTGATCCACCCACTCTGAAATCAAGAACTGCCAAACCTAATAGTTTGAATGTCATATGCCTAACAGTAAGGGGCAAGTTCATTCCTGATGTACTCATATCCTGAAAATTATGGTTGTGAGAAACCAAAAAAAAAAGACACTGGATTCAAGAGATGGCGTAGATAATGAAAAATATCCTCTGGTACTTTAAGTTCTTGCATTCTAACTTCAGTAGTCCTGTCTTTTTGAAGTTGCTTTGATGCTTTTCCTGAAGAATCTAGTTTTCTGTATAGGAACCTAGATAATGTTAAGTTGTGCCCTGTTGACACATGGAACATGCTTACTACAACTTTTTTGTTTGTGTGTATTTTAGCCAACATGCAAAACTGATCTTGGCAGCAAACAGATGGAGTGTGAAGTGTTATGTTGCTGTAGTGACTTGCAGCACTGCAGATAAGTTTCTGCATTCTGAGTTAGCTGAAGTTCCCACGCGCTTTCCAAGGGCAGCCCAGACAGTGCATTGCAGTGATGAATCCTTGTGGATTTGAAGGTGTGGACTGCCACAGAGAGCTGCAGCAAGAATAGTTGTAGCTTCCAGGCCAGCCATAGGTCGGAGGGAAGGAAAACATTGTGTGCCCTCTGCAAACTGAAGGACAGCAGTAAATACAGTTGGGGGGCTGGTTGCTGAACCTGTATGTTCTGTGTGGCGTATTGCTACTACACATAACACTTTAAACCTCTTTTCATCTGCCTGTTAGCACACCTGCTTTGTAATAATGTACATCCTCCCAGGAAAGCAGGCAATGTGGTTCTGGGATTTGACCAAGGCCAGTCATTTACATCATTGTTTGCATTTTTTTATGGGCTAAATGTTTTGTTTCCTGTCACAAAACTTAGCAACAATGTGTTGAAAATGTGAAACTTATTTTGGATAGGTACTAGGCTGGAGCTACCTGATAGTGGGAATGCAGCTTCCTATAGTCTGATCAGTATTAGGATGAATTTGACAGCTTAATAAATAAATAAAATGTTATTCAGGAGTTTATTTGACTTTCGGATTAATCAGGCATCTGATTGTGTTTGTGCAAGTGAATTTGGATTTTTTTCTTTGAATTTTGTTTGATCTTTGTAGATAACCTTGAACCCCTCCCTTTGTTTAACCTGGTGTTACAGTGGTATCATGTAAGAAAACTTGTTAGAAATGGTTTATGTGAAATACAGTCTACAAGATCTATTGTTATCAATTTTTAAATCCCACTATTTACTAAACAATCATACTAGACATCAAAACTAAGTTTTTGCCTTGTGTCTTCTGGGGCATATCTCAGTCTTGATGTTCTGCCTGATAATCCTGTAAAGCTACAGACCTTTCAAAGCAAATCAATATTTGATCATTGGATTTATCTTCATATAAATATTTTCAGACACTTTGCCATCATAAGTACTTTTTTAAAAATACAAGCATTTCAGATACTGCATCCATAAAACTAGTGGCCTTAAAGTAAGACTGGGGAGTGGAGAAGGCTGGTCCCTTCAGGTGGTTGGGAAGGCAAGACCATTCTAGAGTAATGTTGAGCTGCAAGAGACTTCAGTTACCAAACTTATTCTGTGACTGACTTAGTCTTTATATATGTAATAGCACATAAGCAGCAACTGCTCATGACTAAGGCAGCGATGGTGCTGATAAACATATAGCTCAATCTCAGGCAAGCCACTAAACTTATTTGGCTGTATTATAAACTGATCTGAAAGTGGTATTATTGACAAACAGTTGTGGAAGCTTTGCCATGTTTTAAAGGCCTGTAATTTCAAGGACAAAGCTTCACCTTAACATAAGACATGCATGTCTACTATATCAAGCTATGATACACTATGTTATATCAAGCTATGAAACACTATGTTATATTCTATACCTGCTATCTCTCTAAACTTTATCACTTGAGCAGCTTTTTCCCAAGGTAAAGCATGAGAGTGGGAAATAACATCTGTTTTAGTTTAAGTGCGGGTTTTCCGCAAAACTAATTAGCTAAAGTCTGAAAGGGTAGCAGTGTCTTTTGAACCTCGTATTTTGTGTTACCAGTGGAGGAATTATTGACCTGTATCAGAAGTGACATGCTAATTGGTGGTAAGTGTTGCAATAGGAAACTAAAGTATCTATTTGCATTTGAGGGATTTGCATTTTATTTAGGTTGTAAAGTCTAAGCAGTGCCTTATACGATAGCAGCCTACACCTTGCTGAAGCCTAGGCATTAATGTTGTAATTATAAATGTATTTAATTGTTAAAGTCATCTTGTGGATTTAATGGACTGAGACATGTTTCTGCCACTATTTCTAAGGAAATCCAAGAGTTGATAGTGGAATTGAAAATGTTTCAGTAACCATAAATTCAGTACAGGCTGTGGCCTTTCCCAACAATATAATTTGGGAGACAAAAGACGTGTTTGTTTTTCAGGTCAAAATACTGATTTTGCTCTTTTTTGCACACTGGGGTTAGCACCTTCTAGGAGGATTATGCTCAAAATAGTGTTACAGATATTGTGCATCTTAAGTGTCAATATCTGGACAGACACATCTAGATTTAAGATGTTTAATTAGTTACAAATGATACAGTATTTACTAAGCCACTGTACTTTCTTTTTACTTAACTCTGCTGTATTTTCTTTTTGTGATGAAATCCTTTCAGACTGTAAAGAGATGAACTGAAATTCTTAAAAATGAAATGGAAATAGTTTTTCTTTTCAGAAGGTATTGTTCCTTGAAACCATCATTTTAGAGGCAGGAGGGGCAAATTAGACTAAGTTCTCTGTATAATACCTGTATTGCTTGGTACAAGATGATACTCAAAGTCCTCGAGTGTCGCTGACCTTGGTAGCCAGATGGGGTGGTTGTGCAATGCAGGTTTGTAGTTCATTTGGCAGTAAGCTTTTAAGGAAGTAATCTGTAACTTGGTCTCTGCTTGTGACTGACAGACTAATAGAATCATAGGACAAGCCCAAAATATCATCTGGTCCAGCCTTTCAACTGAGGAAGATCCTGTAGTCAGTGTAAGCAGTGTGACTCAATATTTATATGTCTTTTGGAATTCTGATAATCTTGTGGAAAATGTAAATTCGGAATATAGTAAGAGTTGACTGTTCACTGATTGGATTGAGTGGTGACCTGAAGAGAAGTAATTAGTTGATACCATTCCCTTAAGATACCTTGTTCTTTCATGTAATTAGTGAAATGAGAAGTTATGTGTGAGTGGATGCTAATGCAAATTCACTGTTTCACAGTATGCATTTTGGAAAGTAGTGCAAAACTGGTTCTCTCCTGTTATAATATAGATACTTACATTTATACTGAGTGTCGTGATTAGAAACAAGCCCTTACATTTACTAGAGAGGCTGAAGGGCAGAATGGCTACGGTAGTGTTGACTCTACAGATTAGGGTTCAGGCACTTGATTTGCAAGCTACTAGATCATTTGTACTTTCGCTTTCTGAGAGTTTTGGTTTCTTTGATGTCCACCCTGTGCTCCCTGTACATGCTAATTTTAAATTCTCTGTAATGCAAAATGTTTTTGAACATGTACTTGAAATAGTATCAGTTTATTAGAAAAGGGTGGTGGAAATATGATTTCTAGAAGATTCTGCTGCAATGCTTTCAGGGATGGTAGAAGCTGTGGATCCGTGCATCGTAGACAGTTGGGCACTTAATTTTATTTGGAGCATTTTGTGTAAAGGAGTGGTTGAGAAGCGTTCACTGTGTTGCTTGTCTAAATTATCAAGTATACATTCACTGTAAAGGAATCGTAGAATCGTTTAGGTTGGAAAAGACCTTTAAGGTCAAGTCCAACAGGAAGACTGTACTATAGACTGTATAATATGAAGCTTACTGGCAAGATATATTATTTTTCTTTGAGTTCTATCTAAGTCTGTCTTCTCTTTCTAACAGGTCACCGACGAAGGTTGGATCCCATGTATTAAAGGTGAGTTTCTTCTTAAAGTCAATCAAATCTTGTTGATGAACACAATATTGAGCATTTCTACCTAAACTAGATGTGCTATGATAGCCCTAACATCTACACAGACAGGAAATTATAGGCTTTCCTTGTTGTAGGTAGCAATTGTTGTGCTTATCTGTCTTGAAGTTCCAACTTTACTTTTATTTATGTTAACATGTCTTGAAAACTAACTTTATTCTGAAATGTATATGTGCAATTTAATTGAGCTGTACTTAATTGCTAGACTACTGTCTTTAAAGTGATTTGTGAGTAGTAAGCAAGTCTCTGCACCACTTTTTTTTTGTCTAGATTTATATAAAATCATTGACTTTGCTCTCTTCTGTGTTCAAAATAAGAAAAATCTTAGCGTTTGTACTTTAAAAGCCACCCCTCTAGGTTATGTGAAGATAAAACGCTATATTTAGCTTAATGAGACAGCGTTGCCACTTCCCACGCAGGTAATTGGTATGCTGCATCTGTGCATAGTGACAGTGCAGCTGAATCTGGCGCATATTGAATAGGTGAGGAGTTGAAGCCTTGTACAAATAACACTCATTTCCTGCTCTCGGAAGGGCCAAAGGTGATGTGATACAACACTGTTACACAGAGTAAGAAGACTTGACATTTTGTCTGCAAAGTGTTGGGAAATTGTCATGAAAATAGTATATCTGATTTGTCAGCAGCACTTTGCTCTGAATCAATCTTTTTACAGTGATACCATATCTTATGGTATCTCTTACGGAACAGAGACTTATCCCCTATTTTGTGTTCTGTTTCATGTCCCTTTAATGATTAAGTATTGCATGTGTAAGCCTTCCAAAAAATGTCGCTCTGTCATTCTGACTAAACTCAGTGTGAACTTCAAAACTAACTGTAATGTCTTGTTGACTGAGTTATTAGCTGTGAAGTTCTGTATGTTGCTTGCAGGTTTTTTATTTTTTTAGTATCCTCCTTGTTCAAAGCTAAGTTGTCGAAGGTGCAAAAAGTACTTGCTTCTCTGCTTGGTACCGTATCAGTTGAGTGAATGTGTGACTAATGGTATAGTTTGTCTTGGAATGGGTAAGAAATATTTCCTAAGTCCAAAGTTTAACAGGTGTGTGTGTTTAATGTCAATAAAATTAGAAATTAATATAATAGGCTTCTATAGACACTGATTACACTTAAGTATTTAGGTCGTCATACCTTTGAAGATAGATTTTAGTAATAAAGCAAATAGAACTTTGATTTAGATTAGAAAAAAGTTTGTGGAAGGAGGGGGAGGGAGGAAGAATTTTTCTGTAATTGCAGCTGTCTGCATGATATGCCATTTCTTGAGGTCAGAACTCTCAAAGATTAATGTCTACAAGAGTTGTGTGGTTTTTTTCAAACATAATAGTATGTTAGTATGCTATAAAGATTCTGTTTGATTAGCTAAGTGTCTAAAAAAAGTCTAAGGAGAAATTTCTTACCTATCTGTACTAGACAGTCACTCTAAATCTTGTTAAGATCCAAAAAAATATTGGGAGGTCTTTTAAAATACCTGTGTCATATGGAGATTAGTAGCTTGTGCGTATCCAAAACTGTGTAAACAGAATTAAATGAATAGCCTAACAAAAATAGTTTATAATGGTAACAGCTAGCCTTTGGGGGCTTTAACATTGTGGGAAGACAGTTGAGGACTGCTGACCTTAACAGAAGAGAGTTTCATATCTGTAGACAGGAAGGAGGAGGAGAAAAGCAGTTCTGTATCTCAAGTCAGGGAATCAGTTGAGACATGTTTGTGTTTTCTTAATATTTTAAGCTCAGTAACTTAATTCTTTGAGCCAGTTGTGAGGAGTTTTTCTCTTCTGTGAGACAAATACAGGCTTTTATCTGCAGCTTTGGTCACCAGATAGACTGTGCAGGATGGTTGAACAGTGGAACAGGTTGCACGGAGATGATGTGTAGTCTCTGTCCGTGGATATAGTCAAAACCTGGCTGGACACATCTCTGAGCAACTTGTTCTAGTTGGCTCTGCTTTGAGGACTACAGGCTCTCCACAGGTCCCTTCCAACATCAAGGATTCTATCAGATTCCCCTTTAGATATTGCTAATATATATATTTATAGGCAATGTGATCAATAATTTGTGTAGAACAGAAGGCATGTAAGGCATACGATGAAGTTCCTAATAGACCTAATAGTTCCTAATAGTTTATTGAGGTTAAAGCAGTATCCTTCTACAATATAAACTACTTGCTTTTCTGAACCTGAGGTTTTTCAGGGATTGATTAATATGTTTACTCACAACTAGAATATTTTCAGTTCTAAGACTTTGTATAGAATGTCCATACTTAACATGTGTGTAAGAGCTGCATATCTTAAGTAGGTTTGGTTTTTTTTTTTTAAATTAAGACTTACAAAGATTTACTACATTATTTTGGCACACAAGGCCACCTTTAGTGAATTGCTTTTATTAGTTCTTTGTTTGGTAGGATAGGCCAAAGTCTTGATGCCATTTGCACATCTTGAAACTACTCCTTAAACTGCAGGCTGACTTCACATCAGTAGTGTAATATCATGGTAGTGTTGATTATACATATATAAAGAATAAATAGTATACTCAGCTTTGAATATTCATGCAGTCTTTCATCCAAATGTTAGGAAAATGTTCCTGTTTTTTGCTTATATCCAGTCATTTCATTTGTTCTGCTGCAGTTTATTTAGATTTCAGAAGGATCTGCATGAAGATAACTGATAGCAAAAATACACAGTGTGCACTAGGAATAATTGTAGAATGTAAGATTCCTTGTCAGAACCTCAAAGGCGTATTTGTGACCACTTGATAGATCTGCCTGACTTAAAATAGAAACATTTTTAGAAATTTCCAGGTTATGTAGTGATAATACAGTTCCTGCATCCTTTCCCGCAACCTGATAAAGAACAAAATATTTTAATACGGATTTTCCTTGCTGCAGATTTCTAAATGTGTATGTTTCTCTAAGCTTCATGCTACCTTCGATTTTGTTTTAGTTGAGGTTGAAACCTCTTAAAGATAACTGTCTTTTTTGTTTAATAGTATGCAGTCTTTCTCTGTGTATGGTGGTGTGAAATACGTGTACTGTGCATTACTGTTTAAACATCTATGACAGCAGTAATATGTGAAAAATGTAGCAGAATTCTTGTCCTTTATGCTATTTAATTTGTTGTAGATGTATTTTTGCTAGCTCATCTTACTGAAGGACTTACTACTGTCATCCAATGGTATCTACCATCTTTTTTCCATAGGATATGGACAGCAAGGTACACAAAGCTGGAAATGAAACCTTCGTACAAGAAATGAAACAAGATGATTCAAAAGAGGTTAGTTAAATATTGCTTTGCACTTCCAGCATCACACTAGAAATATTAGTTAACTTAATCAGTCTTCATCCTGAAACTGTCATAGGTTAGAATTTGCTGTGTTAGTAAGAGTGTCCATCTAAGAGGTAAATATCAAACCGAGCATTCTAAAAACATATTTAGGATTCACCGGTGTTGCAATATTTGTGTAATTTACAGGATCATATTTAGCAGTGCATGAGAACTCTGAAGAGTGAACAGCTTTTCCTAACTTTGTCTCAAAGTATATTAAAGAGGAATGAAAATTAGTCACTTTATTTTTCAGTTATGTCTATTTCTACACTAGGTCTCCAGAATTTTTAAACAAAATATATTTTGTATACAAAGCAACAGTGGAAGAGCTCTTGTGGGTGTTGTACAGACTGACTGGTAAGTGTACCCTAGAAATGCCTGCTATTTTACAGTAGAATTGTTTTGGTTTTGTTTTTTAGATTATTGACAGTATAATAGAAGAAAGCCAGAAGGCGCAACAACTGGATGATGATTCTTTAGCTACTAGAGGAAAAGAACCGACTGCTCCAACTTCAGATGCAAATGCTTGGATTTCTGGAGCAGGTATCGTTAGTAGTATCCCAGAAGTATTAGCTGCTAAAATATCGTTGCAAGAAGACCCTGGAGAACTGGTGTATCAGAATGTATGTAAGGACACTGAATTGGAGTCAGGGAAGCTTTTGTTTACTTCAGAGCAACAGGAAACTCATAAACTAACAAAAGTAACAAGTGCAACTGACCATAAAATGGATGAAACTGAAGCACAAGAAGAAACATCAAAAAATAAGGACATAACAGACAAGAAAGAGGCAAATACTTTAGAACAAGTGGCTTCACATTTAGCTACCAAAGACCTTTCTACAACAGAAGAAATGCCTCCAGCAAAACCACCAAGGCAACTTACTGTAGAACCTGATATAGTTGCTAGCACAAAGAAGCCTGTCCCAGCACGGCCACCACCTCCAACAAATGTTCCTCCTCCAAGACCACCACCACCTGCACGGCCAGCTCCACCCCCTCGGAAGAAGAAGAGTGAAGTGGATTTTGAAGTGCAAAAACCTGTTTTAGAAGGCAAGTATTCTATTTTAGATGGCTCTAGTTATCTACATGGTTGCTATTTTTGTGTTTTGAGTGAAGAATCATTCAATCTTTTGATCTGAGTTTAGTTGACATAAATGAGGAAAAAAAATTCTTCAACAATCTTAGCTTCTTATAATGGAGAAATACCCTTTTGCATTGCAAGTGTTCCTAATTCATAGACTTTCTTGCAAACTTAACACTTCCTACCAAAATAGCTACTTCTGTAGCAAGGAGAAGAGGCCACAGTGATGTAGAAATGAAAAAAAGTTGCATGCTTCAAATAAAATGTGTGCAATCTGTATTAGCATAGAGATACAAGCCAAGATGTAGACTGAGGTCTCATGAAAATGAGTAGTCCTGGGTTACTAGGAAAACCATTTTAAAAAAATTTGTTAATAAAACTTAAGAGGACTAAGTGGGAAATCATGTCTGTGCCTGCAGCTATATATGAAATATTATTGATAAGGCAGATTTGGTGGCAGTTGATGTTTAAAAAAATCAAACTTGTCAGAAACGATGTTCAGGAGTGTAACTATGATGTTAGGATTCTAGCAATCTGTAGCCTGTCTATGGCAAGTGTTATGCTCTTCTTTCTAATATGAATCTCTCTCCAGTTTCTCGAGAGAACTTCACAGCTGGTGGTCTTTTAACTCCAAGTACAGTGACAGAGGGCATGCCCAAAGATTCTCAGCCTTCTTTGGATTTGGCAAGTGCAACTAGTGGAGATAAAATAGTCACTGCACAGGTATTGGGAAATGGTTATAAATTCAATAACTGTAACATTTTCTATTACTTTAATGTTACAGTAGACATAATGTATTCTCTGTCTGCAAACTTTCAGGAAAATGGGAAAGCAGCTGATGGCCAAACAACAAATGAAGTGCTTGGACCACAAAGACCCAGGTCTAATTCTGGAAGGGAGCTCACAGATGAGGTATTAATGAATGTGGTTTGTACACAGTACGTTCTTGTGCTTGTTTTTCCAGTCTGTGGAATGAATTGGAGTAGTCACACATCACTCTGCGCTCTGAACCACTATATACTGTGACCAGGGATGCAAATAGGAGTGATGGCATGCTGGCTTTGTACATCTAAGCACTTTGCGGTCCCCTGAGTCATATGTGGTATTAGCATTTGAAAGTGTGAGCTATAATAGATCTGAAATGCTATGAGTTTATGTTTGTAGCTACGCAAGCACATTACAAAATTTCAATGTGAGGGAACACTAGCAAACTTGGTGTTTTGTCCTTCGTCTAAAAAGGAAAGGGATCAGCAATAGGAGAATGATTTTCCTAATATTAAAAATTAGTTTCTTTAGTTAACATCATCAGGATAAATGGAAGTTGTAATTGGGCTGCTGCCAGTTCTTATTTGTGTATATCTGTGTATAGCATTTTTAATATTAGTGAACATATGTATGTGTTCTTGAGATGCTCCAAAAAAAAACCCCAACCAAACCCTTTTCCTTTTGTGTAGTACTAATTAGGTCTAAATGCTTTTTCTCTGTAGGTAATGGTTGTTTTTTCTAAATCTAAACTACAACTATTAGAATATCTGAAAGGGGAAGACTTCAATGTCTTTTCATTGTATAATATAATATATAATATTAGCGTGGAAGATGTCAGGCAGTGGCTGATGTCTGTATAGCTGCATTTCTCATTTATGAAATTGATGCTTATGATGACATGTTCATCTGTGTATAGTGATTGATAATGTTTGCACTAACACACTAAAGGCAATTTTAACTTAAACTTGGTCTTTGTAAAATAAATATGTAGTGAGCTACAGAACTTCCCATTAAGATAAATCATCTGTAAGAGCAGATGATTTATATTTTGCTCTAGATTTTGGAGTCTAATCAAGTAATTTTGTTTTCACATCTTGTTTTTTCCATAGGAAATTCTAGCAAGTGTAATGATAAAAAACCTTGATACAGGTGAAGAAATACCCCTGAGTTTGGCAGAAGAAAAGTTGCCAACAGGCATTAATCCCCTAACTTTGCATATCATGAGGAGAACTAAAGAATATGTCAGGTATGAATGATGATCTCTTTCAGCTCTTTCTGATACTGTTGCTCTCATAGTTTTTGCATAGGTGGAGGCTGCTCTTATGCAAGTAAAGAGAGTCCCAATCCATCTGTTTCTGACTAATTTGAGTGCTAATTCCCTTTAGTTCTTTATGAACTAGGCTGTTTATTGAATTCAGTTAACTAAAAGTTGATTATATTACTGGAACTTGACAGGCAAGTATGTCTGAAAATCCAGCTGAACTGCAGTTAGCACTTGATGTGCTAAACGTTGTTATTTCTATACTGAATTAAACACAGTTTATGTTCAAGTACTATATGTTGTTCATGCTACCACCCCCTGTAGCTTTTTCAGTGTTTAATTTAGTAGACTGTGGTGCTCTGAAGATCTGTCGTCATCAGTATAGCTGACTACTTTGAGGTTTTCCTGTTTTCAACGGGGCTTTAGGCCCTTCTAATGCTTACAACTGAGTCTGTAAACTTCGATAGAAAAATACAGTTTCTTAATGATCAAGAAATCATGTCAGTCTAGATGATTTTTTCAAAGGCCTAGATTTATGTGAATTATACATCAGACAATTTTTAGGTTTTTTGCATTGTTGAATTATCATTAAGAAGCTCACTTCTCTAGAACTGTACCCTTCTGTGTACAAAATTCTGTTTCAGAATTAACCACTATTAATTTATGTGATCTATGGAAAGCAAGGTATGAGAACAAGGTGGTGTTACCAGTTTCTAGTAATGTAATGTATTTTGTCTGCTCTTAGCTTTCAAAGTGTCACATAAGCTTAAGTTTGAAATTTCTGGAAGGCAGTAATGTATCTTTGGCATCTGGAGAGTGTATACAGTTTTAGTATGAAGATGCCTAAGATTGAAAGGTCTGTTTTATTACTTGAGTAATATCATGTCCATGTTTTTCCAGTGTGTTACATGAAGGAATAAAGATGGATCCTAAAATGCAGATCCTACTTTACTAATGTTTCATTCAATTTAGATTCATTATGATTTTGTATTAAACAATCACTTCTGTATTTCCTAGTAACGATGCAGCACAGTCTGATGATGAAGACAAAATGCAGACACAGCAAACCGATTCTGATGGAGGGAGGTTAAAACAAAAAACGTAAGATGCTATTTCTTGTCCTTAGAAAGAAAAGTCAGGTTTTGTTTTTCTAAGCTGAAGCTCCCCTTCCGACTTCTTAACAAGTTACCTGTTAAGTACACGATACTTGAATTTATGTAAGCCCATTGCTCTGCAGTTAAACTGAAGATTACATGACTGCTGGCAAATTAAATGCTTATTTTAAGAAGCAGCAATGGAAAGAGATAATACTGCATTTCAAATCGAAACTATTGATAATAGCAAAAAATGAGAACTTGCCAGGATTATGTGTTGAAAAAGTGCCTTTGCTTTTTAAGGACCCAGCTGAAAAAGTTCCTTGGCAAATCTGTAAAGCGGGCAAAGCACCTTGCTGAAGAATATGGTGAACGTGCTGTAAATAAAGTTAAGAGTGTTCGAGATGAAGGTTAGTGACACTTTTTAATATATTTTTTTAATAGGATAGTCTGTTTATCCTTGGGCTTCTAGGAATCAAAGCTGTCTGAGGGACATATACTGCTGTATACTACCACTGTGCAGTTGATGTGGCTTTTTAGAGTTACAAGCTTGTAGCTTGGTAGACATTCTGAGACTAGCAGGTGACAAGGATGAATTCTTGTAGTAGTTGAGAGACCTTTTCAGCTAAACCAGTTGAATACTGTGATTTTTGTTGTCCTATTAGAAAGCTGTTTGGATATCAAAATGTAAACTTTTTTTGAAAGTTATTGCAGCAAAGGTAGAGGTGGGAGTTGTCTTCATTACTTTAATAAAATCAGATTGTTTTCTGACAACCAGTGCCACCGTTGGAATTCTTATACAGCTTGAGCCCCTCTGAGAAGATTTCCCAACTACAACTGAATTCTCACCTTCTTGTTTCATCAGTGTTTCTTTCAGACAGACTTCTAGTACTGCAGTAAGCCAGTCTAACCACAGCCTGAGATAAGTGCCGTAGAACTGCTGCACTTCAGCATCTTATGTTGCCACTGGCTGTTTGTCCTAGCTCTTTTGCAATTCTTATGCTTTGTGGGCAAATCACCAGGCCATTTCAGCATATTCAGTCAGAAGAAACCAATACAATGAAACAGATAATTTTCACCATACATTAAACTGACCGAAATCACTCAGTGCAGGATCTGCTGAATGCAAGACCCCGTGCAAAGAAAGGGGCAGAACGAAAATGGATATGAGTTCTTATTTTGAGTGTTCAGTGTTTAGATTCACTGCAACCTAAAATTAGTGTAGATGTATTTTTACTTTGATGCAGCAGTATTCTTGTTTTGCTTTAAGATCTTAATATTGCCTGCATAAATTTGCTAGTCAAGACTAACCTGCTAGCAAAGAGTATTGGCGATTGCTTACTAATAGACTAAATGTGTGCTGCGATACGTACTGCTGAATTTGTGTTCCTCTCAGTCTTCCATACAGATCAAGATGATCCCTCTTCCAGTGATGATGAAGGGATGCCATATACAAGACCAGTGAAGTTCAAAGCAGCACATGGCTTCAAGGGACCTTACGATTTTGAACAAATTAAAGTTGTTCAGGATCTCAGTGGAGAGCATATGGTAGGTCTCAAATTTCATCTGTGGTTTTGCTGAATCTGTTCAGCCTGAGATTCAGCTTTTAATTTTCATCTACTTTGTGACCTTCAGAAATGACTGTCAGGTTTATTCTTCTTGAAAAGCAGTTTCATTCTGGAAAATAATATTCTGGCAAGAAATGAAAATTTGGCTGGTTTGATCAGATCTTCAGGAAAAAAAAAAAAGTAGTCTGTAGATACTTAGGCTTCAGGGATTCTCCAGAGCTTTTGCTTGAAAAGTTTTGGTATTGAGTGGTACTTGGTTTCTTGGTTCCTGCAATTACAAATTTAGACTGAAATAGGCTATGTTCCACTACCAGAACTGAGCACAGAGAAGCAAGGTTGACCTACTTGGCAGCAAATAAATTAGTCTGCCTATTAGAGATATGAACACAAGTATTGAACAGAAATATCAGATAGGTTCTGGAGGCAAAAGTGAGGAGAGATTAATGGAGTATGTGGATCAGAATGATAAGGAGGGGAGAGACCGGGTGTGATATTTGCAGAGACACATGTGGAGAATGGGCAGAAAATCTACCTATTCATCACTGTTCAAAGTGTGCATGCTCCCCTGCAGAGTCTGAAATACATTCTAGTATTCCTGACTTCCCAGATTCTTCTGCTGACAGCAACTGTCTGACAATAACTGAAACAGTCCCCTAGCATTAAGTATTAGGCTAAGGATAATGACCTACAGCAATCAGTTTGGTGACTGGAGAGTTCAAGCTTGTCATCCACAACTAAAGTTTCCAGTCCTACTGGTAATCCATCTGTGTTAGTTTCCATCATGCCAGTGTTTGCCTCCTTAAAACCTAGGAAATTCCTCAAAAGCATCCTAAAAGGCTGCTAGGTTGGTCGAATCAAATGCCTAATAGCTGTTCATTAAATAACAGGAGGAAATGGAGTATTGCTTGCGTGGTACTGTGTTTTATTCACTACTGACTCTCTGGACTTTGCAAGGGAGAGATAATTGTTGTCTTCATATGCTTTGCAAAATTCTCATGCCAGTTCTGAACTTAACAAATATATGTAATAGTCTGTTTGTTTGTTTGTTTTGTTTGTTGCCAGAATTGATGTAACCAAGCACAATTTCTATTAAAAAAAAAAAAAAAAGTGTTAGCACAGCTTGTGCTAACTTCAAGTGTAGCTACAAATACTTGCCAGTTCCACAAATCAAATAGCTTCTAAATCACTTGGAACCCTAGCTTGCTGGCCGTTACTAACTGTTGCAGTTTTATGTAGAATGCTGTGGTAGCACTGAGCTCCCTTAACTCCTCTCCTACAGTAATCTGCCCTGTGGGTTGTTTCTTTCAAACTGGTTTTCCAAGTATATTGCTCAACCCACCAGTTTTAACAATTACTTTTCAGTGGTTTGATCTACAATTTATTTTACTTATGGTATCTTGTATATGTCCTAAATCTTGTCAGTTGACAGGAAAACTTTTTGTTACGGAAAAAAGGCACTTTAGGTAACTTAAACAATGATCTTTTTATTTTGACAGGGTGCTGTTTGGACAATGAAATTCTCTCACTGTGGTCGATTACTTGCATCTGCAGGACAGGACAACGTAGTAAGAATATGGGTTTTAAAGAATGCTTTTGACTATTTCAATAACATGCGAATGAAGTACAACACAGAAGGTATCTTTGTATGCATCGCTAGAGCTCTAAAACACTAGAAATTCTAATTATTTGGGAGCCTAGAGTTGACCATGGTGTTTCTGCCTGTGTTCTAGGCCGTGTCTCTCCCTCCCCATCTCAAGAGAGTCTGAATTCTTCAAAGTCTGATACTGATGCAGGGGTACGTACACTAGATACAGGGAGGGGGAGAGGTGAGGGGTCGCATTGTTCTGTAATGCCAGGTCATCATTGTTGCTTTATCCAAACACACATTAAAGAGTTCTTGGCTATGTCTTTGAGCCATAGAGAAACTGTCTTATTAATAGACATCTTCAGTCAAATACTGCTATCCAATGTGTATGCGGTGCAAGCAAGAAAGTCAGTCACTAAATTTAATGCATTAACAAAATCTACATAGATTTGTTGTGTCCTTCTGCCAGGTAACTTGCCTCCCAGAGTAGATTTCTGATTGAAATGTTAAAGGGGAAAAAACCCCACATTGTTGAATTTCCTGTCTTAGTGTTTTGCCTCAGGGCATTACTTGAGGTTAACATCTGACTTGACTGTCTTTTCTGAGGAAGGCCAAGCGTAACAATGGGATACTCAGAAGCATAATAAAACCTGACATTTTTTATTTTTTCACGTCTGTGTAGAATAAAATGCTACATAGAATCATACAATGGTTTGGGTTGGAAGGGACCTTAAAGATCATCTAGTTCCAACCCCCCTGCTGCGGGCAGGGACACCCTCCACTAGACCACGTTGCCCAAAGCCCCATCCAGCCTGGCCTTGAACACTTCCAGGGATGGGGAATCCACAGCTTCTCTGGGCAACCTGTGCCAGTGCCTCACCACCCTCACAGTAAAGAATTTCTTCCTAACATCTAATCTAAATCGACCCTCCTTCAGTTTAAAGCCATTACCCCTTGTCCTGTCATTCCATGCCCTTGTAAACAATCCCTCTCCAGCTTTCAGGGATTGACCAAAAGTAGTAAGATGCTGTTACTTGTAGAGTGTTCAGATACTTTAGTAAATTTCCATTAAAATTAATGTATTAAAGGGTTTTTTTGCTGTATTTGGTTTCCAGTAGTGTAAGAAATAGGTAACAAAATCAGGGTTTAAGCAAAGATTTTAGCAGTAGCGTTATTTAATGTGCACTGTTTTGGCAGAGTGGGAGGTGGATATTGCTTTAACTTAAGTGAGTAAATATGCTTACTTAGCCACACACACCAGTGATGTTGTTTTGAGTTGCTTTTGCTGGAGAGCTTTTGTATAGGAAATTTTAGTTTTATTTTGCATCTGTTTATTCTGAAAGGGTCTCCTATTAGGAAATTAACATTCTTGATATGCACTAGAAACATAGAAACTTTAACTCACAGTTTATATTCTAAATTGGAATGCAGTTTTGAAGGTCGGTATACTTTGTTCCAAAAATTTGTCTTAAGATGTTGCTTAAATTGCTGTCAAGCTTACCCCATTGAATAAAAACTGTAGGGATGGGAAATGTAGAGCTGCTTAATTTTGGAATTTCAAGATGATGTTTCACAGCTGATTGTACTTGAAATTGACTTTGGTTGGGTTTTAGTGCAGTGTTGTTTATTTTAAAGTTGTAAGAGTTGTTCTTCAGATCGTTATTGGTCCTGTAGGCAGTAATTGCTTTAATATTAATTTTTCCAGCTAATATTTTCTAATGTTTCTATACACTTCTCTGATAGACTTGCAGTGGAGTTGATGAAGACCCAGATGACAAAAATGCCCCTTTTCGTCAACGACCATTTTGCAAATACAAAGGGCATACAGCAGATCTTCTTGATCTTTCCTGGTCTAAAGTAAGGCATTTTAATACAGACTACACAGTTCTCCTGTGTTTTTGTTTTCATTGTTTTCTGTTGTCAATTGCCCTTGGAACCATACTTCTAAACAATATGAAAGTGTCGTTGAAGTTATGAGAAAAAGTTTGTAGAGACAACACTTATTTTAGCTGAAATAGTTGGGATAAAATGAACAACCTTCTTGGGCCTCTTTAATTAAAAGTCTTCTTACAAAAAAATCAAACTAGTAATTACAATTTTGTATTCAATAGTGGAATTAAATTGTTTAGAGTGGAAGGAATTTCCACTGAGCTGTGTGATTTCTGATGTATGGTGTTACTGCTCTTCTCGTCTTCAGTATGCTTCACTGTTTTTATGCAGTTTACAGATTCTAAAGCTGCTGAATATATACATAGATCTTAAAATTAGATAATTACCCTGTGCTTAACTTTGAAAATGTTTCATATATAGCATATTCAGTTAATTCTCCACATTGGAATATAGTTATAATTTCAAGAATACAGTCTGACTGAAGGATCTTAGGCAGGTGAGACTCTCACCCCTTCTCTGAAGCTTGTTGTACTGTTTCTTCTCCGAGTACTTCAATGACTTTCCAAGTCATTAACGTTTCCATTGAGATTTTTCAAGAAAATATTCTCTGACTGAGCATCAGTATACTGGGATTAAGGAAAGCACCAATCAGTAATGATAATGTGGATAAGACATTTTATCTGAAAGGATAAAATGTTGAATTTCATGGCAACAGATAAATTGGTAAGATTTTACCAATCAGATTCCTTCTGAATTTTGTGTTACTCTTGTGTCTGTTAATAACCATGGAATTTTCTTGTTTCACAGAATTACTTCTTGCTTTCTTCTTCTATGGACAAAACTGTCAGATTATGGCACATATCAAGAAGAGAATGTCTTTGCTGTTTCCAGCATATAGACTTTGTCACTGCTATAGCATTCCATCCAAGGGTAAGTGCAATAGCTCACTCTCTTGTAGAGGAATTTTCTCCTTGAAATTACAAGAGTCCTCCTCCTTTATTTTCAATTAAAATAAATAATTGAATAATAGGGTTTGTGCAATAAAAAAATATCCCTATTGGATAATATTCCAGAACTTTAAGTGTTCTTCTTCGCTAAACTTCATCAGGAGTGTCCATGTGGCTTAACCATTTGTAGGCATGATGTGGAAAGTGAATTGTCTAGAACATCACAGCTGGTATAGTTTTGAGTATTTTTGTGAAAAGTCAGAATTTCCAACGAGGGATGTTGTGATTAAGTATTAGTGGAAAAAAACATAAGAAAATAGAACAGATTGTCCAGAGACCATAGAATCCTTGGAGATGTTTAAAACTTGACAGGATATAACCCTTTACAGCCTGATCAAGCTTTTGAGGCTGTCCTTGCTATGAGGACCTATGAGGTGGACCAGAGACCTCCAGAAATCGCTTCCAACCTATCTTATTTGACTATTTAAAAAAAAAATAAAATATTGTAATAAAGCTTCCTAATATTAACAAAACTTAAGTAGAGGAAAAGTGTTTTTCCATTGTTCCCTGAACAAAGTAACCGATAGATGTATCAGGAACTCTGAAAGGAGCTTTCAACTCCTAATAATGTTAGTATTTTTCTAGCTTATGTTAAGAGGGTAAAAAATAACTGTGGTAACAATGAACAATTTTCTGACTTGAGGTATACACACTGCATGTGTGTGGTCTTGTAAAAAATCTGTAAGAAATTGAACTCCATTTGCTAGTAATTTTAACATTGTCTTTTCAGCCTTCTTAAACATTATAAGCAACTCATCTGAGAGCTCTTATTTGGGAGTTTCCGGAGAGAAGCTGTTTGGAAATGGGGCGGGAAAGTTTTAAGAAATCAGGGCACACTCATAGCACAAGCAGAGGTTAATGTAGTTTGTCCTCTCAGGATGACAGGTATTTCTTAAGTGGTTCATTGGATGGGAAACTCCGACTCTGGAACATTCCTGACAAAAAGGTGGCATTATGGAATGAAGTAGATGGGCAGACAAAATTGATTACAGCTGCCAACTTCTGTCAGAATGGCAAATATGCAGTCATAGGCACATACGATGGAAGGTGCATCTTCTATGACACAGAGGTAAAAAGTTTTTGAGAGTATGTATTTTTTTCATGTTAAATAACAAATGGATTTAAGTCATGTTTATTTAAATACCAAGAAACAAACTTACTAGAATTTGAAGCAAAATATTTCAAAGGTTTTACACAATTATTTCAAATCAAGATAAATGTTTCTATCTTTTCAGCACTTGAAGTACCACACGCAAATACATGTGCGTTCTACTAGAGGCCGAAATAGAGTTGGAAGAAAAATTACTGGCATTGAACCCTTGCCTGGAGAGAATAAGGTACTGACTTTCAGTGCAACTTTGGCTCAGTACTGGAGTCTGATATCTAAACCTAATGCTTAGTAGTTTGTGCTAAATCTTATTTGTAGTTACTGACTTACATCAAAAGTCTTTTAGCACTACTAAAATGAGCACTAGTCTGCTGATTTAGACTAATAGAATACTAAATAGTAGTAAAATAGGTTTGGGGTTTTTTTTTTAAATGACATTATGCTTTGGTCAGTGTAAGGATGATAAAATGCTTACAGGTGGCATTCAGTGAAAATTTCTTTGGCATAACTAATCTCGTTCAAATTTAATATTAATTTGGAAACATGCTTCGTACAGAAGCTGAAAAAATGCTGAAAGCTCAGAAGCTGATATCCAGACAAGTGTGGTCTGTTCTTCAGAATCTCATTTAGCTTCAGTCTAAACTGAAGTCTTATGTTGAAAGGGTCAAACTCTCATCATGAAAAAAACGATGCTATTGAGTATTAAAGTCATAATCTGAAGCTGAAGAGTTTCTCACTTTATATAAAGTTTCAGGCTTGATGTGGGGTCCACAGCTGGTTGTATTAGAGTAGCAGATCACCAGCTGTTATCACCTATGTTGTGCTCTTACCAATGACACAGAAATGCCTTAATTCCAAAGACATGCAGAAGATTCAGAAATCAGTAGTGCCTTTGGGTTTGTCAGATGCTGCGTGTTGGCATCTTAGATGATATAATGAAACACAGCTCAGCGTGAACTCTTTTGAAAACAAATAAGTTCTGTAATCTGATGGTGGTAGTGTTCCAAGAGTTGTCACCGTTTTGTTGCATAAAATGATAAGTACGAGTCAGTATCTGTCTGTTATTACGCTGTACCCTTTTGGTAGTGTCATCTTGAGACTTACTGCCAACCTGTAATCTGCTCCGCTTCTAAGGTACCGTAAAAGGGCTAATCAGCCGAATGTCTTTATGCATTTTGACAACCCTTTCATAGACTTCTCTGTTCCTTATAAGTATATTTAAGCTTCTGATCAGAAAAATGTGAAAAGGAAGCAAACTCGTATCAACCAAGAGAAAAGCCTAGTTTGTTTATATAGTAGATAGTGGCCTCTGGTGATTTGTGATTGATAAGTCGTGACTTTTCAGAAATTTACCTCACTGGAACAGCTGTTCTGCTATGTTATTGTGGAATGTGTTCCAAAATAACCTTTGCAAATTGATGACTGTTCTTTGGACCCACATTTTACTTCAGTAAAGAGCAGCTGTTCTAGTTCAGACCAGTCAGGGTGATCTTGACAGTGAAGTTGTCTTCTGTCCATTGACAGAAGTCCAGAAAGAAAAATGACATTGTCCTAAATCTTGTTCTACTTTTTTTGTCTTATTCTTTGTATTCTTTGTCTCTTTCGATTAAAAAAAAACAAAAAAACACACACACACACCAAAAAAAAAACCAAACTGGAATTCTGACCGAGTGAACTCTATTCCTTCTTGGGCATGCTAATGGTTTTCACTTCCAAATTTTGTTTGTTTATTTTCTAGATACTAGTGACATCAAATGATTCCAGAATCAGATTGTATGACCTAAGAGATCTGTCTTTATCTATGAAATACAAAGGTTATGTCAACGGCAGCAGCCAAATCAAAGCCAGCTTTAGGTAAGACTATTATAGCAATGGAGTTCTTGGATTTGGGAAATACTATGGCTGAATTACAGAGGCTTTTGTTTAAATAATGTGTTTTGCTTGGTATGAAACTGAGCCTCTGAACTGTCACTTGGCGTGGAATGCAAAGGTAACTGAAGGCTCTGGTCAAGAATGACAAAGCTGCCTATGAGCTGGGAGCTTCTATGAATGAGTGAATCCTTTTGTATTGACAGTACGATGCATGTCCATTACTATTCCTGTAAGTGCAGGAACCTGTGCTGAAACTAGTGGGGCTGGGACACCGCATCTTTCTCTCTTCTGTGATAAATAGGTTTTATTTCCTTAATTTTGTCAGGTATTGTTGTAGATATGTTGGTCACCCAACTGTTCCCCAAGGCTGTTAGTCACAGCCAGTGTATCATCGCTGTCAGGGAACAGCCTGCAGATCTGAGTTGGAATTCTTTTTTTCTCCTTTCTCTGTACTGGCCTAAGAAGCTTTTCTGAGTTTGAGTATATTACTGTGACTGTCATGGAAATACTGGTTTTTAAGGTAGTAAGAGAGAGCAAGTAGAGGGAGAAGATTATTTGTTCTGTTCCCTCTTTGAGTCTTGCAGAAGCCAAAGAGGAAATACGCTTGGGTATCTATTTAACCTGGATGTTTGAGCAGAGGAGGGTGGCAGTGCTTGAGGAATAATGCAAAGTTTAATCTTAATTGTCAGCTGTGGGCCTTTGAAAGCATCTTTAAGGCTGAGCTAGTATTTCAGAAAATGGCTGAGGTTGGAAGGGACCTTTGGAGGTCATCTTGTCCAGCCACCCTGCTCAAGATTAATTTCCCACATTTAAGTTATCTCTACTTACAGGGCTGTAGCATAGTTACTGTTAAGAGTTTAGATATGCGGCATACTAAGCAGTACATAAATTAAAAGTAAATACTTGAGTTGGATTTGCAGGTACTGTTTTGTCTCTGTCAGTGTGCATCATACAGTCATTTGGTTATAATCATGTTGAATGCCTTTCATCTTCCACCTGTGTGGATTTTTTTGCCCATTGTAAACAATTCCTGTTACACAGTCTCAAGTGTTCACACAGGTTCTAGACTCACAGGTGCAAATTGCACTTAAAGATTATGCCATTTTCTTGTTGCTGAGTATAGCTGTTAGACTAACCTACTTCTATGTTGGAAGCTGTGGGAGAACAACTTCTGTGTGCTATTCATCAGTACTACTTTTTGTTCCAGAATGACAGCATCAGGAAGCTTGCATGCACATTCCTTTAAGGACTGTGTATTTTTTTTGAGCTGCAGTCACTAAAATAAAGGACCAGTTTGAATTGTGAACTTAGCCTGATTGCACTTGTAAAGCTGCAAGTCATCTTGAGAGCTGTGGTAATGGTTGCTTGAACAGCTAAGAAAAGTAATGTTTTTCCTTCTTTGAATCTTTAGCCATGACTTCACCTACATTGTAAGTGGTTCAGAAGATAAATATGTTTATATTTGGAGTACATACCATGACTTGAGCAAGTTTACATCTGTAAGAAGAGACCGTAATGACTTCTGGGAAGGCATTAAAGGTAAAAATCAACTTTTGATGTTTGTTGTATTGAAGCTCATAAGACTTCAAAAATTAAATATTTTTATATCTTAGGCTTTATTTGCTCAGCAGTGCTACTCCTTTAGTTTGAACAAATTATTTGCAAGTGCATTGTAATTGGATTTTCAATAAGGAGACTCTGTCAGAAAACCTCCACAAGAAACTCTCTACAGATGCATGATTGGGATGGCAAGAGACAGAGTAGCTAAGAGGTTGTCCAGCTTCAGTAAGAGATTCTGAATGAATGTAATGTTTCACTGGCAGAACTTGGTTGTATAAGTTTAGTAATCAAAGTAATTATCAATCCTTAGATCCTTAATGGAAAAGTGGCTTTGAAAACATGGCATAATTTAAAAAAAACACCACCAAAAACCAGCAACTCTCATCTCCTACACACACAGAGTTTTTGGGAAATGTGGGACCATGTTTATATCAAACATGTTTTGGAGCTCTTGTCAGTTAGTTCTGGGCACTAACAGGAACTTCTGAATTCCCTAAGCTTATAAAACAATGACAATTGCTCCTTGAATGATGATTTTACCTGGTGCCACTAGCACTGAGACTCTTGGATATTTACTAAAAGTTATGCCTGCTATTCTTGTAAAATTAACAATTCCTTAAAACAAGGTAATCAAAGTTGGATTGTCTTTCTGAAGCACACAATGCAGTGGTCACATCTGCGATTTTTGCTCCCAATCCTGGTTTGATGGTGTCACTGGAAACTTCTGAAAAGCAAGAAGCTGAAAGTAAGGGAGAAGATTCTGAAACATCAGATACCATACCTTCTGGTAGGTGTTTAAGATGAGCTCTGCTTGATACCATGGTATGAGGGGGAAGAGATTCTGAAGAATACTTTCAATTTAGCAGGACTGTTTCTTAAGGTGAAAAGTCCTTGCAGTGGCATGGATATATATTCCTGCCTTAACAGTTGAGCATTTTGGCAGCTTTTGCACTCTTAAAACCCGAGAGAATGTGAAGTGAGGGGCACAGCTGTTATCCTTTGCACTTTAGGATTATTATTTTTACACTTGAGCTGTTAGAACGTAGAGCTGTACCAATATATAATGAAAAAGTCCCTCTCCTAGAAATGCAGATATTTCTTGAAGTGTTGGCTAGATAACAGGAATGTGATAGAGGAAGAAGGGTGTCACAGTTATAGTTTATCTTTTAATGAGAGCTTGATTTTTAACATATTTTTAAAATGAACTAACAGTGTATTCTCTTTCCTTATTAAGGAGCTTTGAAGACAGATCACACAGAAGTGCTTTTATCGGCTGACTTTACTGGAGCAATCAAAGTATTCATTAACAAAAAGAAATATGTATCTTAGTTGTTTTGCAACTGACAGCATAAAGCTATGGTACTGTGGGATTAAAATTCCATAAATAATGTGGGCAAAAGCAAAGTATCTAATATAATAATGTTACAGGCTGATTTATTTTAAAATCTTTATTTTAAGGCTACTCAAATATTGGATCCTTGGAAAGCAGTGTCTACCTATTAACACCTGGGCTTGTAGAATAGAAAGGAATGTGTAAGAATAATCCTGCCAAACATTAGAGTCTAAACTTTCTGAGAACGGCTGTTTTGCAACATAATTGTGAACCTGCACAGGTTTCTGCATGAAAACGTATTCACACATGTGTGTGCCTTTTGGTTACATACACTAATTTGAACTTATATCAAAAGGATTTTAGTGGTGCTTGTGGCCACTAGATGTCAGGAATGGGCATGGGAAGGAAAGGTTGGAGGTATGGCTGGAAAAATGCTGAATGATCTAGTCTGATCTTTGCACAAAATTCCATTTGAGAAAGATCTTGAATTTGTAGTAGCTATTGTTCAGAATTTTAAGTTATGCAAGTTTTTGATGGGTCAGCAACCATGTGTAAATGTTTTTATAAATTTCTCAACTTCAGGACGTGGAAATTTTTTTGTTGTGTTTTAATTGTTGTGGACTTTAGATTCCTTTCTTATACATAATTTTTTGCACACTGGAGCACAATACTTGTGTAAAGAATTCTCTCATTCCTTGTTCGCGGGCACCAGGATATATTCACCTTCCAGATAAAATTAAGCTGCATTAGAAAGTTCTTATATTTTACAACTATGTAAAATAAACTGTTTACATTTTTTAAGCATTGTAGCTTAAAGTTTTAAGTTCTTCTCATTTGTTTAGTGCCACTGAATTTTGAAAGTCTTTGTAAATATTCATATAAAACACCTATGAAGTAACATTCTGGGCATCATAACCCATGAAATGTTATTGATGGTCAAGTGTTTCAGAGAACAGATGTATCATTAAACTTGGTCACACACTTGGAAATTGTTGCTTCTTTTCCATTTTCATTCATAAATTTGCCTTTTGTCTAAGTAGTTCTGACCTGTTTCTTGAATCATTGATCTTGCATGCACTTAACTTTTGAGTTCTGCTTTTCCTGATCTTATCACTTTTTTTGATGACAGCTTTTTTTCTGAAGTAATGAGGAATGGAGTACTGGAACTGGATATTAAGCAGAATGAAGAGAAGTTATATAATAGTTCAGTGTGAGGAGGAGACTTCAAAAGTGTGGAAAGAATAGTCTCCTTCCCATTAGTGGAAGAATGATGGCATGGAAAGGCAGGAGATGAGTCTCACTCTTCTTTTAATTCTTTTTTACTCAGGTGAATTTGACTGACTTTCTGTAAAAATGTCTTGAACAAGAAAGGCAGTTGCAAGGGGTATATCATCAGACAAAATAAATACAAAAATGGTACATGCTATATAAAATTATTTTCAATTGACACACTTGGAGTGTTTTACTCTCAGATTTGAAACTACCTGTATAGATCAGACAAACTAAACTCTCAAGATTTTTTTTTTTTTTTTTTTTTTTTTTACTTTGAGCTCCACTGAATTAACAGAAGTGAGGAGGTGACACAAGATATTTGGTTTGTGACTCCAAAAATGAGCTTCTTTAATAGGTTAGAAGACTGTAATTGACTGATTCCTGTGGGCTGATCCCAGACACTTCTGGAGTTTTCTATAGATGTTCTACGTCTTTAGTGACAAATCACAGAATGGTTTGGGTTGGAAGGGACCTTAAAGATCATCTAGTTCCAACCCCCCTGCTGCAGGCAGGGACACCCTCCACTAGACCACTGTGGTGGGTTGACCGTGGCTGGGGGCCAGGTGCCCACCAGAGCTGCTCTATCACTCCCCTTGTTCACTAGACAGGGGAGAAAAAGTATAACAAAAAGCTTGTGAGTCAAGATAAGGACAGGGAGAGATCACTCACTAATTATCATCATGAGCAAAACATACTGAACTTAGAGAGGAAATTAATCTAATTTATTACCAAGCAAAACAGAGTAGAGGAATGAGAAATAAAATCAAATCTTACAACACTTCCCCCCACCCCTCCCATCTTCCCGGGCTCAACTTCACTCCTGGCTTCAACCTCCTCCCCCCTCAGCGGCACAGGGGGACGGGGAATGGGGGTTACGGTCAGTTCATCGCACAGTGTTTCTGCTGCTTCTTCATCCTCAGGGGGAGGACTCTTCTCATCGTTCCCCTGCTCCAGCGTGGGGTCCCTCTCACAGGAGACAGTCCTTCACGAACTTCTCCAACATGAGTCTCTCCCACGGGGTGCAGACCTTCAGGAGCAGACTGCTCCAGCGTGGGTCCCCCACAGGGTCACAAGTCCTGTCAGCAAACCTGCTCTGGCGTGGGCTCCTCTCTCCATGGGTCCACAGGTCCTGCCAGGAGCCTGCTCCAGCACAGGCTTCCCACAGGGTCACAGCCTCCTTCAGGTGCCTCCACCTGCTCCAGGATGGAGTCCTCCATGAGCTGCAGGTGGAATCTCTATGCCTCCTCATCCTTCCTCCATGGGCTGCAGGGGGACAGCCTGCTTCACCATGGTCTTCACCACGGGCTGCAGGGGGATCTCTGCTCCGGTGCCTGGAGCACCTCCTCCCCCTCCTTCTGCACTGACCTTGGTGTCTGCAGAGTTTCTTGCATCTTCTCACTCCTCTCTCCGGCTGCAAAAGCTCCCTCTAACAGTTTTTTTCCCTTCTTAAATATGTTATCACAGAGGCGCTGATTGGCTTGGGCTTGGCCAGTGGCAGGTCTGTCTTGGAGCCGGCTGGCATTGGCTCTGTCAGACACAGGGGAAGCTTCTAGCAGCTTCTCACAGAAGCCACCCCTGTAGCCCGCCGCCACCGCTACCAATACCTTGCCACACAAACCCAACACAACCACGTTGCCCAAAGCCTTGTCCAACCTGACGTGCTGGCTAGCTGTGATAGCTCAAGAGTGATGTCTAATCAGATTACCCAAATACATAGTTTTTCCCTTGCTGTGACAGGAGGCATGAGCTACACAAAAAAAATGCTTAAGGAGTTCTTCACTTGTGGAACTGGAGCAATCTGTGTCTTGGCTTTGTTATTTAGAGAGGTGGTAGATGTGATTATAATCATAGAATCATAGAATGGTTTGGGTTGGAAGGGACCTTAAAGATCATCTAGTTCCAACCCCCCTGCTGCGGGCAGGGACACCCTCCACTAGACCAGGTTGCCCAAAGCCCCATCCAACCTGGCCTTGAACACTTCCAGGGATGGGGCATCCACAGCTTCTCTGCGCAACCTGTGCCAGTGCCTCACCACCCTCACAGTAAAGAATTTCTTTCTAACATCTAATCTAAATCGACCCTCCTTCAGCTCAAAGCCATTACCCCTTGTCCTGTCCCTGCACTCCCTGATAAACAGTCCCTCACCATCTTTCCTGTAGGCCCCTTCAGGTACTGGTAAGCCGCAATTAGATCTCCCTGGAGCCTTCTTTTCTCCAGGCTGAACAATCCCAACTCTCTGAGCCTGTCCTCACAGGAGAGGTGCTCCATCCCTCCAGTCAGCTTCGTGGCCCTCCTCTGGACTCTCTCCAACAGCTCCATGTCTCTCCTGTACTGGGGCCCCCAGAGCTGGACGCAGGTGTACTCCAGGTGGGGTCTCACAAGAGCGGAATAGAAGGGCAGGATCACCTCCCTTGACCTGCTGGTCACGCCTCTTTTGATGCAGCCGAGGACACGGTTGGCTTTCTGGGCTGCAAGCGCACACTGCCGGCTCATGTTGAGCTTCTCATCAATCAATACCCCCAAGTCCTTCTCCTCGGGGCTGCTTTCAATCCATTCCTCGCCCAGCCTATAGCTGTGCTTGGGATTGCGCCGATCCATGTGCAGGACCTTGCACTTGGCCTTGTTGAACTTCCTGCGGTTCGCACGGGCCCACCTCTCAAGCCTGTCAAGGTCCCTCTGGATGGCATCCCTTCCCTCTAGTGTGTCGACCACACCACACAGCTTGGTGTCGTCGGCAAACTTGCTGAGGGTGCACTCGATCCCACTGTTGAGCAAGCAAAGAAGCTGCTTTGTGCCGAATAAATGCCATCATTTTGCTTACAGGTAGCTTCTCTCTGGTTTCTTGGCACGTGTGGCCTTCCTGTCTCTGGAACTAGAAGCCCAGACTGGAGGAAAAGGTATATGGGCTTTGCATGGGTTTTTGGACGGATGCTTATTTTCAGGTGTGCTGTCCCATACCTGCTGTCCCATTCCTGTCACTTTCCCCGTATTATAGTTAAAATAGCAATTGCAAAAACTAGTAATGAGTAATAGGAGGAGGGAGCACTTACTAGCTGGTAAGGAATACAAATAAGAGGATGGGTCCAAGCCCAGCTTTTCAGAGTAACTGAAGACCTGGCTCCTGTCAACATGCAGCGTTTGATGCAGATTTGGGACTAAGTGGGCTTTGGGAGAGATGCTGCAACATTAACAGCGTGCATCTTGGCAAGTTGTTTTAAGTGTTCTATGCAGTTTCCTCTGTAACCTCTATGAGATCTGAATGTTTTGGGATTTTTTTAGGATTTAAACATCACAGCTTTGGATGTGGAACTGTAAGTTGGAACTGCAGTTTCGCCTTGTAGCTGCTGGAAGCTCTGGTAACAACAGGTCTAACACAACACCTTAAGTCCTCAGGTGATCATTAAAAAAGGTTATTGTTGTTTTTCATTATCCAGGATCTTGTGCAGGCAGTAAACAAAGCAGATCTTGAGGAAGATATTTGACCTCCGTGTTTCTTGATATTTAGCTTCTAGCACTCACAGTTCTGGTGCTTCTCTGCAGTGATCTCTCTGCTTTTTCCCCAGCTGAACTGTGCTGCACTTTTTTAATAGTTCAGAAATCAGTGCCTCTTTCCCTCTCCTTCCAAAAGTTGTATGAGTTCGGTGGTACTCCAGTCTGAGTGGTGCTATGTCCTGTCTAACCTCGTCCACTGCTGAGTCTTAAGGCTTGTCTGGTACCTTCCACAGCTGGGTTCTGCTTTTGTATAGAGCTGTTGAGTTCGTGCAGGTACGTGTCAGTCACTCTCGTGAGCATGTTTCATTCAGTCAAGTGCCTTCACTGTATGTACATCAGGTAGTGCCCTCGCACAGGAAAGTGATGTTCCCTTGAACACAAAGCATGGGGGAATCTGTTAAAATACAACACTTCCCCTTGTGATGGAGAGTTCCTCTCCGGACTGCTTCTTCCAAGGGCCTACTTAACCTTTTGTTCTGTAACAGAAGTTGTTGACATCCATGTGATCAAAATTCTGCTTACAGAATATGATTGAAAATTCCCAGGAGGCAGAAGTGAGGAATTGCCATTGTACAGGACCTTGGTGCAGAGGATTTCTGAATTAACGCAGTCACTTCCCAAGAATCAATAAAATGGGCTGATTGGAGTGTCATAGATCACTTGTGCTCCTCCCTTCAACACCTAAGTTCCTGCTGAAGGGGCCTACAAGAAAGCTGGAGAAGGAATGTTTACAAGGGCATGGAGTGATAGGATGAGGGGTAGTGGCTTTAAACTGAAAGAGGGTCGATTTAGATTAGATATTAGGAAGACATTGTTCCCTGTGAGGGTGGTGAGGCACTGGCACAGGTTGCCCAGAGAAGCTGTGGATGCCCCATCCCTGGAAGTGTTCAAGGCCAGGTTGGATGGGGCTTTGGGCAACCTGGTCTAGTGGAGGGTGTCCCTGCCCGCAGCAGGGGGGTTGGAACTAGATGGTCTTTGAGGTCCCTTCCAACCCAAACCATTCTATGATTCTATGTTGTACTTTGAAGAAAAAAAAAAATCTCTAAGGAACACTTCCTATGAAATGTTACTGGGCATTCTAAAAGTAGGTAAGATTAGATGGGTTTTTTTCTAATTCAGAAGATAGGGCAGCTGATAGGACGACGTGCTTTTGGGTCTCATTGTGGTAGATAGAATTAATTGGACACTGGACTGGAAGTTAGTGGTTGCCTGAGGAGCAATGATCATGGCCTAAATAGATTCATTGTGAAATAGCCAGTAACTTTGGCAGCTGATACTTTAAATGGGTACTCTGCTTAAGCTGAGGAAAGCTATAAAGAAAATTGATCATGGGGATGAAGTTGTTACCAAAGTGGAATCTGCGCTCAGTTCTGTCTAGCCATTGCTTCTATCTGCTCTGTGCACTTTTGCTCGTTTGGACCTTTCCTGGTACTTTGAATGCTGTTCTTGAAACTAGAAAAGTGTTTTTTTTAAAAAACAACACTTTTTTTTTTTGTGTACCTGGCTGTTGTCTGTAAGCCTAAATAAATTTCTGTGGCATAGGATACAGTCTGGAGAGGGCTGCAAACACAGGATGCTGGACTAGTGCAGAGCACTGAGAAATTTTTAAGTCAAGTACAGACCCAGACTACAGGCTGATGTTCTATTCCATCATTCTCTGGTTTGAACATAGATTTTTTTTTTGTTTTAAATGAAAAAAGACAGTTAACCTTCCACTCCGTTGCAAAGCCAGGAAATTCTTACAAGACTCAGAACCCGGGAAGCATTTGACAAGCCACCTGCAATGTGAATTTAATGTCAGGCAACAGCAGGTGCTCTCCTTTAAGATAACCTTTGATTTCCTTGATTAAGAATCTAACCCATGAATCTGTATTTTCACAAGTGTGAAAATCCTGTAATTGCATTATCCAGTTCAGTGGGGCTGTGCTCCTAGGCAGTTGGGGGCCTTGAGAATAACATCTGTCTACGAAATCCTGAAGAACTGAAGTATGCATGTGGTCATCTGTGAAGCAAGACAGATGACTGACAAAAAGAAGAAAACCACATCAGTGCTATCAAAAGGTAGACTTAACTTCATTAGTGACCTGGAGTTCCGAAATAAATATAAATTAGAGCTTCTTTTAGGCCAGGACACTCTGTAACCTGTTCTGCCTACAGCTCCGTCGTCCGTGATCAGGCACTTCTGAGTATTGTGATGGAGCCAGGGCCTTACATCAACCAGGTCCCTACATCAAACAGCTCCCTATGCCTGCTTCACCTGTCTTGCCTCTGGGCTTGCCCAAACACTTGCCTGTGGAAGCATCCCCTTTACAGCAGGACTTCAGCCCAGTTCCTGCCTTCTGGGCTACTGGTCAAGGGGAAGACAAAGCATTGTTCTGGCAGGGATCTGTAACGGATCTACTGTCACGCACCCTGGAGGGTTACAGTTACACGAGGTGTTCAGAAAACAGAATTGGGAAGGCCTGGACCACTCCCAAGCCTGCCATAGGCACAATCTCAACTCCTGGTATATGGGTTCCTGCACAAGGAGCAGGAGATCCACGCAGCTGCCCTTGTAGCTCCTTGCTTTTGCTGTCTGGAAACATATTTAAGAGCAGTAACACAGTTCAGAAATTTTGAAAAGGTGAGACATTCTTATATTGGCCTGATTTAAGTGCAGTACTTCATGCTGTATTGTGAATTTGAACGATGGTGGCCCCTTCATACTGTTTTCCTGTTGGCCTAGCAGATCTGTAGAAGGAAAAAATTTACCACTTTTTTTCTTCTGCATTTTCACACCAGACTTGTCCTGTAAAATACTGGGCTGAGACCAGCCAGCAATGGCATTTGACCTCAAGTGGAATGTCCAGCAGCTGTGTATATCTTCCTCCTAACTGCTGTCATCTTTGTCCGAGCTAGAGATATACTCATGGGAGTTGTGTGAGATCTTAATAATCCTCTTGTGTGGCAGTTACTGTAAATGATCTTTAAAGACTTCAGAGGAAGATAAATAGGAGAATACTCATAAGCTGGATTCTGCTTCATTACTACACAGCTCGACTTCTTAAACCAAACCCTGTACTTTCATACTATCGCTCCCATCTGCTTAGTTGTAATCCAGGATGCAGAAAAAAGGGCTAACATGAAGAAGAGCATGGCCAGCCGTTCAAAGGAGGTGATCTTTCCCCTGTCCTCAGCACTGATGAGGTCACAGCTCAAGCGCCCTCCTTGGTGTGCAGTGCTGGGTTCCCCAGTACAAGAGATGTGGATATACTGGAGAGAGTCCCGCAAGGGGCTAGTCAGATGAGGAGGACCTTGGAGCATCTAACACATGGGGAGAGGCTGAGAGCTGGGGCTGTTTAGCCTGGATAGGAGGCAACTCAGGGGGATCTCTTACCCATGTGTATAAATTCCTGATGCAGACTCTTCTCAGTGGTACCCAGCAAAAGGAGAAAAGGCAATGGGCACAAATGCAATATAGGAAATCGCATTTAAACATAAGAAACAGTGGGGGTGTTTTTCCTGTCGAGAGTGGTCAAACACTAAAACAGACCCAAACCTCTCCCCCTTGGAGTGTTCTCAATTTGCTACAAGTGGTTCTCTCACCAAAGAATGTGTGTCTTTGCAATGCTCTGCTTGCCAGGGTTACGGATGTAGCCTGCAGGGCAGTGAAACAGCTGAGGCAGCTGCTGCGTGTGACCATGCTTGTGCAGTGCTGGTGCAGGCAGCAGCTCTGCAGTATCTCTCAGTGCCCTCCACTTGTACAGCTAGCCCAGTAAGTTCCTGCTGGCCATCACTGACCACCATGTGTTGGCCCCTCTCCCCTCCACCATCTGGCTGTACAGAACACCTGAAGTGATTAGGGGAGGTTTTATGTCTGTCCAGCTCTCTGGCAGAATTTAAAAAAAAAAAAAAAAAGTCTCTTAAGAAAAATTAAGAAAGGGGGCTTTAGAGAGCTGTCCATCTAATTTGTAGTTCTGTGTCTGAAAATAGTTAACAACAGGTGTTTCAGGAGCAGCATGTCTCTTTGTTTCATTTTCTTAAATCAGATTTTATGATAAAGTATCTTATTTTCCCGCAACTAAACCTTGGGAGAACTTGCACTTCTTGTATTTCAACAAAATACAAAAATCTGGTGGCCGCTGGGCTAGTACTGTCTCTTTGAGGCTCATAGCTATGCTAGGAGCAGTGTGGTACGTTAAAGGGATTGACTGTTACTGGTGGTACCTCTTAGTGCTACTTCACTGACCCTTCGTGCAAGGAGAGGTTTCCCCTGCTCCCTGTAGACCTTTGTATGTTCTTCCATGAAGGTGGATGCTGGTGGGAGCTCACAGGATGCACCACCACCAGCCATGGATGCAGTGCAGCTCCTGTGACTCTCATCTCCGGGAGCTGAGGCAGGTGAATGCAGGGAGCACAGCAGCCCTGGCATGAAGTGCAGCAGTGTTTGGGCCTGCTGAGTTGAGTGCTCACGCAGATGGTGCCTTTCTGGGAAAGGCAGTGCTTGGACTTGGCATTCCTCCCATCTTTGAGGAGCTGTGCCCATGCAATCCTGGGTAAGTCAGCAGAGGGCAGTCCTTTAACAGCAAGTACTTTGTAGCCCCGAATTAAGAATCAATTTACTGCTGCATAGCTGGATCATGCTCCTTCACAGGCGTAGAGAAGCCAACTGCTTATTGACAGTCCCAGTGCCACCTCTAGCGGTAAGTGACACAAGTCAGTGGACAGGACAGGTGACATAGGGACTGACAGCAGTAGCAAGGCAGTCCAAACAGCTGCTCTTGCCATATCCAGCCAGGTGCCACAACTGGACTTCTCCCGAGAGCAGCAGATGTGCTGGCTAGCTGTGTGGATAGCTCAAGAGTGATGTCTAATCAGATTACCCAAATACATAGTTTTTCCCTTGCTGTGACAGGAGGCATGAGCTACACAAAAAAAATTGCTTAAGGAGTTCTTCACTTGTGGAACTGGAGCAATCTGTGTCTTGGCTTTGTTATTTAGAGAGGTGGTAGATGTGATTATAATCACAGAATCATAGAATGGTTTGGGTTGGAAGGGACCTTAAAGATCATCTAGTTCCAACCCCCCTGCTGCGGGCAGGGACACCCTCCACTAGACCAGGTTGCCCAAAGCCCCATCCAACCTGGCCTTGAACACTTCCAGGGATGGGGCATCCACAGCTTCTCTGCGCAACCTGTGCCAGTGCCTCACCACCCTCACAGTAAAGAATTTCTTTCTAACATCTAATCTAAATCGACCCTCCTTCAGCTCAAAGCCATTACCCCTTGTCCTGTCACTACACTCCCTGATAAACAGTCCCTCACCATCTTTCCTGTAGGCCCCTTCAGGTACTGGTAAGCTGCAATTAGATCTCCCTGGAGCCTTCTTTTCTCCAGGCTGAACAATCCCAACTCTCTGAGCCTGTCCTCACAGGAGAGGTGCTCCATCCCTCCAGTCAGCTTCGTGGCCCTCCTCTGGACTCTCTCCAACAGCTCCATGTCTCTCCTGTACTGGGGCCCCCAGAGCTGGACGCAGGTGTACTCCAGGTGGGGTCTCACAAGAGCGGAATAGAAGGGCAGGATCACCTCCCTTGACCTGCTGGTCACGCCTCTTTTGATGCAGCCGAGGACACGGTTGGCTTTCTGGGCTGCAAGCGCACACTGCCGGCTCATGTTGAGCTTCTCATCAATCAATACCCCCAAGTCCTTCTCCTCGGGGCTGCTTTCAATCCATTCCTCGCCCAGCCTATAGCTGTGCTTGGGATTGCGCCGATCCATGTGCAGGACCTTGCACTTGGCCTTGTTGAACTTCCTGCGGTTCGCACGGGCCCACCTCTCAAGCCTGTCAAGGTCCCTCTGGATGGCATCCCTTCCCTCCAGCGTGTCGACCCCACCACACAGCTTGGTGTCGTTGGCAAACTTGCTGAGGGTGCACTCGATCCCATTGTCCATGTCGCTGACAAAGACGTTGAACAGTGCTGGTCCCAGTACCGACCCCTGAGAGACGCCACTCATCACTGTTCTCCACTTGGACATTGAGCCGTTGGCCACAACTCTTTGAGTGCGACCATCCAGCCAATTCCTTATCCACCGAGTAGTCCATCCATCAAATCCATGTCTTTCCATTTTAGAGACAAGGATGTCGTGTGGGACAGTGTCAAATGCCTTGCACAAGTCCAGGTAGATGACGTCAGCTGCCCTTCCCTTATCCACCGACACTGTAACCCCATCATAAAAGGCCACTAAGTTTGTCAGGCACAATTTGCCCTTAGTGAAGCCATGTTGGCTGTCACCAATCACCTCCTTATCTTCCATGTGCCTGAGCATAGTTTCCAGGAGGGTCTGCTCCATAATCTTGCCAGGCACAGAGCTGAGACTGACCGGCCTGTAGTTCCCTGGGTCTTCCTTTTCACCCTTCTTTAAAATGGGGGTTATGTTCCCCCTCTTCCAGTCGGCGGGAACTTCGCTGGACTGCCAGGACTTTCTCAAATATGATGGCAAGTGGCCCGGCCACTTCATCCGCCAGTTCCCTCAAGACCCGCGGATGCATCTCATCAGGTCCCATGGACTTGTGCACCTTCAGGTTCCTTAGATATTCTCAAACCTGATCTTCTCCTACACAGTGGGCGGTTCTGCATTCTCCCAGTCCCTGCCTTCCGCAACCTGGGCAGTGTGGCTCAAGCATTTGCCAGTGAAGACTGAGGCAAAGAAGTCATTGAGTACCTCAGCCTTCTCCATATCCTGGGTAACCAGGTCACCCATTTCATTCTGGAGGGGACCCACATTTTCCCTCATCCTCCTTTTATCACTGACATACCTATAGAAGCTTTTTTTGTCCTTGACATCCCTGGCCAGACTAATGGTATTCTACCAAGCAGATCTCCGAAGAGGCCAAAGTCTGCTCTCCTGAAGTCCAGGGTATTGAGCTTGCTCTGCACCCTCCTCGCTGCCCTGAGGATCCTGAATTCGACCATTTTGTGGTCACTGTAGCCAAGGCTGCCCTTGTCCCCTACCAGGCCCTCCTTATTGGTGAGAATAAGGTCCAGCATGGCACCTCTCCTCGTGGGCTCCTCTATCACTTGGTTGTCATTGACACATTCCAGGAACTTCATGGATTGCTTGCGCTCAGCTGCGTCGTCCCTCCAACAGATGTCAGGGTGGTTGAAGTCCCCCATAAGGACCAGGGCTTGTGAGCGTGAGGCTGCTCCTCTCTGCCTATAGAGGGCTTCATCTGCTTGGTCTCCCTGGTCAGGTGGCCTGTAGCAGACCCCCACTGTGATGTCCCCTGCCCTAGCCCTCCCTTTAATCCTGACCCATAGGCTTTCGGTGGGCTCCTCATCCATCCCCAGGTGGAGCTCCATGCACTCCAGCTGGTCATTGACATAGAGGGTGACGCCCCCTCCTCGCCTGCCCTGCCTGTCCTTCCTAAAGAGCCCGTACCCTTCCATCCCAACACTGCAGTCATAGGAGCTGTCCCACCACGTCTCTGTAATGCCGATAAGGTCATAGCCTTATAGGCACACACATGTCTCCAGCTCCTCTTGTTTATTCCTCATGCTCCGTGCATTCGCGTAGAGGCATTTCAGTTGTGCCCCCGATGAGGCTGACATTGGCTGGGGTGGCTGGAATTCTTTTGAGGTATTCTCCCAGTGTTACCCTGTTGGTTCCTGTTGCATTTGGAGCCCCCAGCTCTTCTCCTCTAGGCTTCGAGCGTGCTGTAGTGCATCCAGCATGTCTCTGAGCAGTAGGCCGAGGGCCCTCGCCAGCACCCCATCCCTCCAACCTGGGCACATCATCCCACAACATGTCGCTGGCAAGCCTGATGTTATCCCCCTCCCCCTTCAAGCCTATTTTAAAGCTCTGTCGATGAGCCCCGCTAGTTCCTGGGCAAAGATCCTCTTCCCCCTGTGAGAGAGATGAATCCCATCAGGGTTCATCAGGCCCAGTGCCGTGTAGGCCGCCCCATTGTCAAAGAACCCAAAGTTGTGGTGTTGACACTAGCCGCGGAGCCATGCATTTATGGACTGCGTCCGCCTGTTCCACCCACCATTGCTGCCCTTAATTAGAAGGAGGAAGGAGAATATTACCTGCGCTCCCAAATCCTTCAGTGACTGCCCTAAGAGCCTGAAGTCCCTTTTGATCGCTTTTGTGGTGCGTGCCTCTGCTTCATCCCCACCCACATGGAGGAGCAGCAGTGGGTAATAGTCAGAGAGCTGTACCAGTCTGGGGAGTTTCCTAGCGATGTCCTTGACATGGGCCCCGGGGGGAGGCAGCAGACTTCTCTGAAAGGAGGGTCTGCCCTGCATACCGGGCCCTCTGTACCCTTCAGAAGGGAGTCCCCTACGACTATAACTCTCCTTTTCTTCTTTGTTGGGGTGGTCATGACCCGAGGCATGGGCCTTTTGGGCGTAGGTGCTACCTTTGGAGTAGCTTGATGTCATCAATATCCTCGCTTCAGTGGCCTTCCACAGCCAGAGCCTTGTACCTGTTGCACAGGGGTACGTGGGATGGCGAGGTGGGTGAGGAGGAGAAGGGTTGCCTGCCACACCGCGTGTGTACTTGTTTCCATTCACTGCTGCTGCCTTCTACCTGGTAAGGGGAGGATACAGGGTCCCCTTCACTTTGGCTTTGGCCCATTAGCTGTCCCTGTTTCTGCCTCAGGGAGGGTACAGCTTGGCTCCACCAGTCTATCTCTCTCTCCGCCTCTCTGATGCTCCTTAATCTCTCCACTTTTTCATGGAGTTCTGCCACCAGGCTGAGCAGATCGTCCACCTGGTCACACCTCAGGCCACATACTTTTTTTTTTTTTTAAATCTTGAAGTATTTGAAATACATTAAAACACCACAGCTGTATCTCACAGGAATTTTGAAGCTGGGAAACTGAAGATGTAATGGCATTTATAATCCTCTCCCTCTCCAGCAAAAAACCACGTCTGGATCTGGGTTTGTGAGTCCTGCGGGTTTACTGCGGGAACACAGGCCCCTATCCAGTGAAGTGAAGCACTGGGATTAATCACCTGCTTAAGGTTAATCACAGGTTTTTTCTGGGATAGGCGCATTTGCAGGTGATAAAAAGGCCCACAGATAACCAGTGGAGGCAGTGGACTATTTCCTGATGATATTAAGTGACTTTTATCTTGGATGGCTTGTGAGAAATTAAATTCTAAGCCTGCCACTAACCTTTGACTTGTTTGGGAGGTTTTCAGAGCTGGTCCAGGAGTCCCTTATATATGGTTCCAGACCTTATATCAGTGTTGGCTGCAGACTGATGGATGTTAGCAAAAAAACCCTGATTCTTCCCTAATGCATCCTCTGTGCTGTAGGGCTATTGTAAGTGGGAAGGATTCCACTATCAATCTAATGTGATGTCCTTTGCAAATTTTGTTTTCTCATAGTCTGTGCTACCCGCCAGATCTGGGAGGAGGTGGCAGGGTAGGTGTTTCACCTATGTTGGCTACACCTTCAAGCGTTTTTCCTTATGGGTCACTGCAAGCTGGTGCTTCTTCTCCCCCTCTGATGAGCCAGGAAGGTGTGGGCACCTCTGATGGCTTGGGAAGCAAACCCTAGATGGTCTGAAGGCTGGAAAGGGTGTGGGTAAGAATTTAACTTTCTACAAAGTCATGTAAAGATGCACGTGTCTCCTTTTGCACTTATGTTGGGTTGCCTGATTATGCCATTTTATCTGGGATCGTTGAGATTTCTGGGGTGAAAAGATTGTCTGTGGTGGGGCATCATCCCTTCCTCCCTTTCAAATCTCCTGGCTGCTGGCTGAAGTAGCCTGGAGAGCTCTTTGCCCACACCTTGATATTGTGAGGTTTCACCAACCAGTGAAATTGCCACTGTTCTTCTAGTGTCATGTCATTAATTCCGTGCTTGCTGTGAGGATGGTTCAGGTTTTTTAAGGTTGATAGTCAAAGTCAAAAGCTGCTACAGGCTGGGAGTTTTGGATCAGCTGAGCTCCCTTTTGCCTGTGAACTCCGTGTTGTTTCAGCAGATCCACTTTTTTTTTTTTTTTCTCTCCCGAGTTGATATTTTTGTTTTATTGAAGTTTCCTTTTGGGTTGGGTGGGTCATAAAGCCAGTAGCAGAGCACATTTCTGTTGAATTTAATTCTTTCCACAGAAAGAGGAATTCTCTGTCTGAAGTTGGTGAGTAGAGGGTGACAGACAAAGCAAATGGGAAGAGCTGTCTGTCCTAAAGACAGTCTCAGCCTGCAGCAAAGACTTTCTTTCTTCAGAGAACCTGGTGTTCATTGCAGTTCCTGTGCTTCCAATAAGTGCCTGGACAAGGGCAGCCAATCCATCAGCTGCAGCCTATCAGCTGGAGAGCTGGTGCTCAGGGCTCTTGACTGAATCCACTAAAGACAAAGAGAGCCTGCAGTTGCTTACAGGGAAAGAAAATGGAAGTGATTTCAGTGATGCTGATGTTTTGGAAAAGCCTGGGATCAAAATGACACTAGGGACCTCAAAGCTCTGGTCTCAATGAGGAGGTGAAAATGAGGCCGTGAGTTCCCCATGGCAGGCTGAGTTCAAGAAAGTTTGGTTATCTGAGGCAGTTCAATTCTTCAGCACCTCCAGAATGCCCCTGCATGTTCTCGGTTGCCTTTCTTATGCTGATAAGCCATCACTGGCCTTTCTTCCCGATGAAAAGGAGATGAAAACTACAACCCTTGGTAACCTTGGGCTTGTCTTGTCACAGTGGTGCTGTAGCTGCTGTTGCCTTGCTTTAGTACTCCTTGTGCTTGAGATTCTGATGTTTGGTCTTCCTGAGAGGGAGTCACAGCTTTCTGCATGTAGTTTTCATGTGATGTGTCCTTCCTATTGCTTCTATTTTCCTCTTGTTTTCATGCTTAGCTCAAAAAACCAGCCTCACTGTTTTCTGGTCTTCCATGGCTTCTTAGCTCAGTTGAGTAGGATGCTGATGTGCAGCTGATCAGATGCAGCCCCTTGCTGGCACCACACCAAGCTCATAACTTTAGTAGGAACCTTTTGCTTCTGACTTGATAAACAAGGGGTGGGTGTTCTGAGGATGATTTTATTTCCTGTCAAGTGACCCATCACAGCACTCTTCTCAGCCTCTTGGCAAATGCTCTGGTTCTCAGAGCTGCTCCTAATCTAGCAAACCAAAGGCAGAAATGACACCGCTGTTAAGTGCAGGCCCCCAGTCATCACTGTTGCATTGGCTCATGCTCCCTGCTGTGCCTAGCCTGCTCTGAGGACGCACAGGGAGGATGATCCGGTTCACCCCATTCTCAGCAGGCAGGATGATCCAGGTTACCCCATTCTGTGATGAGCATCGTTGTGTTACCTGTCCTCTCACAGCCAGGTGAATGAGACCTAGTGATTTTAGCTACCAGTATAGCCATAGCCCAGCTCATTGCAGTGCAGTTGCTGGAGCTGCACGGTGTGATGATTTGAAGTGGTTCGTAAAATCTCTGCAGGAATGTGCATGGGTGTGGGGATAAGGAAGTGATCCTCAGTGCGCTGCAGCTGGAATTGTGTGTCACCATGGTTTTATGCTTCTTCATTTAGACAGATTTGGAAAAGCTTTCTGTTTGTGAAAATGCTAATTTTCCAGCTCATAAACTCTCTTTTTTTTTTTCTGTCCCTCATCTAATAGATATTTGGTAATTAAAAATAAACTTTTAGATTTATTTTGCCTCTGGTGTAAAAAATCAGAGCAGTGTTTAATATGCAATGGTGTCTGCTGCCCCTTCAGTGAACTGCTAAAAAGGAGAACAATAACTGGCTTGCATGCTTTAGAAGTTGCAAATAACATTTTGAACAGTTTGGATCATAATAGCTGTATTCATTACCCCCTACAGATTGGCTCTCATAATCTAAACAATCTCTATATGTTGTGTGACTGACAGCATGCCTATAATTCCAGTGAAGTCCTTTGAAATAGTATTTAATCAGCCATATGGCAGAATATGTGTAAATTCCTTAAGGGTATGACTACATGGCAACTCTATCCAATTCAGTATCTTGCTGTGAAGACATGGCACACAATAAAATAAGTAAAAAGACTTAAAAATAAGGTTTTAATGTACAAGACATAAAGGATCAATAGTTCTCTACCTCTATTATAATTTCAAATCATCATCCTAAAAAACAGTGGGCAATGATGAAGTAACAAGGACTAGGAATTAAAGTTAGTCCTAAGGAACCTTCCTTCCACATCCTTACTTGTTGCTTTTGCAGCCAGGCAGGCAAATGGGATCATGGCCTTTATAATCAAAGCACTTTCCTATAGCAAAACCAATAGGTTGGACATGCTCAGTAATAAGATCTTGTCCTGGATCCAGCTTATCCTTACAGGAACACAGCTACTATAGCAGGGATACACCTTGGGCAGAGCCGCATGGAGATCACCAGTCTAACGGGCTGGTGCTCCATTTGGCACCGAGCCTCCCCCGGGTAGTGCTGTTAGAAATGCCCAGTAACTTCGTCTAGAGGCTGGCTGCCTTTGGGTGAGCCCCAGTACCGCTGTGCCCTTCCTGGGCAAACCGCTGCTGCATCCCTGGAGCTCCATCAAGGGAGCATCCCCTGCAGCCGTGGTGGGGCCGGGGAGCACGTCCCGGAGCAGGCACGGTCCGTGGCAGTGCCAGGCTGTGGCACCGCACCAGCCCGGGAGCTGCTGGCTGTCCCCGCAGAGCCCCAGCCCGGGCTTTGTGTGCCGGAGCAGGATGGGTGTGCGGCGGAGGGAGGAGAGGCGGCGGGGGCAGCGCGGCACACGGGGCAGCCGGCCCTAGGGCGGCACCTGCCGCGGGGACAAAGCGGGGCCGGGCCGAGCAGCGGCCCTCTCCGCCCCCATCCCCGCCCAGCGGCTCCGCCCGCCGGCGGGGAGGCAGCAGCCCGCGGCTCGGCTCAGCTCGGCGCCGCAGCGGTCGGTGCGGACCATGTCGCCATGTCGGAAGTGAGGAAGTTCACGAAGCGGCTCAGCAAGCCGGGCACGGCCGCCGAGCTGCGGCAGAGCGTCTCGGAGGCAGTACGCAGCTCCTTCGTCCTGGTGAGCGCGGCGGGGCTCGGGGCGGCTCGGGGGGCGCCGCGGCCGGGAGCCCCGTCTGGCCCGGCCCGGCCCGGCTCGGCTCGGCTCGGCGGTACCTTGGGCAGCTCCCGGGCGGGGCCGCGCCCGGCCCGCGGGACAGGCGGCACGGGGCGGGCAGCGGGGAGGCGCCCGGCAGCGTCTGGGGAAGGGGCAGAGTCGGGCAGGGGATGCGGAGAGCGGGGGGAAGAGGAAAAGGAAGGGGCTGGGCAGGGGATGGAGAAGGGGCAGAGCAGGGATGCGCAGGGTACGGGGTTGGGAAGCGCTGGGCGAGGGATGGGCAGGGCGCGGCTGAGCAAGGCAGGGGCTGAGGAAGGGGAAGGGCAGGGGCAGAATGCCTTCTTTGGGTTCCCCTCCGTATGTGTTGTGTCACGCCATTCCCGCCTTCCACCCCACTTGCCACCTGCCGTCACGGTGCCCGTCTGAGCGCAGTTTGGAGATGTGAGGATCGCAGGGAACTGGCACTTTTAACGCCTGGGGTTAGTTAGTGCTTGTGTGGTGGGAGCGGGAATTAATGAGAATCCATCTATGCAGAGCATTGAGCAAACAGGTAATGGAGCTCACCCGTTTTAGGGTGCAGACAATGTAAAACTGGCAAATAAATAGGGCAGGACTGAAGGGCACAGCCTGGCAAGGTGAGAGAGAGACATGGGCATCGGTGTGAGCGGGGAGCCCAACATATCCCAGGAATCACGCTCAAATGTCTGGGGTGAAAGTTACATGCTTTGTCAGATGCATTTCATCCGTGTGTGTGGGATGCTGCAGCAGGTTGTCTTTGTTGTGCTCACAGCTGTGCAAATGTTGGCTGCTGTACCCTGGGTGGATGCTGGGGTCAGTTCAGAGCTTCCCTGGGCTTTGTTGGATGTATTTCACTGTTGTTCATTGAATTACTCTAGCATGTAATCAACTTTGACCTTGACTTTGATGAAAGGTTAGTCAATGGGATATGCAGAAAGTGCAGTACAAGTTCAGTGAATAATTCCTATTAGTTTTCTACTGTCAGCATGCGCTGTTAAATAAATGGAAGCTTTGAAACAATTCTTTTAAAAACAGAGTTTTCTTGCAAATATACTGATTTCTAAAGCTGTAAAAAGCCACAGTGATAATCCAGTCTGATTTCCTAGTGCCACGGCTATTGCTTTCTATGTGCACTTGTTCAGGGATCCTTACGGGCTTCCACGTGATTTGCTTTCCCTCTTTCATCAACAATACATAGGGACAAATGCTTTGTACAAGCTGATGGAACGTCTCATTAAAAATGAAATTGTTTGTATAGGACCTGAAGAGCTTTGATATCCTACAGGCAAATGGTTACTCAGTGCCTGTGCCAGGTGCCTTCTGTCAGAGAGGGAAGGGATGGGTGGGACTGCAGATGAAAATAAATAAAACCCTGACAGCAACCCAAAGGAGCCGGCAGAGTCCAGCATCCATCAGCAGCCGCTCTCTTTCAGATCCTCTCTAGGGTTTCATTGACCACACCGTCCCTGCCAGCTCGCTTTCTCTTTCTGACAGGCAAATCCCCCAGAGCTGCCGTGCTGTTTAGTGTTTGCAGCCAAGTGCTGGAGGAGGGTGAGGGCAGGTGTTTCTGATTCCTAGGTATTGGCAGAGTTTCCTGCTTTTGACAGTTCAGCAGGAAGGGATAAATCCAAGCACTTCTGCATCATTAGGAAGAGCTGTAAGACACTGCAGTGTTCAGGGAGTGGAGAAGGAGGTGGCATAAGCTTATAGGACTGTCTCAGATGGCACTTTGGCCGCCCTCAGTGATTAAGGATGAGGTTCATGCTTTCCAGGTTGCTCCAAGGAAAAGGTGGCTTCTCTCCGTCTACCAGGTCATCGTCCTTGCGAGGAATGGATGTCTATGGGCTGCTGTGCTGGCTGTCAGGAGGGTGGAGAGGGCATCCTGGGAAACGATGGTGGGGAGAGGAGGAGACTGAAAAGCCATAGTTTCTGATCCTGCTCCCAAGGCCAGGCTTAGCCTTGGTGCTGATGAGCTGGCCAGCTGCAGAGCGTGGCATGAGCGCAACCCCTACCCGTCTGCCCCCTCCTTGCCCCAGCATCGGGTGTGTGCCAGCAGGCTGCAGTCCCAGCTCTGCCTCAGCCTGGGGCAGAGCTGAACTCAGCAGTGCCCCTGGGAGGCACGGAGTGGTCGACAGGTACATGGGAGCCAGGGCTGGTGCTTGGTAAGTGGATGGAGCAGGCTGGCAGCATGCGGTGCGGTGTGTCCCGGGGTGTCAGGAGCTGGGGCTTTCTGGCCGGTCTGGTAGACTGAAGTTGCACTAGGGACCTTGCTTGGCAGGTCCCATTCCCCTCCTGCAGCCTGGACACAGCAGGTGACGTTAAGTCAGTAAGAGCATGTGAGTAGTTTAGTATTCCCCGGGACCCTGGGGACACCTTGCCTGTCCCTCAGCAATCCTGTTGGGTACCTTCGCTGTCTGCTTGCCTTGGGGCAGTCATAGCTCAGACCATGAGGACTGGTGGTGGTGAGCATGGGTGAGATGAAGGGGTGAGGAGCAGAGATCATGCTGCATGTACCAGAGCTCACAACTTCAGCTGCAAGAGGAGCAGGCACTCCAAGGCTCCTCCAGTGCATAGATTGAGCTCAGCTTTTTGGGCATTCAAGGCACTCCCTTGAGACAAGGAACTGTCTAGAGGAAGAAGTCATTTGTAGTCAGTGAATGAAATACTTGTAAATGAAAATGTCTCAGTGAGGAAAGCTTTAATGTCGTGGAAGTGGTCAGCTTGTATGGAGTCATAATTTGTGTATTAAGGAGATGCATCTCCAGCCAGGAGCACTGTGCTCCTGCGCAGCCGGTCTGAGCAAGCATGATGTCTGGTACAATGCAGCTCTGAAAGTGCTGTCCTGCAGGTGCAGTGAAGCTCATGGCGTGTTGTTTCTGTTCCTGGTTTTCCGTTTATGCTTGTGTAGTACCAAGAGAATATTTACACTTCTCTTTGGTGCTCAAAGCTGCAGTGAAGTTGGTGGGAGTTTGGTTGGTGACTTCCGTCAGAGCTTCGTTCTTCTGTACCTGTGAAAGGGGAGCATTGCATATGGTGGTGGTCAGACAGCAGCTAAGGGAGGCTGTCCCTTTCCAAGGTGTCCTGGGGTGCCTGTGACCCACCCTTTGCCCTTTGGTCCAGCTGCTAGGATGCAGTCAGTGCTGTTCTTGCCATGGTATAAGCTGTAATCCGGAGCTGTAGCAGTGAAAGTAAGCGTAGGCTGTGGCTCAAAGGCACTTTGGTCTTTGTGGATGGGGAAGGATGAATTGCAGCTTTCACTTGGGGCTCTTTTGTTCCCTCTTACTGCACTGGTGTTCCCAGCATCCTGGCTGTCGTTCTGGCCTTGCATCATGTTCACAGACAGGCTGCGTAAGGGAGGTCTTGGCGAGGAAAAAGAGTTCAGTGGGAATCCCTTGAAAGCACGCACAGCCCTGCAGAGTGGAGTCGGGAGCACCAGGGGTGCCACAGGCAGCCAGGGCGGTGGGAACCCTGGTTCTCTGTGTGCACTTTTCTTTGCAAAGCTGTAGGGCAGATTGTATCAATTTCAGCTTTGAATGGTCCCTGATGTGTGCTACTGATTGTAACTCATGGATGGAGCTTTGGCAGAATAACTGACAAACAAGGTCACTGTTTAAATAGACAAATTTAGCAAAAGCATTAAGTTGGCAGGTGGGATAAATGACACGCTAAAAGATGAAGGAAAATTTTAAGATTAGGTTAAAAAGAGGAACAGTCAAAGCCTAAGTGTGATAACTTAAACCATTCTTAACCAAGAGATTACCTGCAGCTTAAACCTTGGGACACTGAAAGTAAAATACTGTGTTAGAAGTGCAACCTCAGAGCCAGAATACAAAGTGCTGGTGATACCTGGGGAGAGACATTTGGGCTAGACCTCGAGGAGAGCAGTCAGGGCCCTTTTAGCAGTGGATAGACATGAGTGATTTTGGCTCAGACCTTCAGTGCAATCTCCCTCCTCCCATCCTCTCCACACTCAGGATGTTGCTGACTATTAATGGGAAAGTCGTGTGGCAAGGGAGGAGAAACCTGCACCGAGGCGCTCACTGACATGGGACCCGGGCGGCCCCGGGAGCGCTGCAAGACAGAGCTCAGCCCTTGCCAGGAGGACGCACGCACATCTGGTGTGCGGTCCCCTGGTCTGGCAGAGGTGCCGTGCACCTCTCCTTCACTCCGTCTTTTCTTTCCCCCCGAAAGTGGTGTAGAGTTGAGCAGTTTAAGAGCATGCACGCCTGTGAGTGAGATCTGTAATCTTGGGTCTGGTGGCACTGCCAGGAAAATAGCAAAGGTTTTACCTTCTGCCTCAGGACCCAAATCAGCTGCATATGGTCACTTGTTTCCCAGCATGCATGTAAGGCCAAGGCTGAGCCGGAGCCTCCCTCTGTCTCCCCTCTCTCCGGGAGCGATGTGCTTGGCAGCGGCTGGGCCCCCGCAAGGAGAGGGCTGTGTCTCAAGCCAGTTGTGAGTTTTCCAAAGGTGTCGTTCTCTGTGTCGTGACAGAGAAAGAAAATGTGTGGGAGGCATGAGATCAGAGGAGCGAGTACTTGACAAAACCCAGACAATCCATTTTCCCACAGTGCTGCCAAAACTAGTCATCTGGTGGCAATTCTGTGTCTCCCGCAATTACTCTGATTTTCTTTAGATCATTTCTATACAGATCAACTGAAGATATATTTACTGCTTCGCCACAGAGATTTACAAAGGATGCAAACCTGGAGCACCTTATCGGAGAAGGAGCAGCTGCACAGGCTTTGCCCACATTGAGTGTTGGCCAGCCGAGCGGTGCGTCCCTGGGCACCCCAAGGTGCAGCTTGGTGGCACCCAGACGCGCTCACAGCTCTCGGCCACACATCTGCCAGCACATGAACTCCCAGCAATTGCAGTGTGGGAGAACCTCTGCCTGCAAACAACTGCATCGATTCTTGCCAAGGTATTCAAACCGTGTCTGCTCTCCTGTGTTACATGGTGCTGTGGGATGTGCTCCCTTGAAACCTCACCGTGAGGCGGCAGGCAGCGTGCCAGAAGATGGGTTTTCTTTGATCCTGGCTGGGCTGGGCTTGTAGGGGTGGCTCAGTTTCAAGCAGACGCAAAAAGGAGATAAAAAGCTCCTTAACAGTGATTATTAAGAAGGTTCTGACTGGAGGCAAAAAGGCATTTTGTTCTTTCTGTGGGTTTTTTTCTGCTTAAACTATATTATTAGTGTCTGAATTTATACTCATGCAGAATAAATCAGCTTTCTGCATAGAATCCTCTTTTAATAAGCTAAATTCACTTTGATCAGTGTGAAGACTGTTTATATGCAGCATTTGTAGTGATCTTGGTGCTCAAGAGAGACACGGAATATATGCATGTTCCCCCTCGGGTGCAGCCAATACGCTGTGTTTGCATAATTTACATAGAAAAAGAGCCATATATGAGACATGGGAGGAACTTCTGCCTGTGCATAAGTGGGTGGGAGTTTTGCTGTCAGTTCAGCTAGGGCAGGTTTGCCTGCTGCGGCAGGGTGTCTCCGGAGTCAGCCACCACGCTTGCTCAGTGACTTCTGTGGAAGTGCTTAAGGGGAGATTATTGCTCACAGCGGCTTATTCAAGAAAACACTTAAATGCATTCTTAAAATTAATCACATGCTCTCCTGAATTGGGGCTCATGTGCTGTAAGGGGCTGAATTTAGCTCAGTGCTGGCTGAGTGCCGTGGCACGGCCCTGGGCAGCGTGTGCCATGGTAGTGGCCTGGTTTGCTCCTGCCTGAGCACACACCAGTTGTGCAGTGGATGCAGGGCACCATTTTACGGAGAGGAGCAAGGCCCCAGGTACACTGTGCAGCTATTTGGGGCCACTTAGCAAATGTCCAGCATGTGCCCAGTCCAGAAGAGATGGAGCAATACCTTGCTCCCCCACGCATGCCTATGCACTGAGGAATGGGTACTATAGGATGAGCTATAGAATCATAGAATGGTTTGGGTTGGAAGGGACCTTAAAGATCATCTAGTTCCAACCCCCTGCTGCGGGCAGGGACACCCTCCACTAGACCACGTTGCCCAAAGCCCCATCCAACCTGGCCCTGAACACTTCCAGGGATGGGGCCTCCACAACCTCTCTGGGCAACCTGTTCCAGTGCCTCACCACCCTCACAGTAAAGAATTTCTTTCTAACATCTGATCTAAATTGACCCTCCTGTAGTCAATGTGTCCATTTCCTGAGGTTTTTGGAGGCTATGACAAGCTTTTGATGGGCGCTAAATGCTTCCCAAGGCATCATTTCAATATATGTGTCCTCTTCCCCATTATAGGAAAGTTCTAGGAAGAGAGCAAAGCATCCAGCCCTTACACGCATGTGTGTATACCTCTTACCACATTTTGCCAGTCGTGTGGCCAGGGTTGTAGCACTTGCTGGGCAGGCTGAGAGTGGTTTGTTCTGTGCCACGGACAGTGTCATGAAAATGCAGGTGTCCCTGCACTGACAGCATCTGCCCCGACCTGCCACCGTCAATGCGGTGAAACGCCTGGAACAGATGGTTGGTGGTGATGTCTGCAGCTAATGCCAGCAATGCGGTTGGGGATTTGGTGCACTCAAAATCCAGTGAGGGGATGGCTCACAGGCTTTGTTTCAGCCTCTTCTGGTATCTGGAGATATTTGCAGAGCACCTCCAGGACCAGGAGCATTAGAATCTAGACTACCTGCTGTGGTGCATATTGCAGCATCCTTTTATATATGCAGCTTGGTGGCTTCTACAGCATTTCACTTAGCCCTTTGCACACTGATTTATTATCTCTGATGATGCAAAATTACACAAAGCTTTTGACATTTCTGTGGCCTGAGAATGCATGGCACAGTCACACAGAGCAGCTGAACAGCAGCCAGGCTTGGGGCACACGCGTGCTTTGGCTTCCCTGGTTAATTGGCCTCCTCGCTCCTGTTTTGTCCAAGGAAGAAAAGGGTAGTTTCATATGCCTTTGAGGGCATTGCTGTCATTTCAGAAATGCTGGAGTGTGTTTCCCTGCCATCTCCCTCCATTTCTTTCATTCCCTTAAAAAGTACAAATCAAAGCTCTCCTTTGCTGGCTCCTCTTTCCTTCAGCACAGCCCTGACTTATCTTTACAGCTTTTCCCTGCCTCCCGCTGCTTCTCTAATGGGGTCAGGTCTGCTCATTCCTGACCCCTTTCTCACCCCTCTCTCCTTTCTTGCTGAAATGCAATTTTTTTCTCCCCCCTACTAATATCTCCTGCCACAGGACTGTCCCTGGGGAGCAGCTGAAAGGAGACCCTGCCTGTTTCAGTCCAGAGCACTCCCTGCTCCATCATCCTGCTCCTGGCTCCGTGCTGGGTGATATCCTCAGAGCACAGGTGTGGCCAGAAAGATGACATCTCCCCTGTGCAGTGTTAGGAGCTGGTCATGTCAAAGTGCTGTACGTTGCTCTCTGTAACAGCCATATATATATATATATAAAAAACTGTGGTTTGGGAGTGGTCAGGAGCCTGGGATGTGGGTTGGACCTGCAATGTCTGTGTGGAGCAGGGCACATCTCCTGGCAGGTCTGGAGGAAGCCACGGCTCAGGATGGTGGCCAGGGCTCTGCCAGCCTGCCAAGCCTGCGGCTCTGCGGCTCAGCCCTCGGGGACAGAAGGTTAGCTGGAGCAGGGGCTGGAGGGAAGCCTTGGGCCAGGTGGAAAGGAGCGGAGGGGCACAGGGAGAGGAGAGGCTTGGCAGGGGCTGGGTTTATGGCAGGGGCAGGTAGGAAAGGCACGGTCAGGAGAGGAGAAAGGAGCATCCATCTCTTGGAGGGAGATGCTGCCCACAAAGCTGGTTTTCAGGGAGGCAAACTCAGCTGCCAACAGACAGCCGCTTTCTGTGACGGTTTGGGGGTGCAGGAAAATTGCATTTGACTCAGACAGGTTTCCCTCACAGTCTTGTCTTTTCCTCTGTGCCTGGGCAGCTCTAAGCACTCTCTTGTCCCTTTGCCCAGTGCTGGAGCTTGTATGGATGCCTTCATCTGGGGGAAACTTTGAGGTGCTTCTGTCAACAACAGCATTTTGATTGCGGGTGGGCTGAAGCATTGCACAGCCCACCCGTTGCAGACCCTGTCCACAAACCCTCCTGTGTTTGCTGGGGAGTAAAGAGTTTAACTTTGCAGCCGCTGCAGCCATCTGCAGCCTGAAGATGGAGATGAAGATGGAGCCTGAAGATGGGGGCTGAGACAAGCAACTTCCTGAGCTGGTTAAACCGCCACTGACATCTCTGGGGTTTGACTGCTGCTGGGGTGTTTGCTGTATTGCTAAGGCAACCCAAAACTGTCTTGCGACTTCCTGCTCTGTTTTTCCCCGGCGTTGCTGTATGGGCTGGGGCAAGTCGCTTCACTGTTGCCTGGCTCGGTTCATGCCCCAGCAGCGCTGAGGAGCGTTTCGCCTGCTCGCCTTTGGGGAGGGGCCCCGCAGTTGGCTTGGCCCTGCGCGCAAGTGGTTTCTTGAGTGAAAAACAAGAGTTTTTAAGAGCAGGCAGGAAAGGGAGGGGTTCTGCTTATGTGCAATTAATTGCTTTAAGATGTTCTGAAGCTGGCTATTCTGGAACTGGATGCTAAATATAAAACTGATACTACATAAATAAATGATGAAATACCAGTGACATCTGAAAAGCACTTTGGGATGCTCCAGTTAAGAACTTATATAAATAACATGTATTTTTGTCATTGTAATTACTATTTTCCTTTTTTAGCATGCCTGTGCTTACAGAATGTTTTGAGAAGTCAGATCTGGCAGAAATTCAGCTGTCCCATAGAAACCAGTACCCTTTTGCCAATTTCTATTAGTGCTATTATTTTCAGAGGAGAAAATCAAAGCTGTGCTGTGTTTTCATATCTCTGAAGCTCTGCGGCAGATGCCTAGCTGGATGCAGGTGCACATCTCTACTGACGTAGAGATACACTGATCCCTCCTTGTGCAGAAGGGCTGGATTTGAGCCAGGATGTATCTGTGCGGGCAGGGACACACAGGATTTCAGGTGTTGTATCTGGGGACTGGAGACACTGTGGCAATCTGTACCGAGCTGTCACTAATGTCTCTCACACAGAAGCACTTGGTGATCCTGAGGAAGGTCAGGGCAGAGAGGACAAGGGTACTGAAAGCAATCATCTCAGATGCTTGCCCTAATTCACTGCCTTGTGCAGGAGCGGTGCTGGATCACCTCAAATGTGTGCTTATGCCAAAGATGGACCATGCCCCCAGCTACCATTCGCCTCCAATGATGCTTTTCCTATTGACTCTGTACTTGTTCAGGGCATCATTTTTGGAGGTGATGTGTGAAGGTGAAGTGCACGTGGGCTGGAGCAGCAGCACTGCCTTGCAGCCTGGGCCACTCAGGTTGGCTGTGAACTCTCACCGCTTCATTGCAACGCAGCTTCTTTCTGAGGGCTGTTTCCTTTGCTTAAGTGATTATGCAAGAATTTTGAGCTTTCAGGAAAAAATAGTCCTGGCCCTTGTGGCTGCAGAACTAAGTTTCAAAATGTGATCCTCTAAAGGCTGTGTAGAGTCTACTTCTAAATAATTGGTAGGGAAATGAAGAACCGTACGCTGATTATCCTGACTTCCTGTAATTTTTAAGCCAGTTTGAAGACATTTCAAGGCCTGAATTAGTCTTATTTGCCAGGCCTAAGCAGTAATGACAGGTGAATGTTCATATGTCTACACTGACATCAATTTTTTGACTGTTTCTTCAAGCCTTCTCCAAGCTGATGTCTTGCACTGATGCCACTCTCAGAGACAGTGCTGATAACAGCAAACACTTGCTTTGTCACTAGAGAATTGGGCATTACATTGAAAAATGAGACGTCCAAGTTACAAAGTACCCAGAAGTCAGTATGCCCTTTGTAGTGCTCAGATGAAGTTCTGCTGCCACTGGGGGCCATTGAGGCAGGAGGAAGGAGGTGTGGGTCCGTGAGATGCTTTTGCACAGGACTTGAGTGGAATGGAGGGAAGTGCAGAAGAGAGGGCAGGCTCTTGCTTCGTGCTTTTGGATGGAAAGTATGAGTCATTTTCACTGCAAGTGTTTTCTTGCAGGGTGCCAGGACTGTGCACCCACCCTCCCCTTCCCCGTCACTTGGCTTTTTATTTCCCTGAGTCTCCTGTAAGACGCAGACATCTCCATTTAATACAGAGCAGGGGGAGAGAGGGGTACAGCAGCCTTGTGCTGTAGACCCCTGGAAATGATGTACTTGCAGCTGTGTCTCCTGCTGTCCAGCCGCTGGGCTCCCATAGCCCTGTGTACCCACTTCTGGGTATAAAAGAGACAAAAAGTGAGTCCTGCAGTTTATTGTGGGGGTGCTGGGGACTGGGGAAGGGAGAGTCTGCTTGCCTGCACCGCAGCTGGGGAAACATTTCCTTCCAGAGTATAGCATGAGCACTGCAGGGGAAAAAGGAGGTGCTGGGGTACCCTGCTGAAGGCATCACCTAACAACTCCCTCCTCAGGGACTGCATGCTGCCCGAGGGAGGATCTGTTTGCTGCTGGGAAAGCAGAGCCCTCAGAGGGCTGGCATGCCATAGATCTGCTCCCGTGTATTGGTGCGGTCTGCACAAGCCTGCGTCCTGCTTTCTTCTTTCTGCTCTGGACTACAGAGCATCCACATGCATCCGTGTGCTGTGAGCGTCCCTGCAAGGCAGTGCTGCCAGCTTCGCTCTGGGATGCAGGATCTGGGTGAGCAGGGAGTGGGGGTGCAGGATGGGCTGTCCTGCAGCAGGCAGTGCCTGCTGGGCAGCCTGGGCCCTGGGAGCATCACGCGGGAGCTGTCAGGAGTGGTGCTGTTTCGGGGGGCTGCTTGCCCGCTGCCTGCAGTAGGGCTGTGCAGAGCCTTGCTCTGAGCTGTGCTGGCACCTGATCTCACCCTGTCAGAGTCCTCCTCCTCACTTCATCCTTCTTCCCTTCCTGGTTGCCCATGGGGCTCCTCTCTCTTGTCTGTGTTGCACACCCACTCTGCCATCACCTCTTGGGCTTCCTGTCCCCATCTCCTGCCTCTCACAGCTGCACAGCCCCAGCTTTTGTGCAAGCCCTGCTTCCCATGACACCTCCTCTGTTCTTACCTGCTTCCAGCATGGCCCCATCCCCAGCTGAGCAAAACCCACATCCCCCATCCCAGCCACCCCTGCACCGCCTTGGACCAGCTCCTGACACCCTTCCCTCTCCCTGCTTCCCCTGCTCCTCCTCCTCCTCAGGAGGTTTTCCTCCCTCGGCATGTCACAAAATGCTCAGTGTGTTTGTATGTCCGTCCTACAGTCTGTCTCTCTCCCCTGTCCCAGGCACAGACGTTTCCCCTGTGTCTCAAGCTCAGCATTTTTGTGTTTTCAGCACAGCCAGGATTCCTGTCAGGGCATTCCTTTTGTGTTTTTAAACTTCCTTCTCTCTGGCCAGTGTAAAAATAGTTTTGGCCTGCTCATACCCAGCTTTATTGACTATTTTTCATCCTTGTGGTTTTACCATAGCCCATCTCTGCATCGTGCCCAGGGCCCTGCTGTTACATCTAGCTGAGAGCTGGGTTTGCAGCAGGCTCACGGGCACCAGCTCCCCACCACCTGGCGAGAGCTGCTTCATTGCCTCCCTTCTGATTCCCTCCTAAAATGTGCCTTTGCTGAGCAGCCCACAAACCTCTTGGCAGCAGCAAGGCTGCATCGTGTTGTGACTGCTGCCGTGTGTGCTGACTCACACTGTCTCCCTGTTTGCCCTTCCTCCTCTCTTTTCTGTTTCCACCTCTGCCCTCTCTCCTGGGCTTTTGAATGCAAAGTCTTTGGGGCACAGACTTTATTCTGGCACAGGGTTATGGCAGTTTCAGGTGCTGGGTAGCCAAGCTCAGGATTTCCCACTTTTCATTGTTCTTTCTTATGCCCAGGTTCCTGGAATGACGAATTATGTGTGAATCTCAGCTTTTTTAAATGAAGCTCTGTAGCCTTCCTGCAAGCCTGAGTTAGAGCGTGTATATGGAATCACATGGCAGTGGAGGAACTGGGGACAGAAAAAGTGAAGAGTCATAAATGTGCTATTTAAAAAAAAAAAGAGAAAAAAAAAAGCCGTTAAAGACCACACAATTTGAAAGACCCCTGACCCAAAATCTTTGAATCCCTGGCTCTAGAAAAGCTTTTCTGTGGATAGCAATTCCTCGGTTCCATGTGCCCATACGGGTTGCCAAATGAGTCTTCTCAGTTCCCATTTAAATTCTCCCATGTACTGTCAAGTTTCATGAGCAAAATAAAAGATGGGGAATTCTCTTTGCTGTCTGCGAGGTATCTTTGCATTTCCAGATTGCGCCTTGTGGTGGGAAGTGGTCCCTCTCTGCCCTGGGCCGTTGCCAGTCTCGGAAGTGATGTGACTGTGACTAGTGTGTCTAAGGGGTAGTTGTACACTTCCTTTTTCTCCCCCCCCCCCCCCCCCCTTTAGCTTTTAATCAATTCCCCAGATTGGCTTTACCTCCTATTTTCTTTGTGTTTCACCTACTTGGTCCTTTGGGATTTGTTTTAAAATTTGGGCTTTGCCAGGCTTTGCACGTAAGTGCATTACAGGGTGGTAACAGATGAGTCAGTGAATAGACACTGTAAAGTGCTCACTGAATTTTGGGGAACAGTTGTACGGTCTGAGGCAATACATCTAAATGTACATGTGGTCCATGCTATTTGCTCTTCTTTCTTTGGCTGCTCTAAAGAAAAATCACTTTTAATATTCGGCTTACTTGTGTGTCTCTAGCTGCTTTGTGCGTGTGGATGCGTGCGCTGGGTTGAGCTTCGTTTCTAGGAAGTGAGAAAACACCGTGTCCTGGGTGCTGCCGAACCCACAAGTTTTTCAGTGGAAGGCACGGAGAAAGCGTTGCAGGGCTGGCTGAGCAGGACAGAGATGGAGCAGCGTGTGTGTGTGCTGGCCGTTAGCACCATCAGAAGCGAAAGTTGAGCACGGTGCAGGTCCTGTGCCAGGCTGGGGGTTGCTCTGGGCATGGTTTCCGCTGTGCAACGGAAAACGCTGTGGGGCTCATGTTAATGCAAAGGACCAAGCGAATTGGTTAAAGCGGAGCCAAACCAGCTGGGTTGGCCCTCAAATTATTTTCTTCGCTGGATATTGTTTGTTTTAAATGAGAGCCAGCCTGAAAGGACTGAAAATACAAAAGCTTTCTGATGTTTTTCCTTTGGCTGCTGTTTTAAAAAAATCCACAAATGAAACATTCTTCTTTCACTTTCTGTACATTCACATCACTTGGATTATACCTGTTGTAATTCTGGGAGAAAAATACCTCAGGAAAACATTAAAAACAGAATTAAAACATTGGCACATTTGTATGATGTACAAATGCAGAACACTAGAAGACAGGTGGCTACTGTTTTTCAGGCAATAAAAGTTTAAAATAGAAATGTCCTTTCCTGTATTTCCTTCCATTAATATCTCCAGCTGTCATTGTGAACCATTGTTTATAAAGCACATATAAGGAATTTTTTAAGCTTTGCATATGGATACAGGAAGATAACAACTTAATCTGGGGGGGTTTGTGTTTGGGCTGGTGGAGGGCGGCAGGATGAGCGGGACACTGAGGATGAGGACCTTTACTTGGGGTTTTCCTCGTGCAGAGCCTTGCGTTGGTGTTTGTGGGCATGCTGCTGTTGAAGTAATTTCATTGAGTTTCCGGTTAAAATGCCAGCCAGCTTGCTTGCTGGTGGAGAGTCAATACTCGAATAGATAGGCTGTTGTTTCGCCTGTGCCGTTGTCCAAGTGGAGCCTCATGACCCAGCCTGGGTGGGGGCTTGAGCGTGGCAGATGACCCTCTTCCTCATGCTCCGCGTGGCCCTGTGCTCAGGAGGCACAAGCAGAGGGACAGAGAGTGCAGCGTGTGTTTTGGGGAACAGGCTGGTGTGGGGGACTTGAACCAGTGGGGTTTTTTAGAGAGGTGAGTGGGCTCATCTGGGAGGGTACACTGCTCTCCTGTTATCTTTTGATTTAAATCGTGTGTGTTTATGTTTTTCCACTATGAGGTTTTTCCCATGGGTCTGGATTTTTATCCAGTGCAGTGTGCTGCAGGGCTTTGGGCTGGGAGCTGCTGCCAGGTGTGCTCGGGGTGCTGCAACCATGGGGCCACAGGAGAAGGCAGCTCACCCCAACCTGCCTACACTGCTGTTGCACAGGAGGTCAAGGAGCATCATAGTGCACCTGCCTGCCTGCCCTGGGTGAACAGCTGCTGTATGTATGACGGAGAACGGGATGGTTTTGGCAGCACCGTATGTCTTTTTCCTGCAGAAATGGGTTGATTTTGTTGCTGGACTGGCAGCATTTCTTTGTACTTGCATATTGGCTTTCCCTGTGGAGGAATTTGTGGTTTCTAAGACTCTAATTGCTTTAGTGTAATAGTTCTTCCTCTGCTTTCATAATGACTTTGGTGGGTGCCATCTGCTGTTGTGACAGCACCGGGCAGAGCAAGGCTGAGCCCTGGATGCTGGGAGGTCTGCGCTTTAACCAAGCTCGTCAGAAAAACTAAGACTTTGAAATCTGATTTTCAGGACTTAAAGATTTACCTGCAGCCCTGTTGGTACACTGGGCACTGGGTTGGGCCAAAGGGTGAAAAATATTTGTGATGGCTCCCTCCTTACTCTGCAGGTCTCTTTGCAGGGGCATGGGCATGCTTGGCCACCCTGGGCCCGCAGCACGGTTTGGGATGGACAGAGGAGTCTGTGTTTCCTCAGTGGCAGGCAGGGGATAGGCCACATCCTTTTGTGAGCAGCTGCTTTGCTTGCAAACAGTTTGACCTACATCTTTTGTCTTCACTTTAGAGACATTGCTGGGGTTCCTGTTGTGGCCTGTGACAGCCTGTCTGCGTCATGCTGTCTGCGAGCACGGCTAACGTAACGCCGAGCTGCAGGTGACGGAGGGCTGCTGTGTGCTACAACAGGGAAATCACACAGCTTGGGTAAGGAGAGCTCTAGGGACTGCATTTCTAACAGCTCTGGAGGAGAAATGCCTGTCTGGGTGCTGCAAAGCCCATCGGGGTGACAGCTCTCTGCAGCCCTGCAGGCACACATCCCTCAGCTCCTGGAGCTCCCTGGGTCATTAACTGTGTGTGTTGGGACTCAGCATGGCCTCATGGGATACAGATCACAGCACCAGCCTGCACAGCATGTTTTGTCCAAAATCACTAAATCTGCAAGAGTAGAAGGGCTGTAGTGAGTTATTTTAAGGAGCTTTTTCATATCTGTGGTGGGCAGTGTGGTACGGGTTTTGAAGCCTCTCATGGGAGGATGTGGGATCCTTTTCAGTCCTTACTCTTTAGTTGTCATCAAATCCCATGAGGATCACTGCTAGGACTTGGTCTTGCTGGTCATCAGAGATGCCAAAGCTAGAAAAGAAATGTTATCAAAAACCCGCAACTTTAGAAACAGAGTCCCAGTTTCAGGACCATGTTGAAAAATAAAAAAGGACTAAAGATATTGTGTAATTGGAAGACCTGAATTCTGCATACCCAAAGCCACTATTTTATGCTATAGTGACGTGAAAGGCTCTTAAAGGGAATCTAATTTACCATTACGGCTGCTGCTGGGGCAAGGTGAGATGGGGAATTGGTGTAAGCAGCACTCAGGCTCATGGCGCTGCTGTAACCAGCTTACACTGCTGAGTTTTGCTGGGATTGCTGCGGTGATTAGCAGTGAGAAAAGTAAATTGGACAGGTCAGCAGAGAGCCATACACCTGGTCTGTAGGGTCCTGCCTGGTCTCATGGGGTGGCCAAACTTTGGGGATGCCTGGCCCCAGACCTGCAAATGGGAGAGCAGCTCGTGAATGTCCTGTTAATTCACATTAATTTGCAAAGCTTGGCAAATTTTCAGAAGCGTGCAGTGTTATTCTGAAATAAGACCGGTGTTTCAGATGATGAACCAAATTCAATTAAGCATTTGAAGAGCATAAGACTGAGAGAAAAATGGGTTCCTTTTCTCTGTTTACCTGTCAGGTTTTAGGGACTCCTATTTTTCAGATGGTCTCTTTCTTTTTTATGAGATTCCCGTGCTGCTCAGGTCCTGGATGCAGGAGCAACAGGCGCTCCACGTGCAGCAGGGCTGGTAGCGTTTGCCACCTCGTGCCCCAAATCCCCCATGGCCAGGGGAGCCAGGCAGCAGCACCCATGCACTCTGGCACCCAGCGTGGGCTCTCTGCTGAGCAGCCCACCTGTAACCTGGTGGGCTTCTCCTATGATGGCTGCAGAGCTTCTGATGGTGCTAATGTGGCACCGAGGCTTGCAAGGTTTCTTTCAGGACTGTGCAAGCAGTGAAGCAAAGTTTCCAGAGAGCAATTAAGAAGGAACTGTTTCAGATTCCATGCTGGATTTCTGCAGCATGGAAAAGAGGTGTTTTGAGTGATATCTGTCTGGGGCAGGCGGTATATCTTCTCCAGCCAAGAGTAAGAGCTTCTTTGTGAACAACCAGAAGCACAGCAGAGCAGGTGCTCAGCAAAAGGCTGTGCAGAAATCACTCTGCCCAGAGGCTTGCGTGGGACCCAGGCATTGTCTACATTAGTAAAATGGGCCTTAATTGCACATAGGCTCTGTGCTGTTCTCCATCAGGGAGATGTTGGATGTCGTTCTGCTGCTGGGATGCAGTCCTGGGAAATGCAGCATGAAAGGTACCCGCCTTGCATTTATGATGTGCTGTGAGGAAAAGCTTTCATCTCAGTTTTGCTTTCAGAACATGCATCAGTCGTGCACCTGGGACAGAGGAATGACCTCTGCTTGGTGGGGCTGGTCCTTTGGGTGAGAGAAGCCAGAGGCAGCCTAAGAGAGATGGCTGCCTTCGCTGCTCCAGCCCAGTGGACCATCCAGGTCTGCTACAGAACCTGGATTTTAATTCTCTTTTTACCATGTACCAGAGTATGGCAAAAAAGGAAATAATTTTTTTTCTACAATTCTTTGATGGTTGTTTGGTTTGTTTTTTTTTAAAGTGTTGGTGTATGAGAAGAAATCGGCATACAAAGATTGTCTGCAATGTTTCAGAAAAAAGTTGAAGCAAGATTAAAACATGACCATCGCCAAATAGCTCCTGCCTGGGGCCGTTACCGCTTTGCATGACAAATGTCTCCCCAAAGTCCCAGCACCGGCTCTACTTCAGTGGAGTTGAACTAGATGCTCAGTTGTCGTTAAAGCAAAACCTTGGCTCACATTTGCTGCCAGGAGCTTGAAGACGTTACCTAATGCATCCCAGAGACTCAGGAGCCAAAGGCACAGGACTGAAACCCTTTGGCTATGATTGGTTTTGGAAAAGCAATGTTGATTTCTTGGTTTACCTCATGAGTCGTAGGTAACATTGAGCTGTTTGGATGCTCAGTAGTGCGGCTGTTTACTCAGTGGTGCTGAGCTTTTGATCCTCATTTTGGACGCATTTTGTCAGGCTGCAGGTTTTGCAGTCCTCAGTGAGGGACCTTGTACTGATCTCATTTATAATTCAGGGAACAGGCTACATGAATAGTTCATCCCAGCAAAACCATTCAGCTGGGGGGTAAGGTTTGCTGCCAATGGGGAAGCATCCGACGTTCCTCTTCCAAGGGTGGAGATCCCAAACACACCACCTCCAGGGTGTCATCTCCAGAGGCATGTGCCATCCTAGCATCACACGGCTGCTGGAAGGGTTTTGTAAACACTGCCCATGGCACAGCCAGGCATCAACAGCCTTTTGGTCAAGATTCAAAACAAGGCAAAGTTGATGCATCTGAATTTGCTTCCACTTTTATGATGAACATTTATATTTATACAGAGTCATGGGTTTGCTTGTGGTGTAAAGTTTAAATTTCACAGCTGCTGTGCTAAGTGCCTGCTTATGAAATCTGAAGTCTAGGGCTGGGCAGCTGGGATGACATTTTCCTACTTCAGAAGTTTGTGTTTTTCTCACATTTTTTTAAGTTCTGTTTTCTGGACTTGTAACATGGACAAAAGTACTGCAATAGTGAACATGATGGCGTTCTCCTAATAGTTTTTACTCGTGACTCCAGGGATTTTGGAGAAGTTCCTCTTGCTTCTCAGAAATGTAAGTGTGAGCAAAACCAGGCCCCAGATTTTTCCAGCCTTTGGCTGTGGCTGAGGTGTGATTTACGGAGAGGGCTTTCCTGCCTTTCCACAGGGATGCTGCTCTTCCTTCCATGAGGCAAGATTCCTGCTCTGGAGGTCGTAGCAGCTGGCTTGCTCTCATCTCGCCAGCAGCAAGTTTCCAGAGCAAGCACAACTCTCACCAGCTCCTCCAGCAAAACCAGCTTCGAGCTGAGCAGAGCCAGTGTAGGAAGCCGTATTTCTTCTCAGCTGTATGGATGAGCTGCTCATTCATAAAGATGCTGAAGCTTGCAGCTGTTAAAGCTGTGGCCTGTCCAGGAAGATTTCTTGCTCCATTAAGAAATTAGACTGGGCTTGGAACAGAGCAGCAGAGTGCTTTGTTTCTTCCCATAGCTTATTACCAGGCACAAATAACTTAACCCCTTGTTTCCCTCTCTGCAAAACATGCACATCGGTGGTTACCTACATCACATGAGCATCAGCTTGCTAAATTAACAAGCAGTCCATCGGTAACACGGTTTGAAATTGTCAGGCTAAATTAAGCACAAGATGTTAGTTGCTGGTTATTTTATATTATATATATGTAGTTTTTATCATCTGCTATTTTTCCTGCAGGAAAAAACCAAAGTGGTTGAACCCTTGGACTATGAGAACGTGATCCTTCAACGTAAAGTTCAGATCTACAGTGATCCCCTCCGGGACCTGCTGATATTTCCAATTGAAGATGTATCTGTGAGTTTGCGCTGGCTATTTCTCATGTTTGAAGCTCACTCATCTCCAGTCCTGCTTACCTTGGAAAATTTCCACTGTTAGCCACATGTTGATTTTGGCTGCATTACTGACACATAAACCAAAATGACCCACTGGTGATTTGGACCCACCACATTTATTTAAAGCAAGTATCAAGCCCTGAAGACCAGTTTGCATTGAAACCATGTTTTCTTTCTCCCCGCAGATCTCAGTCATTGGTCGGCAGAGAAGGACTGTCCAGTCTACAGTGCCAGAAGATGCTCTAAAGAAAGCGCAGAGTCTCTTTATCAAAGAGGTAGGGGCAAAAGTCCACGCAACACCTGCCTTCAGCACTTGCTCCCTCAGGCAAGATGCTCTGTTGTAGCTCCTGGTCTGTGAGGTTTCAGATCACTTAGCTTTTCCTGTGTAGGAAGCGCTGGTCACTGGCAGGCTGGCCGCACAGGATGGTTTTCACACGTGGCTGTTTTGTGGTGTGTCTTTCCAGTGGGTTTTGTACGCGGCAGTCAAGGTGTGTGGCTTTGCACTGCCTGCCTGAGCTGCAAGGTGCAGGCGTGCAGCAGGGCAAGGGGTGGACTACACAGCCTCTCCGGAGCGTCCTAAGGGCCATGGGTTTGTTTCATACAGCGCTGCTCTCTAGGACCATTCCCTCCAAGTGCAGTGGCACTAAATGCCAAGCGATGGTCAATGCCGAGTTAAAGGCACTACATTTCCAAGGGCAGAAAATTGGTGCTTTCTGGAAAATAGTCCCCTCCCAAATCACCACTCCTTTTTTAAAGCCTTGGAGCGATGTAAATACAAAATCAGTAGCTGTGTGACAGGCCAGATGCTGTGTGATTTTTGCCTCTGTGTTGAAAAGGTTCCTTATGAAATTCTGTATTGCAATGCAAAACAAGTGAAGCAGCTTGTTCAGACCCTTTCCACTTGTGCTTACCTCACCCAGCAGTCTGTAACCTTTCAGACTTGCGCATGGTTTTGTTTTGCTTGGTGCAAGCTTTCAAAGAGCTGTATTGTTTTCCTTTCAGTGCATTAAAACCTACAGCTCAGACTGGCACGTGGTGAACTACAAGTATGAGGAATACTCAGGAGACTTTCGGATGTTGCCATGGTAAGTGTCGCACTCCCTTGGAATACTAATGCATGGCCACAGGGCTGCGGTTAGATCAGGCTTAGGGGAAATAGCTGCCCTTTTCCTGATGCCTGTCCCACAAGCAGCCTCCCCTCCAGAGCTGTGTCACTCTGAAGGTTAGAGAGCCAGGGGTTTGTGTTATCACGCTGTTGTCACTTAGCTGTGTCAGGGAGATGCTGATGATATTGCCTGCGTGGGACATTACTTCACATCCTATCCACCAGCGTGCGAACAGCCCCCTCCATCTGGGATGAGGACGGACTACGGTCTGGGCACGTGACAGCATAAATAGCGTTGGCAGTGTCTGCTCATCCTGAATCGGGAGCCTCGTTGTTCCCCTGGGCTGATGTTCTCTGCATGCTAGATACAGTGTTCCTGTGCTGAGCAGATCTTCTTTGTGCCCCCGTCACAGAGAAGTTGTTGCACAACTTCAGTCCAGTGGTGTAGTATCGCTGTTGATGCTGGCTGCAGAGTTGTGTGCTCTGAAATGCCGGGCTGTGCCAGTGATTCCAGCCCCAAAGCTAATTGGGTTTTTCAGACAGGCATATGCATATCAGATTTCTGCTGGATTGTTATTTTCTCAGTCGTGGTGCCTGCTCTGCTCTTGCTCCCCGTGCTCCATCCATGTCTGGAGCACAGTTCCAACTGCTCATGTGCTGGCAGGTTGTTAAATGCTTTTTCTTGTTAATTGGCTGCAGCATTTCTGTTCTGAGGATCTTGCAGGGAAGTGAAGCAGCAATGGGGCAACACTGTTGATCAAGTCATACTAAAATTTGTCAATAACCTTGCCATCAAATCTTGCTTCTTTTTTAGCAAGATGGAAGATTGACTGGCCTGATGCATCTCTGTGTTGCACAAATGCCAGTCAGCAAAAACTCTGCAGAGGCAGACAGCTAACATGGAGAAAGCTAATATTACACACTGCTTGTGCTTAATTTCCATGAAATGGACTCAGAAGTTAGTTAGCTTTCTCCAGCTGTAAGAGGCTCTAGGTCTCTTGAAATCTATCTCCTGCAGGAGGACAGTTCTGCTGTGCTCTGTAGTCTGCAGTTTGGCTATTGGTTCTGGATCTAGCATCAGCTACTGGCTCAGAGGACCCTCCTTTCCCAGTCATTAAAAATGAAAATGTGTTGTGATTTCAGTAAGTCCTTTAGGCCAGACAAGATTCCAAGCCACGTGTTTGAAATTGATGAAGACTTTGAAAAGGATGAGGTAAGGAGATTTTTATTTTTTTTTACATATTCCACTCTAAGATCTGTTAAAAAGCAGATTTTACAACACAAACTCAGAATTCAGTTCCCAGGAATGGTTTTCTGGTGAGATGCTTTCTACTATGAAGATGAGACCAAAATTGAGACAGTGATTTGTTTCAAAGCATGACAAGATAATCTCTTGGATCCAAGGGTCTCCTAAATTATCTGGAAGATTCGTCATAACATTTCTGATGGCTTTTTCACTTGAAACACTGCAGCAGCAGAAGAGAAAAAAAAAGCCAAACAATTACTAAGTAAAATTCTTCATGTCCAGAATTAAAAGTGGGCAATTTGGTTTTCAAGTACACTGTGATATTGGGGTCCTCCTGTTAAAAAGTTTTGTGTTTTATCACATAACCTGCATTTCTTAATCAGTCACTTCTACCCAACGTTCACAGTGTGTCAGTCCCATTCTGTGTGTATTGTGCAAATGTTCAGAGGCATTTGCTTCCTCTAGAAGTTGGCATGTTTGTGCTCAGCTGGTTGCAGGAAATATTTGCAACCCTGGAGTTCTTCCAAGGGGGTGAGCTGGGAGCTCTGACGACTGGGACGTCTGGTGGTCAGTTTGGATGATGCAGATGCCATGTTTCCCTGTGCGTATCGCGTTTGCTACGAAAGGGAGGGGTAGCATTTTTCTGTCTCTAGTACCATGTGAAGCTTAATTCACATTAAGAAGTTTTAATTTATGGTGGGAAGAGTTTAGCCCTGCTGTTTAAAATCCTCATGGCACCAAGATGCTGCTGCTGAGGAACTTACAGAGGCAAAGGGAAGTTTCTTTCTTGCAGAGGTGAAGATTTGAAGGGGCTGTTTCATGCTCGTTTCTCGCAATTGCTGTGTATGTCCCACACCTCAGGTCTGAACTGGGATGGCTTTTTCCTAAATGGAAATGTATTTTCATGTTTGGCCTTTATTATTTTGGCTGTGTTGTCAGTTTGCATTACATCATTAACTTGAGCTGTTACCTCTTTAATAATCTAATTTGGGCTGGAGACAGAGCTGTGCACTATGTTATCAGCATGCCTCTGAAAAAAGCAAAAGGACAAAAATATGCTATCAAAATTTGATGGAGACCTTTTTTCTTCTGGTCAGCATCCTGAAGTTACTGATGTTGGTTGTGGAAGAGTATTCACGGTGCTTTGGCAGATATTTTTTGGTATGGCCATATCTAAAGGATTCTGTTAGAGTTTCCTGATGGAGCATTTACGTTAGAATTATGTAATGGAAATTCAAGTAAAAGAAATCTCTTGGTGAAAGAAAGCATTACACAATTTACTGTCATTGGAAGTTTGACAAGGAAGGAGTGAAAACCTGCCATTTGGGATGCAGGAGACGATGTAAACCAGTCCCTTCATAGCTCATTGGCAGACAGTCCAGGTCCATCTCTGCTGCTGAGTCACTGGAAGTCCCAGGGTGAGTTTTTTTCACCAGTCTGGGATCTGATTTCCCTCCCTCCCCAGTGGAGGTCACAGGCATAAATGGAGGGCAGTTCTCCCTTCCTGGGACCAGGGGACAGGAGCAAAGATGGAAATCCGAACTGGTACGCCCAAAACAGCCTGGTTGGGTCACTTGAAGCTTTTTGTTTTGATAAATGTAAAACCAGTCAGTTACATTTTGGCTATTGGGGTTTGGTGGGGTTTTTCCTAAATTTAAAATGGAGAGTTGATTTATACAAAAGGAAATGACGAAGTAAGTCTGGAGTTCTGCATTTTGCAACTTTCTAAACAGACCATTTTGAAAATTTCCTTCTTCCCCAGGTTTCTGAAATATTGCCTAAGAACCAACATGCATTTCCTCATTGCAAAATTGCTGTGCAGCTCTTATCAGCATAGATCTAATCCTTCTTGTTTAAAAGGTGACCCAAATGAACCTGTTCTGCCTCTTTCTTGGAAAGAGATAACCCTGAATTTTTTTGTGCTAACGCTGTACCTGTAGCTGTACATTACACATACATTCTACGTGTTACTGTGTTGCTGTAGTTAAAACTGTATAGCTTTCCAGGGTGGACATATGCCTTGTGTCCAAGGGGAATTTTGCGTAGGAGGCAGTTCACCTGACCTCCTCTTTTTCTGATCTTTTGCTCTCTTTCAGGATTCCTCATCGCTGTGCTCCCAGAAAGGTGGTGTGATAAAGCAAGGCTGGCTGCACAAAGCAAATGTAAATAGCACAATCACTGTTACCATGAAGGTGAGTTTGATCCAGCATTATGTTAATCGTGAATAGGGCACGAAGTTAAGATCAGACAACATCTCTAAAGTTAGCAGCAGTGCCAACAGGTGGGTTTGGGTTGGGATGAGCATCCATCCTTCTTGCAGAGTATCCCAAAGTGGACTGGAAAACCCAGTCTGGTAACAGCTTTTGACGCGTCCCTCCCTAGAATATAAGACCAATGCACTTTAAATCATGACAGGCAAGCTGAACAAAAAGGCAAAGTGTGTTTTAGTAAACCAAGATTTGAGGCCCAAAAGAGGAAGGCAATTTAAATAACTGCAACAGCTGTCCTGCAAGGAAGACTTACTGAATTGATAGTTTCCTTGCTGGTAGGAAATTGTACGGAGGCCAGCTTTAAATTGAAATGACAAGGCTTTGCTTTAAAAGCAGGGGTGATATCTCTGAGGAGATGGAGCATTACTGACCTAGAAGCAACAGCTGCATTGTCTCCTGTTCTCCATTGGATGTAATCCGGTGTGGCATTGCTTAGATTTTGCAATGGAGGTTTTTGATAGTTCCACCGCAGGTTTTTGCTGTGGCAGTGAGCCCTTCTGTTGTTCCACCATGCAGCTGCCTTGTTACAGCATAGAGAGAATGTTAGGGAGTTATGCTCAACTGTGCAGCAGATGGCTGCAGTGAGGCTGCTTTGTAAGGATATTAGTAAATCTCAAAAAGCTCAGTTGTTCTGAGGCTTGATTCAATGAGTTATGCTTTCATCAGAAGTGGAACAGGACCATTCATAGGGCTAATTTTAATTCGAGTTTTAAAATGACTACTCATGAGCTTGAAGACAATAGAACAGGGTTTTCTGATCCTCTGCTTTTCTGAGCAGCAAGGTTGAAGCTATTTTTGCTCCTCTGACTTCTGGAGGAGGTATCATACATGCTCAAAGCAGTTGTCATAGAATCATAGAATAGAATGGTTTGGGTTGGGTCCATTCTTGACTGAGCCTCTTGTGGTACCGTTGGGCTCAGTGCCTAGCACCTCAGACCCACCTTTCAGAGATGTTATCTGAACTGCACTGGCTTCAGTTTAGTTAATAAGAGCCACAGAGTCTCTCAGATATCACAGTACCGAAAATCAGTAGCCATTTTCTGAGCTGGTCCTGGTCACTTCTGTGTCTTACAAGACACCTCCTAAGGCACGTGCGAGAAATCTGAGGACTTTGAATGTCTTTGGTGTTATCACCACTTTGAGAGGCTGCTGTGCTATCGCAGAAGCAGACGCACCCATCTTTTGGGTGCTGGTTCTTTCATTGCTGTGATGTGCTGAGCAGTTCGTACCTCACACTGTTGCTAAGCATGTGCAGAGTGTATTTTGTGGAGACACAGCCTAGGAGCAAACTGTAATTAGGCTACAGCTGCCAACCTTTATTTCAGAGTACCTTTCCTTTGCAAAGAACTTCCCTGGTTTGGCCAGCACTCTTGCTGTCTGTTTTGCAGCATTTAGGTGTGCTGCATTACAGCTGTGGCGTCAGGTCTGTATCTCTTTCTCTCTTTCTGTCTCTGTTTCTCTCTTTCTTCTCTGCCCAAAGGGACTTCCTCAGCTCTCTAGCCATCCCTCTGCAATTGCCGTGCTCACCTACAGTGCCTGTAGCCTGATCAGAGGGGATGTTGCCTCTGCTCCTAGGTTTATGGTATTCATTTCAAATGATCACGATCTTCTGACAATTATTTCTGACAGCAGTGCTTGCAAGGGGGGAAGATGATAAGAATAGTGTTCGCTGCTTGCTTCTGCATTTCCTTTTGAACAGAATTCAGAAGATGCAAACAGTTTAGCATGAAATCCTATACCCACGAGGGATATCAAGCCTGTAATATCAACGGAGAGATCTGTCATGGGTTTCTGTAGCATCCACTGCCAAAGTTTCTGAGATGATTGATTCAGTGAAGCGCTAAATCAGGGTTTAAGCTGGCTTAACGCTTAGCATACTTAGATTTCCATGTATTTTTATGCTTTGTTGAACTAAAGGTTTAGTTAAATCTTATAAAACTTAAAGCTCAACAGCCCTTGGAGTATCTCTACAGCTAACTGCTCTAAATGATGCTAGAGGTTACCTGTCAGAGGGCTTAGGTTACCATTCAGAGCACAATGCTCTCTTCCAGTTTTGTGTGAGTAAGCGAGTGGTTTTATTGAACATTTGCTAGTGTCAGTAATGATGGGAGCAGGAAATTACTAGTAGTCGCCCATCTGGGATGAAAAAATGTTGTGTTTATTCATAGATCTTCCAGATATGCAGAACAGTGGAAATACAGTGCCACTTACCCCGGCTTCCTTCATGATTCTCCTAACACAGCTATAAGGCAACTGTGAAATGCACCCTGCTCCTTACAGAGCTGACAGCATATGGTGCTACCATAATTGCTGCCAAAATGTTCTCCTGGATTATAGTCCAGTGCTTGTTGGCTGACAAACATGAAGGAAGGTGTTCTGACATACTGGAGAACTTTTTTTTTTTTTTAAAATAATGCACAGTCTTCATAAAAATCAATAGCTCAAACATGGGAACACTTCTCCCAGACTTACTGCTTTCTGAGGTGAGAACTGAACACTAAGCCAAAGCAAGTTCATGAAAATAGGTTTGTATTAAAAAAAAAAAAAAAAACCCAGAAAAAACCAAGCAATTGAATGGATTACAGTGTCCCTTGACTTGCATTCAAGTGCTAGGAATTTCCACATGTCTGTTCCAAAGTCTTCTGGAGAATTGCTTTGTACTTCTAACTGAGTTCGTTATCAAAAAGGCTCTGGAAATACCTGCTCTAGGGTGGGATGAATCTTCAGGCGATATGCTGATCTGAATTTACTGTGCAGTGTTTCTATGTAAAGATAAATGAGGCTGGAGCCAGCTGAGAGATGAGCTGGAAGCCCTGGAGCTTTGCTTTAGATGGGCAAACCTATAACAACCTGGACATTAAAATTAAAGAAGATGACGAAATCTCTCTTTACAAAAACAAGTCATACTCAGAGGGGTGAATCTGCAACTCTAGGCTCATTGGTGTTTCTTGTTAAGGCATTTTCTGAATAGCAGGAGAGCAGATGCTGAAACTGAGACTGTGGTTTGTGACATACAGCAGGGTGAATACTTGTATGAGCAAGACTCTGTACTTTTGCAGGTATTCAAGAGGAGGTATTTCTACTTGTCACAACTCACAGATGGCTCCTATATTCTTAATTCCTACAAAGATGAGAAAATTTCCAAAGAATCCAAAGGCTGTATTTTCTTGGACGCTTGCAATGATGTTGTTCAGGTAGGTGTGCTTTCTGCGTGGCTGTACATGACCTTATGCATTGCTAGCTCCAAGACAGAAATGCTCTCTCAAGGCTTGTGCCATCGAGAGGTGAAGGCACGGATTTACAAACTGTCTGTCAGACAATCTGATTAAAAGGCAGGCAAGGAGTTTCATAAGGGTGCCATACTTTTGGCCAGGAAGACAGCAAGTGGAAGAACTGCTGTCAGAGTAAAATAGAAGTGTTTCATCATTACCTCATCTGCTGTCTCCCTGCTCTGTCCATCTCCTGTACCTGGTTATCATAGGTCAGGTGCCTTCCAAGACACTCTGAGAGCTGAAGCCAGTAAGTAATTGGTGTGACTTAGTCTTGGACACCTTCCTCCTCTGTTTGCTGCTCACACCAGCTTCTTGTTTCTTAGATTACATCCTGATAGGTCCGTGCAAACATGCAGCCCTTTGGGGCTTATGACCTGCAAAGGGCTTGTAAGGTTTTAGGAGAAGGTATTTGTACAGGGCTTAAACCTGGGTTTGCTTTGTTATGCTGAGTGTGTAGTACAACAGTGGATTGCTGCTGTGCCTTCTGCCGTTGCTGTCTCTGCAGAAGCTTCAAGCACTGAGTGTGGTGGAGCTGGTACAGGGCAGTTTAAATTGCTCTGGCAGTTTGCTTCAGCATGGATGAGTCGGAGCTGTGCGTTACCATTTATCTTCCTGAACACAATGAAAGCAGTAGTGCACATGCCTCAGTGATGTACAGGGTGTTCTTCCCAAGTTGCATCAAATTTGCCTTGGCTTATGGTTGGAAAATGCTGTTTAAAAGCCAGCAGAGCTCAGAAAAGTTACATCAAACCACTTGCTGTTAAGATAGATGCCTCTAAGTGTCCTGGAGAGCAACATATTGTGTCAGACAAAATCCAGTTCCTGGCTTCTCTGGGTAAATATTACAGGTCTAAAGACATAAGAAGGAGCTTGCTCCTGTTCCTCAGTGCAATGTCTGTGGTTCTGTCTGGCTTTCTTCCACTTTCAGAGTAGCTGGCAACCGTGAAGCTGTGTACTGCTTGATTGCAGCTGTGAAGCCTGTTGTGATTACTGCAGGAGAGGCACTGTGCAAAGGAGGGTGCCTGCATTGCATTTAATGGTATTTCAGTTCAGGATGCTTTAACAGAGAGGAGCCTTAAGGCAGGTACTGTAATACAAATCTTGTTGTTTCTTGTTTCTTTGTTCAGTGTCCTAAAATGCGCCGTTATGCATTTGAACTCAAGACGATAGATAAGTACAGCCACTATCTGGCAGCTGAAACTGAGCAGGAGATGGAAGAGTGGCTGGTAACTCTGAGAAAGATCATTCAGAGCAATACTGAAGGTTTGGTGCAAGAGAAGAAGGATACTGTGGAATCTGTGCAAGGTCAGTTTATAAATAAACATCTACCTTCACCCTGCTCCAGCAGGATGCAAGCAGTGTGTGCTTGGAAAAGTATATACTTTTCTTTCTGGATTAATAGCAAGAATTGTGGCTGACACATGATATCATGTAAAAGGGCTTAGTATAATGTAGACAATAGTCTGAGGAATAAAAGTGGAGGGAAACATGACCCTTCCTCTGGATGAGAAATCCATGGCAAAATTTCAAGACTCCTGGAAAATTGGCTCTGTGCTGAAGACCTAGCAGGCTGTAATACTACACTCTGGTACTAGTAACGTATGGAAAAATCTTACTCCTGAGGAATGGAAAAGTCTCCATAAACTGTTTCTCTGCTATTGTAAGCAAATATTGCAGGATGCTTTCTGGCAGAGCGGTGTTTCTGCAGTTGTTTTGAACATCTGGTTTTTGTGTCCTCGCAGATGATGAATCAAGCACGCAGGGAAAATCGGAGAACATCATGGAGAGCCTGGAAAGAAGCATGCATCCAGAGCTGATGAAGGTATCGTGTTTGCAGAGATCGCTCTCCCAGCCCGTAGCTAGTTCTCTCCACCACGTCTTTAAAACGGGTTTTCCGCATTCTGTGTCTTCAGCTCTGGGGGAGCTGGGCAGGCACCAAGTGCTGCTGGGGTCTCTGTTATCTCATCTGCCTGTCTCACGGATGGAGCTCCAAGATTTAAGGCTGCACGCTCCTCATCTCCAAGAGTGGGGCCCTTAAGGAAGAGCCATTATGTTCAGTACTGCTCAGTCCTCCTCAGCAGCAGTGACCATCCTGGCCATGAGAGCGGAGGGGCAGTTAGGTGGCAGCCACCTCCTATATGATCCAAAATGTGGTTGCCTTCTGTCTGTTTTCTCATTCAGCAAAGCCACATCACTTTACTGTCAATGCACCGTGTTGGTGACTACAGCTGAGAAGCCTTGCATCATCTCATGTATCGCAAAGTGAACATGAAAAATATTTCTTTTGAATTGCTTCCATTCTCTCCAAATACTGAATGTTTGCCTCTGTGTGGCCAGGCAGTAATATCAATGCTTTCCTTTGTCCTAGTATGGAAGAGAAACAGATCAGCTGAACAAATTGAGCAGAAATGATGGAAGACAAAACCTCTTTTCTTTTGACCCAGAAGTCCAGGTAAGCATCCTCATGTTTGCAAATGTGAGGTTGTGCTCTCTGAGAGAGCTCCCTCGGTGTCATGCCTCCCCTGTTCCCTTGCATGGCCACAGCATTTACCTACAGAGGCAGTGTGTTTTTCCGTGAACTGGAGAACAGAAGTGCAGCCCAGGTCCCTGTCAGTGAGAGCTGAACAAGATGTCAATGCTCAGGTGATAACCCAAATAAAGGGAGGACTCACAGCAGCCCCACACATGGCCTCCCTCCAGCTTTGCTGGCTTCTGTGTGATACACCTCAATGTTGCTGGATTTCAAACCCGATATCTGGGTCTCTGGGAGGTTCTCACGGTTGCAGAAGCAGTAGAAGTGGTATTGCAAAGACATCTTCAACGCTGCATGGGTTCAGCATGTCTGAGTAGGGAGCAGTGATGTTAAAGACCATGATAGGGGCTTACAGGGAGAGTCTCAGTCTTCAGAGAGTTTTCAAATGTAGAGGACATACAAACAGAAAAAACCCCACACCATGCTGTTGTCATGCACTGGTGTAGGGGTTCATTGACTATTGGCTTGTTTTCTGCTCGGTTTTGATGTCTTCACTGAGCTCTCTGCCAAGGTCCAGGTGTGTGATTTCAGTGGAATGAGCTGCAGTTGTTAACACAGTTTTAGAGAATTGTGCCAAGTTATTTCATAGTTTCTGGTTCTCCTTCTGGCATTCTTTGACTTGTTCACACCTGTAAAAAAGAACACTCTGGTTTAACAAGGAAATGTAATTCGTCTTTAAAAGATTTAGTTGTACAAAATGAAATTTTCTCTTGGCACTTCTTTAAGGTCTTTTACAGGAAGAAGATAAGCATCCAGGAGGCTTTTTCTTTTTTAAGAGAAGCTTTGAGAAGTTTCCTATATTCTAGTCAGATAGTAAAAATGGAAATATTATTCAGTGTGGAGATTCTAAGGTATCTTTTTTACCTAACCAAATGGTTAGGCTGAATTCACTGCCCTCCCCCTATACCCAGAGCTCTTCATTCTGGTGTGTGTCTGTCAGATCTGTTATAACACTGGGCATTTGAAGTCACTGCCCCAGTCAGTGCTAGTGTGTATGTGCATGCTTATATGGTGCTAAGGAAACTAGGAGCAGGAACATATCTGCAACATACTTTCCTCATCGAAAGGAAATAGGGGAAACAATGGGACGAGTTTCCCAGAACTGGATTAACAATTGCAGCCTATTTTGCTGAAATTACTTGATCATAAGATAACAGCAGCGTAAGTTTGGCGTGCAGGTTTCTGCGGGATTTGAGGGGGAAAACAGGACTGTGCCAGATTGTCACTGAGAGATGTGCTGGTATTTAGGGGTGTTTGATGTCTGTGTCCTCCATGTCCAGTACGATGGGTATGGTGAAGGCTGAGAGTCTGTATCTGACTGGTATTTTGGTTGCATACATGTCTGCTGCCTGGGAAGGACAGATGTTGAGGCGCAGACCAGGCTCGGGTGTTGTGGGTTGGGAAGGAGCTGGTTATAATCAAGACCGTTTGGATTTCCCAGCCAGCTCCGCAGAGCACCTTTGTTGTTTCTAACCATGCTGGTTATTGCTGTGCATCTAAAAATGCCTTCCACTTCGAGATGTTGTTCACGATCCCAACAGCATGTGCCTTCTCTCTATTTCAGGCACAGGGACCATCTCTTAAACTAGTCAAATCTTCAAAGTGGAAGATACTTTTCTGAGTGTAACGACGGCTTATGTTCCGCTTTCTTCCCCAAGCTCTAAATGGTGTTTGGGAAGATCCCCAGGGTTACAGCAAAGCAGGAAGGAACTGAAATCATACTGAGGTTTAGTTTTCTGTGCTCTACAAACCAGATTTCTAAAAATTGATACATCCCCATGAATTCATGTCTTGAATACATTTGTGTAACGTCACCAAATGACACTCATTTGTGAATGTCTTGTATCTTTTGTACCACTTTAAAAAAGATTGGTTAAGATAGTATTGGCTGTAATGTGATCCCTTAACATTGTTCAGGGGTTTATTTTCTTTTTTAATGAGACCAGATTTGTTTGTTTGCTGTCTAGAGGCTAGACTTCTCGGGGATTGAGCCAGACGTGAAGCCATTTGAGGAAAAGTGCAGCAGGCGCTTCGTGGTGTGCTGCCAGGACTTCTCCCTCAACCTCCTTGCTCAGCTCAGCGACAGGTCGGAAGGAGGACCCACCAACGTAAGGGGACCTTTGGCATGTCCTGCTTTGTCTTCTTTCTCCTCACTGGCAAGAAAAAACCTTGGCAGATTAATCTGGGTGGATAAAAGCATCCCATTTTGCCATGAGATCCAGTGGGACCTGGGCAGGCGGTGGCTGCTGGCCCAGGGTCATTGCAGGGTTTGTCTGCCTTGGTATTCTGGTGTTCCAAAAATGTGTTTGGGGACAGGGCCTGTCCTGACGTGCCTCAGCCTGCCAGGAACTAGGACCACTAGCGATTCAGAGGCACAGGGAATGGGGAACATGTGTCTGCCACGGTCTGGGTCTCTGTGAAAGTCCTGTTGGTAAATGATTAAGCTCCATCTCCAAACCACTCATTGCTGTGTTTTATTTCATTTCCCTTAATGGCAAGGGATTTCCCTGTTCTAAAACCTTCTTCTGACTCCCAATCTAACTGTATTCACAGCCACTTTATTACATGCATTTGTTATTGTGCCAAAGTTGTGCCTTAGCCTAAAAAGCTCTTCCTTGGAGTTTCAGAGCCTCTGATGTCTGTAGACAGCTATTACATCTCTCCTCAGCCTTTGTTCGGCCAGGCTGAACAGACCTGGCTCCTCCAGTCTTTCCTCCCAAAACATAATCTCTATTATAATGTCTGCATTTGCTCTGGCTGGAGCCAAGCCTTTATGCAAGGGTGCCAGAGCAGCAGATAGCATGGCAGGGGAGGCAGCGGCACTGGCACTGCCTGATCTTTGCTGATGGTGCTTTGTCTGATGCCTGTTAGAATCGCAAAGGCTTCTTTGTGATGATTTCATGTTGGTAGCTCACAGAACGAACCAGGCTCGTTCTCCGCGGTAATTCCCAGCAGATGAATGTGTGGCTGATAGCAGAGATTCTTGTTATTCATCCTTAATCAGGCACAGAGTCAGACCTAAGCAGCACATTTTTAGTATTGATGTAATGCCTCCAAGTTATGCTGTAATGTCTTGGACACACTGTGGTGTTATCTTCAGACCTTCACTTTTACCTTTACATGGACGCATGCCTGCTAGGATCTTTGAATTAAAAACACATGGAATTGTTGCCACTTGCCTTGTGCTGTCAAGGTCAATAGCTACAAACAAGCTGGCAGATGTTGCGCATGCAGTTCCTCGGCAGTGTTAGCCTTGTATTTGAGCTCTCCTGGCTGGGAGAGCTAACTTTGCTCCTGTGCTGCCCAACATACAGCAGCTGAGGAACTTTCTGAGTGTCTTGCAGAGTTGATTGACTTTGGACAATAAGTTAAGTGGTCTTTAGCATGTAAGCATAAACACTCTTAAGTTGATTTCTTTCTCATTGCAAAGGATAAACAGCTCTGATGGATTGGGGTCATCTTCCCAACTTCATAGTTAATCACATTTAAAAAACCCTATGGATTTCATTCTTTATATTTCATTGATGGCTTTAAAGTAACTTTGCTCAAATTGACTAGATCAAAATGCAAGAAGATGCAGGAAAAAATGTTTTTATGTGTTTATAAGGCAAATAAATATGTATTGTCTTCTCTGTAAGAATTCTGTAAAATGCTTGTATACAAAACTAAAGGAACAAAAAGATGCAAAAGGCAAACCTAGCAGGAAGGGCAATGCATGTGAATACTCTTGAGCCCGTATTGTGCATTTTTTGACACATATATTCAATCAAATTTCCAGGTTGAGCCCTTTTTCCTAAGCTTGGCTTTATTTGACCTGAAAAATAATTGCAAGATTTCAGCTGACTTCCACGTGGACTTGAACCCTCCGTCTGTCCGTGACATGCTGCTGGATAACTCTGTGTCTGGAGCGGAGGGCACCAAGGGACGTTCACCGGGCGAGGGCC